>NC_057824.1:5751346-6068461 GCF_910594005.1 Cervus elaphus | reverse complement strand
TTGCATCTCACAAGATGAAAGGATGTTTGAATCCCCTGTGGAGACCACAGAGAAAGACCTAGTTCCCCACCTCATCGCGACCGGACGCCTCACATTCTTTGAAAACTCCAGAGGTATGCGGAAATCAGTTCCTCCTAAAGGGACGATGCTTGACTCCTCGTGAAACTTGATAGGAGTCCCAGGATTGCTCTGGCACGTGGAAAGGGACCCTTGGTCTCCCGCCTCAGCTGGAGAGGCATCCCAATTGCCCTGCCAAGCCTCGAGGAGAATCCCGACTTGTCCCTCGCAACTAGGCAGGAGTCCTGACGTCGCTGAACAAACACGTGGGTCGAAAGGCCATCCCCGTCTTAACTCGAGAATATACCCCAGGTTACCGCAGCAACTCGAGAAAAACCATGAGACTTCCCCCTCGCCGCGAGATGAGGCCCGATTCCCCTGCACTGCGTGCAGAGCAATACCGTGTTGCACATCACACATGAAAGGAGCCCTGATTTCCTTGATGGCACTTTAGAGAAACCCCAACAACACTGTTTCAAGGATAGAGGATCCTGAGGTCACTGAAGCAACAAGAAAGAGCTCCGTGGAGCAAGAATCAACTCGAGATGAGAGGTTATTCCCTGGCTTCGACTCCAGAGGAATACCACCTTACCACAAGCACCTCAAGAGGAGGCTTCTCTCAGCTCTACGTATGTGAGAGGGACCCTGAGTTTGCGGCCTCAAGTGGAATGGACATCGCGATGCCCTGAATCGAAATAAGGCCGGATATCCCTGCAGTGACTTGAATGCAGGCTCGTCTTGCATTTCCCAAGACGAAAGGAAGTCTGAATCCCCTGTGGAGACCACAGAAAAAGACCTAGTTCCCCACCTCATCGAGACCGGAAGCCTCATATGCTTGGAAAACTCCAGAGGTACTCAGAGATCAGTGCCTCCAAAGGAGACGATGCCTGACTCCTCGTGAACCTTGATAGGAGCCCCAGGATTCCGGTGGCACGTGGAAAGGGACCCTTGGTCTCCCGCCTCAGCTGGAGAGGCGTCCCAATTGCCCTGCCAAGCCTCGAGGAGAATCCCGAGTTGTCCCTCGCAACTAGGCAGGAGTCCTGACGTCCCTGAACAAACACGTGTGTGGAAGGGCCATCTCCGTCGTAACTCAAGAATATACCACAGGTTCCCATCACAACACGAGAAAAACCATGAGACTTCCCCCTCGCCGCAAAATGAGGCCCGATACCCGGCACTGCGAGCAGAGGGATTCAGTGTTGCACATCACACATGAAAGGAGCCTTGATTTCCTTGATGGCACTCCAGAGAAACCCCAAGAACACTGTTTCAAGGCTAGAGGGATCCTGAGGTCACTGTAGCAACACGAAAGAGCTCCGTGGACCAAAAATCAACTCGAGATGAGAGGTTAGTCCCTGGCTTCGACTCCAGAGGAATACCACCTTACCACAAGCACCTCAAGAGGAGGCTTCTCTCAGCTCTAGGTATGTGAGAGGGACCCTGAGTTTGCGGCCTCAAGTGGAATGGACACCGCGATGCCCTGGCTCGAAATAAGGTTGGATATACCTGCAGTGACTTGAATGCAGGCTCGTCTTGCATCTCCCAAGACGAAAGGATGTCTGAATCCCCTGTGGAGACCACAGAGAAAGACCTAGTTCCCCACCTCATCGCGACCGGAGGCCTCACATCCTTTGAAAACTCCAGAGGTACACGGAGATCAGTGCCTCCCAAGGAGACGATGCCTGACTGCTCGTGAAACTTGATAGGAGTCCCAGGATTACTGTGGCACGTGGAAAGGGACCCTTGGTTTCCCGCCTCAGCTGGAGAGGCGTCCCAATTACCCTGCCAAGCCTCGAGGAGAATCCCGAGTAGTCCCTCGCAACTAGGCAGGAGTCTGACGTCACGGAACAAACACGTGGGTTGAAGGGCCATCCCCGTCGTAACTCGAGAATATACCCCAGGTTCCCGACGCAACTCGAGAAAAACCATTAGACTTCCCCCTCGCCGCAAAATGAGGCCCGATACCCTGCACTGCGTGCAGAGCAATTCCGTGTTGCACATCACACATGAAAGGAGCCTTGATTTCCTTGATGCCACTCCAGAGAAACCCCAAGAACACTGTTTCAAGGCTAGAGGGATTCTGAGGTCACTGTAGCAACACGAAAGAACTCCGTGGACCAAAAATCAACTCGAGATGAGAGGTTAGTCCCTGGCTTCGACTCCAGAGGAATACCATCTTACCACAAGCACCTCAAGAGGAGGCTTCTCTCAGCTCTAGGTATCTGAGAGGGTCCCTGAGTTTGCGGCCTCAAGTGGAATGGACACCGCGATGCCCTGACTCGAAATAAGGCCGGATATCCCTGCAGTGACTTGAATGCAGGCTCGTCTTGCATCTCCCAAGACGAAAGGATGTCTGAATCCCCTGTGGAGACCACAGAGAAAGACCTAGTTCCCCACCTCATCGCGACCGGAGGCCTCACATCCTTTGAAAACTCCAGAGGTACGCGGAGATCAGTGCCTCCAAAGGAGACGATGCCTGACTCCTCGTGAAACTTGATAGGAGTCCCAGGATTCCTGTGGCACGTGGAAAGGGACCCTTGGTCTCCCGCCTCAGCTGGAGAGGCGTCCCAATTGCCCTGCCAAGCCTCGAGGAGAATCCCGAGTTGTCCCTCGCAACTAGGCAGGAGTCCTGACGTCGCTGAAGAAACACGTGTGTGGAAGGGCCATCCCCGTCGTAACTCGAGAATATACCGCAGGTTCCTGCCGCAACTCGAGAAAAACCATGAGACTTCCCCCTCGCTGCGAGATGAGGCCCGATTCCCCTGCACTGCGTGCAGAGCAATTCCGTGTTGCACATCACACATGAAAGGAGCCTTGATTTCCTTGATGGCACTCCAGAGAAACCCCAAGAACACTCTTTCAAGGCTAGAGGGATCCTGAGGTCACTGTAGCAACACGAAAGAGCTCCGTGGACCACAAATCAACTCGAGATGAGAGGTTAGTCCCTGGCTTCGACTCCAGAGGAATACCACCTTACCACAAGCACCTCAAGAGGAGGCTTCTCTCAGCTCTAGGTATGTGAGAGGGACCCTGAGTTTGCGGCCTCAAGTGGAATGGACACCGCGATGCCCTGACTCGAAATAAGGCCTGATATCCCTGCAGTGACTTGAATGCAGGCTCGTCTTGCATCTCCCAATACGAAAAGATGTCTGAATCCCCTGTGGAGACCACAGAGAAAGACCTAGTTCCCCACCTCATCGCGACCAGAGGCCTCACATCCTTTGAAAACTCCAGAGGTACGCGGAGATCAGTGCCTCCAAAGGAGACGATGCCTGACTCCTCGTGAAACTTGATAGGAGTCCCAGGATTCCTGTGGCACGTTGAAAGGGAACCTTGGTCTCCTGCCTCAGCTGGAGAGGCGTCCCAATTGCCCTGCCAAGCCTCGAGGAGAATCCCGAGTTGTCCCACGCAACTAGGCAGGAGTCCTGCCGTCGCAGAACAAACACGTGTGTGGAAGGGCCATCCTCGTCGTAACTCAAGAATATACCCCAGGTTCCCGCCGCAACTCGAGAAAAACCATGAGACATCCCCCTCGCCGCGAGATGAGGCCCGATTCCCCTGCACTGCGGGCAGAGTAATGCCGTGTTGCACGTCACACATGAAAGGAGCCTTGATTTCCTTGATGGTAGTCCAGAGAAACCCCAAGAACACTGTTTCAAGGCTAGAGGGATCCTGAGGTCACTGTAGCCACACGAAAGAGCTCCGTGGGCCAAAATCAACTTGAGATGAGAGGATAGTCCCTGGCTTCGACTCCAGAGGAATACCACCTTACCACAAGCACCTCAAGAGGAGGCTTCTCTCAGCTTTAGGCATGTGAGAGGGACCCTGAGTTTGTGGCCTCAAGTGGAATGGACACCGCGATGCCCTGACTCGAAATAAGGCGAGATATCTCTGCAGTGACTTGAATGCAGGCTCGTCTTGCATCTCACAAGATGAAAGGATGTTTGAATCCCCTGTGGAGACCACAGAGAAAGACCTAGTTCCCCACCTCATCGCGACCGGAGGCCTCACATCCTTTGAAAACTCCAGAGGTACGCGGAGATCAGTGCCTCCAAAGGAAACGATGCCTGACTCCTCGTGAAACTTGATAGGAGTCCCAGGATTCCTGTGGCACCTGGAAAGGAACCCTTGGTCTCCCGCCTCAGCTGGAGAGGCGTCGCAATTGCCCTGCCAAGCCTCGAGGAGAATCCCGAGTCGTCCCTCGCAACTAGGCAGGTGTCCTGACTTCGCTGAACTAACACGAGTGTGGAAGGGCCATCCCCGTCGTAACTCGATAATATACTGCAGGTTCCCGCCGCAACTCGAGAAAAACCATGAGACTTCCCCCTCGCCGCGATATGAGGCCCGATTCCCCTGCACTGCGTGCAGAGCAATTCCGTGTTGCACATCACACATGAAAGGAGCCTTGATTTCCTTGATGGCACTCCAGTGAAACCCCTAGAACACTGTTTCAAGGCTAGAGGGATCCTGAGGTCACTGAAGCAACATGAAAGAGCTCCTTGGACCAAAAATCAACTCGAGATGAGAGGTTAGTCCCTGGCTTCGACTCCAGAGGAATACCACCTTACCACAAGCACCTCAAGAGGAGGCTTCTCTCAGCTCTAGCTATGTGCTGAGTTTGCGGAATCAAGTGGAATGGACACCGCGATGCCCTGACTCGAAATAAGGCCGGATATCCCTGCAGTGACTTGAATGCAGGCTCGTCTTGCATCTCCCAAGATGAAAGAATATCTGAATCCCCTGTGGAGACCACAGAGAAAGACCTATTTTCCCACCTCATGGCGACCGGAATCCTCACATCCTTTGAAAACTCCAGAGGTACGCGGAGATCAGTGCCTCCAAAGGAGACGATGCCTGACTCCTCATGAAACTTGATAGGAGTCCCAGGATTCCTATGGCACGTGGAAAGGGATCCTTGGTATCCCGCCTCAGCTGGAGAGGCGTCCCAATTGCCCTGCCAAGCCTCGAGGAGTATCCCGAGTTGTCCCTCGCAACTAGGCAGGAGTCCTGACGCCGCTGAACAAACACGTGTGTGGAAGGGCCATCCCCGTCGTAACTCGAGAATATACCCCAGGTTCCCGCCGCAACTCGAGAAAAACCATGAGACTTCCCCCTCGCCGCGAGATGAGTCCTGATTCCCCTGCACTGCGTGCAGAGCAATTCCGTGTTGCACATCACACATGAAAGGAGCCTTGATTTCCTTGATGGCACTCCAGAGAAACCCCAAGAACACTGTTTCAAGGATAGAGGATCCTAAGGTCACTGAAGCAACAAGAAAGAGCTCCGTGGACCAAGAATCAACTCGAGATGAGAGGTTATTCCCTGGCTTCGACTCCAGAGGAATACCACCTTACCACAAGCACCTCAAGAGGAGGCTTCTCTCAGCTCTAGGTATGTGAGAGGGACCCTGAGTTTGCGGCCTCAAGTGGAATGGACACCGCGATGCCCTGAATCGAAATAAGGCCGGATATCCCTGCAGTGACTTGAATGCAGGCTCGTCTTGCATTTCCCAAGAGGAAAGGAAGTCTGAATCCCCTGTGGAGACCACAGAAAAAGACCTAGTTCCCCACCTCATCGAGACCGGAGGCCTCATATGCTTGGAAAACTCCAGAGGTACGCGGAAATCAGTGCCTCCAAAGGAGACGATGCCTGACACCTCGTGAACCTTGATAGGAGCCCCAGGATTCCGGTGGCACGTGGAAAGGGACCCTTGGTCTCCCGCCTCAGCTGGAGAGCCGTCCCAATTGCCCTGCCAAGCCTCGAGGAGAATCCCGAGTTGTCCCTCGCAACTAGGCAGGAGTCCTGACGTCCCTGAACAAACACGTTTGTGGAAGGGCCATCCCCGTCGTAACTCGTGAATATACCCCAGGTTCCCATCGCAACTTGAGAAAAACCATGAGACTTCCCCCTCGCCGCAAAATGAGGCCCGATACCCGGCACTGCGAGCAGAGGGATTCAGTGTTGCACATCACACATGAAAGGAGCCTTGATTTCCTTGATGGCACTCCAGAGAAACCCCAAGAACACTGTTTCAAGGCTAGCGGGATCCTGAGGTCACTGTAGCAACACGAAAGAGCTCCGTGGACCACAAATCAACTCGAGATGAGAGGTTAGTCCCTGGCTTCGACTCCAGAGTAATACCACCTTACCACGAGCACCTCTAGAGGAGGCTTCTCTCAGCTCTATGTATGTGAGAGGGACCCTGATTATGCGGCCTCAAGTGGAATGGACACTGCGATGCCCTGACTCGAAATCAGGCCGGATATCCCTGCAGTGACTTGAATGCAGGCTCGTCTTGCATCTCCCAAGACGAAAGGATGTCTGAATCCCCTGTGGAGACCACAGAGAAAGACCTAGTTCCCCACCTCATGGCGATGGGCGGCCTCACATCCTTTGAAAACTCCAGAGGTACGCAGAGATCAGTGCCTCCAAAGGAGACGATGCCTGACTCCTCGTGAAACTTGATAGGAGTCCCAGGATTCCTGTGGCACATGGAAAGGGACCCTTGGTCCCCCGCCTCAGCTGGAGAGGCGTCCCAATTGCCCTGCCAAGCCTCGAGGAGAATCCCGAGTTGTCCCTCGCAACTAGGCAAGAGTCCTGACGTCGCTGAAGAAACACGTGTGGGGAAGGGCCATCCCCGTCGTAACTCGAGAATATACCCCAGGTTCCCGCGGCAACTCGAGAAAAACCAACAGACTTCCCCCTCGCCGCGAGATGAGGCCCGATTCCCCTGCACTGTGTGCAGAGCTATTCCGTGTTGCACATCACACATGAAAGGAGCCTTGATTTCCTTGATGGCACTCCAGAGAAACCCCAAGAACACTGTTTCAAGGCTAGAGGGATCCAGAGGTCACTGTAGCAACACGAAAGAGCTCCGTGGACCAAAAATCAACTCGAGATGAGAGGTTAGTCCCTGGCTTTGACTCCAGAGGAATACCACCTTACCACAAGCACCTCAAGAGGAGGCTTCTCTCAGCTCTAGGTATGTGAGAGGGACCCTGAATTTGCGGCCTCAAGTGGAATGGACACCACGATGCCCTGACTCGAAATAAGGCCGGATATCCCTGCAGTGACTTGAATGCAGGCTCGTCTTGCATCTCCCAAGACGAAAGGATGTCTGAATCCCCTGTGGAGACCACAGAGAAAGACCTAGTTCCCCACCTCATCGCGACCGGAGGCCTCACATCCTCTGAAAACTCCAGAGGTACGCGGAGATCAGTGCCTTCAAAGGAGAGGATGCCTGACTCCTCGTGAAACTTGATAGGAGTCACAGGATTCCTGTGCACGTGGAAAGGGACCCTTGGTCTCCCGCCTCAGCTGAGAGGCGTCCCAATTGCCCTGCCAAGCCTCGAGGAGAATCCCGAGTTGTCCGTCGCAACTAGGCAGGAGTCCGGCCGTCGCTGAACAAACACGGGGGTGGAAGGGCCATCCCCGTCGTAACTCGAGAATATACCCCAGGTTCCCGCCGCAACTTGAGAAAAACCGTGAGACTTCCCCCTCGCCGCGATATGAGGCCCGATTCCCCTGCACTGCGTGCAGAGCAATTCGGTGTTGCACATCACACATGAAAGGAGCCTTGATTTCCTTGATGGCACTCCAGAGAAACCCCAAGAACACTGTTTCAAGGCTAGAGGGATCCTGAGGTCACTGTAGCAACACGAAAGAACTCCATAGTCCAAAAATCAACTCGAGATGAGAGGTTAGTCCTTGGCTTCGACTCCAGAGGAATACCACCTTACCACAAGCACCTCAAGAGGAGGCTTCTCTCAGCTCTAGGTATGTGAGAGGGACCCTGAGTTTGCGGCCTCAAGTGGAATGGACTCCGCGATGCCCTGGCTCGAAATAAGGTTGGATATCCCTGCAGTGACTTGAATGCAGGCTCGTCTTGCATCTCCCAAGACGAAAGGATGTCTGAATCCCCTGTGGAGACCACAGAGAAAGACCTAGTTCCCCACCTCATCGCGACCGGAGGCCTCACATCCTTTGAAAACTCCAGAGGTACACGGAGATCACTGCCTCCAAAGGAGACGATGCCTGACTGCTCGTGAAACTTGATAGGAGTCCCAGGATTCCTGTGGCACGTGGAAAGGGACCCTTGGTCTCCCGCCTCAGCTGGAGAGGCGTCCCAATTACCCTGCCAAGCCTCGAGGAGAATCCCGAGTTTTCCCTCGCAACTAGGCAGGAGTCTGACGTCGCTGAACAAACACGTGGGTGGAAGGGCCATCCCCGTCGTAACTCGAGAATATACCCCAGGTTCCCATCGCAAATCGAGAAAAACCATTAGACTTCCCCCTCGCCGCAAAATGAGGCCCGATAACCTGCACTGCGTGCAGAGCAATTCCGTGTTGCACATCACACATGAAAGGAGCCTTGATTTCCTTGATGGCACTCCAGAGAAACCCCAAGAACACTGTTTCAAGGCTAGAGGGATCCCGAGGTCACTGTAGCAACACGAAAAAGCTCCGTGGACCAAAAATCAACTCGAGATGAGAGGTTAGTCCCTGGCTTCGACTCCAGAGGAATACCACCTTACCACAAGCACATCAAGAGGAGGCTTCTCTCAGCTCTAGGTATGTGAGAGGGACCCTGAGTTTGCAGCCTCAAATGGAATGGACACCGTGATGCCCTGACGCGAAATAAGGCCGGATATCCCTGCAGTGACTTGAATGCAGGCTCGTCTTGCATCTCCCAAGACGAAAGGATGTCTGAATCCCCTGTGGAGACCACAGAGAAAGACCTAGTTCCCCACCTCATCGCGACCGAAGGCCTCACATCCTTTGAAAACTCCAGAGGTACGCGGAGATCAGTGCCTCCAAAGGAGACGATGCCTGACTCCTCGTGAAACTTGACAGGAGTCCCAGGATTCCTGTGGCACGTGGAAAGGGACCCTTGGTCTCCCGCCTCAGCTGGAGAGGCGTCCCAATTGCCCTGCCAAGCCTCGAGGAGAATCCCGAGTTGTCCCTCGCAACTAGGCAGGAGTCCTGACGTCGCTGAACAAACACGTGGGTGGAAGGGCCATCCCCGTCGTAACTCGAGAATATACCCCAGGTTCCCGCCGCAACTCGAGAAAAACCATGAGACTTCCCCCTCGCCGCGAGATGAGGCCCGATTCCCCTGCACTGCGTGCAGAGCAATTCCGTGTTGCACATCACACATGAAAGGAGCCTTGATTTCCTTGATGGCACTCCAGAGAAACCCGAAGAACACTGTTTCAAGGCTAGAGGGATCCTGAGGTCACTCTAGCAACACGAAAGAGCTCCGTGGGCCAAAATCAACTTGAGATGAGAGGATAGTCCCTGGCTTCGACTCCAGAGGAATACCACCTTATCACAAGCACTCAAGAGGAGGCTTCTCTCAGCTTTTGGTATGTGAGAGGGACCCTGAGTTTGCGGCCTCAAGTGGAATGGACACCGCGATGCCCTGACTCGAAATAAGGCGAGATATCTCTGCAGTGTCTTGAATGCCGGCTCGTCTTGCATCTCACAAGATGAAAGGATGTTTGAATCCCCTGTGGAGACCACAGAGAAAGACCTAGTTCCCCACCTCATCGCGACCGGACGCCTCACATCCTTTGAAAACTCCAGAGGTATGCGGAGATCAGTTCCTCCTAAAGGGACGATGCTTGACTCCTCGTGAAACTTGATAGGAGTCCCAGGATTGCTCTGGCACGTGGAAAGGGACCCTTGGTCTCCCGCCTCAGCTGGAGAGGCGTCCCAATTGCCCTGCCAAGCCTCGAGGAGAATCCCGACTTGTCCCTCGCAACTAGGCAGGAGTCCTGACGTCGCTGAACAAACACGTGGGTCGAAAGGCCATCCCCGTCTTAACTCGAGAATATACCCCAGGTTACCGCAGCAACTCGAGAAAAACCATGAGACTTCCCCCTCGCCGCGAGATGAGGCCCGATTCCCCTGCACTGCGTGCAGAGCAATACCGTGTTGCACATCACACATGAAAGGAGCCTTGATTTCCTTGATGGCATTCCAGAGAAACCCCAAGAACACTGTTTCAAGGATAGAGGATCCTGAGGTCACTGAAGCAACAAGAAAGAGCTCCGTGGAGCAAGAATCAACTCGAGATGAGAGGTTATTCCCTGGCTTCGAATCCAGAGGAATACCACCTTACCACAAGCACCTCAAGAGGAGGCTTCTCTCAGCTCTAGGTATGTGAGAGGGACCCTGAGTTTGCGGCCTCAAGTGGAATGGACATCGCGATGCCCTGAATCGAAATAAGGCCGGATATCCCTGCAGTGACTTGAATGCAGGCTCGTCTTGCATTTCCCAAGACGAAAGGAAGTCTGAATCCCCTGTGGAGACCACAGAAAAAGACCTAGTTCCCCACCTCATCGAGACCGGAAGCCTCATATGCTTGGAAAACTCCAGAGGTACTCAGAGATCAGTGCCTCCAAAGGAGACGATGCCTGACTCCTCGTGAACCTTGATAGGAGCCCCAGGATTCCGGTGGCACGTGGAAAGGGACCCTTGGTCTCCCGCCTCAGCTGGAGAGGCGTCCCAATTGCCCTGCCAAGCCTCGAGGAGAATCCCGAGTTGTCCCTCGCAACTAGGCAGGAGTCCTGACGTCCCTGAACAAACACGTGTGTGGAAGGGCCATCCCCGTCGTAACTCAAGAATATACCACAGGTTCCCATCACAACACGAGAAAAACCATGAGACTTCCCCCTCGCCGCAAAATGAGGCCCGATACCCGGCACTGCGAGCAGAGGGATTCAGTGTTGCACATCACACATGAAAGGAGCCTTGCTTTCCTTGATGGCACTCCAGAGAAACCCCAAGAACACTGTTTCAAGGCTAGCGGGATCCTGAGGTCACTGTAGCAACACGAAAGAGCTCCGTGGACCACAAATCAACTCGAGATGAGAGGTTAGTCCCTGGCTTCGACTCCAGAGTAATACCACCTTACCTCGAGCACCTCAAGAGGAGGCTTCTCTCAGCTCTAGGTATCTGAGAGGGACCCCGAGTTTGTGGCCTCAAGTGGAATGGACGCCGCGATGCCCTGACTCGAAATAAGGCCGGATATCCCTGCAGTGACTTGGACGCAGGCTCGTCTTGCATCTCCCAAGACGAAAGGATGTCTGAATCCCCTGTGGAGACCAGAGAGAAAGACCTAGTTCCCCATCTCATCGCGACCGGAGGCCTCACATCCTTTGAAAACTACAGAGGTACACGGAGATCAGGGCTTCCAAAGGAGACGATGCCTGTCTCCTCGTGAAACTTGATAGGAGTCCCAGGATTCCTTTGGCACATGGAAAGGGACCCTTGGTCTCCCGCCTCAGCTGGAGAGGCGTCCCAATTGCCCTGCCAAGCCTCGAGGAGAATCCCGAGTTGTCCCTCGCAACTAGGCAGGAGTCCTGACGTCGCTGAACAAACACGTGGGTGGAAGCGCCATCCCCGTACTAACTCAAGAATATACCCCAGGTTCCAGCCGCAACTAGAGAAAAACCATGAGACTTCCCCCTCGCCGCGAGATGAGGCCCGATTCCCCTGCAGTGCATCCCGAGCAATTCCGTGTTGCACATCAAACATGAAAGGAGCCTTGATTTCCTTGATGCCACTCCAGAGAAACACCAAGAACACTGTTTCAAGGCTAGAGGGATCCTGAGGTCACTGTAGCAACACGAAAGAGCTCCGTGGACCACAAATCAACTCGAGATGAGAGGTTAGTCCTTGGCTTCGACTCCAGAGGAATACCACCTTACCACAAGCACCTCAAGAGGAGGCTTCTCTCAGCTCTAGGTATGTGAGAGGGACCCTGAGTTTGCGGCCTCAAGTGGAATGGAAACCGCTAAGCCCTGACTCGAAATAAGGCTGGATATCCCTGCAGTGACTTGAATGCAGGCTTGTCTTGCATCTCCCAAGACGAAAGGATGTCTGAATCCCCTGTGGAGACCACAGAGAAAGACCTAGTTCCCCACCTCATCGCGACCGGAGGCCTCACATCCTTTGAAAACTCCAGAGGTACTCGGAGATCAGTGCCTCCAAAGGAGACGATGCCTGACTCCTCGTGAAACTTGATAGGAGTCCCAGGATTCCTGTGGCACGTGGAAAGGGACCCTTGGTCTCCCGCCTCAGCTGGAGAGGCGTCCCAATTGCCCTGCCAAGCCTCAAGGAGAATCCCGAGTTGTCCCTCGCAACTAGGCAGGAGTCCTGACTTCGCTGAAGAAACACGTGTGTGGAAGGGCCATCCCCGTCGTAACTCGAGAATATACCCCAGGTTCCCGCCGCAACTCGAGAAAAACCATGAGACTTCCCCCTCGCCGCGAGATGAGACCCGATTCCCCTGCACTGCATGCCGAGCAATTCCGTGTTGCACATCAAACATGAAAGGAGCCTTGATTTCCTTGAGGCCACTCCAGAGAAACCCCAAGAACACTGTTTCAAGGCTAGAGGGATCCTGAGGTCCCTGTAGCAACACGAAAGAGCTCCGTGGACCAAAAATCAACTCGAGATGAGAGGTTAGTCCCTGGCTTCGACTCCAGAGGAATACCACCTTACCACAAGCAGATGAGAGGTTAGTCCCTGGCTTCGACTCCAGAGGAATACCACCTTACCACAAGCACCTCAAGAGGAGGCTTCTCTCAGCTCTTGGTATGTGAGAGGGACCCTGATTTTGCGGCCTCAAGTGAAATGGACTCCGCGATGCCCTGGCTCGAAATAAGGTTGGATATCCCTGCAGTGACTTGAATGCAGGCTCGTCTTGCATCTCCCAAGACGAAAGGATGTCTGAATCCCCTGTGGAGACCACAGAGAAAGACCTAGTTTCCCACCTCATCGCGACCGGAGGCCTCACATCCTTTGAAAACTCCAGAGGTACACGGAGATCAGTGCCTCCAAAGGAGACGATGCCTGACTGCTCGTGAAACTTGATAGGAGTCCCAGCATTCCTGTGGCACGTGGAAAGGGACCCTTGGTCTCCCGCCTCAGCTGGAGAGGCGTCCCAATTACCCTGCCAAGCCTCGAGGATAATCCCGAGTTATCCCTCACAACTAGGCAGGAGTCTGACGTCGCTGCACAAACACGTGGGTGGAAGGGCCATCCCCGTCGTAACTCAAGAATATACCCCAGGTTCCCGCCGCAACTCGAGAAAAACCATGAGACTTCCCCCTCGCCGCGAGATGAGGCCTGATTCCCCTGCACTGCGTGCAGAGCAATGCCGTGTTGCACATCACACATGAAAGGAGCCTTGATTTCCTTGATGGCACTCCAGTGAAACCCCAAGAACACTGTTTCAAGGCTAGCGGGATCCTGAGGTCACTGTAGCAACACAAAAGAGCTCCGTGGACCACAAATCAACTCGAGATGAGAGGTTAGTCCCTGGCTTCGACTCCAGAGTAATACCACCTTACCACGAGCACCTCAAGAGGAGGTTTCTCTCAGCTCTAGGTATGTGAGAGGGGCCCTGATTATGCGGCCTCAAGTGGAATGGACACTGCGATGCCCTGACTGGAAATCAGGCCGGATATCCCTGCAGTGACTTGAATGCAGGCTCGTCTTGCATCTCCCAAGATGAAAGGAGGTCTGAATCCCCTGTGGAGACCACAGAGAAAGACCTAGTTCCCCATCTCATCGCGACCGGAGGCCTCACATCCTTTGAAAACTCCAGAGGTACGCGGAGATCAGTGCCTCCAAAGGAGACGATGCCTGACTCCTCGTGAAACTTGATAGGAGTCCCAGTATTCCTGAGGCACGTGGAAAGGGACACTTGGTCTCCCGCCTCAGCTGGAGAGGCGTCCCAATTGCCCTGCCAAGCCTCGAGGAGAATCCCGAGTTGTCCCTCTTAACTAGGCCGGAGTCTGACGTCGCTGAATAAACACGTGGGTGGAAGGGCCATCCCCGTCGTAACTCGAGAATATACCCCAGGTTCCCGCCGCAACTCGAGAAAAACCATTAGACTTCCCCCTCGCCGCAAAATGAGGCCCGATACCCTGCACTTCGTGCAGAGCAATTCCGTGTTGCACATCACACATGAAAGGAGCCTTGATTTCCTTGATGGCACTCCAGAGAAACCCCAAGAACACTGTTTCAAGGCTAGAGGGATCCTGAGGTCACTGTAGCAACACGAAAGAGCTCCGTGGACCAAAAGTCAACTCGAGATGAGAGGTTAGTCCCTGGCTTCGAATCCAGGGGAATACCACCTTACAACAAGCACCTCAAGAGGAGGCTTCTCTCAGCTCTAGGTATGTGAGAGGGACCCTGAGTTTGCGGCCTCAAGTGGAATGGAAACCGCTAAGCCCTGACGCGAAATAAGGCCGGATATCCCTGCAGTGACTTGAATGCAGGCTTGTCTTGCATCTCCCAAGACGAAAGGATGTCTGAATCCCCTGTGGAGACCACAGAGAAAGACCTAGTTCCCCACCTCATCGCGACCGGAGGCCTCACATCCTTTGAAAACTCCAGAGGTACTCGGAGATCAGTGCCTCCAAAGGAGACGATGCCTGACTCCTCGTGAAACTTGATAGGAGTCCCAGGATTCCTGTGGCACGTGGAAAGGGACCCTTGGTCTCCCGCCTCAGCTGGAGAGGCGTCCCAATTGCCCTGCCAAGCCTCAAGGAGAATCCGGAGTTGTCCCTCGCAACTAGGCAGGAGTCCTGACTTCGCTGAACAAACACGTGGGTGGAAGGGCCATCCCCGTCGTAACTCGAGAATATACCCCAGGTTCCCGCCGCAACTCGAGAAAAACCATGAGACTTCCCCCTCGCCGCGAGATGAGGCCCGATTCCCCTGCACTGCATGCCGAGCAATTCCGTGTTGCACATCAAACATGAAAGGAGCCTTGATTTCCTTGATGCCACTCCAGAGAAACCCAAAGAACACTGTTTCAAGGCTAGCGGGATCCTGAGGTCACTGTAGCAACACGAAAGAGCTCCGTGGACCACAAATCAACTCGAGATGAGAGGTTAGTCCCTGGCTTCGACTCCAGAGGAATACCACCTTACCACAAGCACCTCAAGAGGAGGCTTCTCTCAGCTCTAGGTATGTGAGAGGGACCCTGAGTTTGCGGCCTCAAGTGGAATGGACTCCGCGATGCCCTGGCTCGAAATAAGGTTGGATATCCCTGCAGTGACTTGAATGCAGGCTCGTCTTGCATCTCCCAAGACGAAAGGATGTCTGAATCCCCTGTGGAGACCACAGAGAAAGACCTAGTTCCCCACCTCATCGCGACCGGAGGCCTCACATCCTTTGAAAACTCCAGAGGTACACGGAGATCAGTGCCTCCAAAGGAGACGATGCCTGACTGCTCGTGAAACTTGATAGGAGTCCCAGGATTCCTGTGGCACGTGGAAAGGGACACTTGGTCTCCCGCCTCAGCTGGAGAGGCGTCCCAATTACCCTGCCAAGCCTCGAGGAGAATCCCGAGTTTTCCCTCGCAACTAGGCAGGAGTCTGACGTCGCTGAACAAACACGTGGGTGGAAGGGCCATCCCCGTCGTAACTCGAGAATGTACCCCAGGTTCCCATCGCAAATCGAGAAAAACCATTAGACTTCCCCCTCGCCGCAAAATGAGGCCCGATAACCTGCACTGCGTGCAGAGTAATTCCGTGTTGCACATCACACATGAAAGGAGCCTTGATTTCCTTGATGGCACTCCAGAGAAACCCCAAGAACACTGTTTCAAGGCTAGAGGGATCCCGAGGTCACTGTAGCAACACGAAAAAGCTCCGTGGACCAAAAATCAACTCGAGATGAGAGGTTAGTCCCTGGCTCCGACTCCAGAGGAATACCACCTTACCACAAGCACCTCAAGAGGAGGCTTCTCTCAGCTCTAGGTATGTGAGAGGGACCCTGAGTTTGCAGCCTCAAGTGGAATGGACACCGTGATGCCCTGACGCGAAATAAGGCCGGATATCCCTGCAGTGACTTGAATGAAGGCTCGTCTTGCATCTCCCAAGACGAAAGGATGTCTGAATCCCCTGTGGAGACCACAGAGAAAGACCTAGTTCCCCACCTCATCGCGACCGAAGGCCTCACATCCTTTGAAAACTCCAGAGGTACGCGGAGATCAGTGCCTCCAAAGGAGACGATGCCTGACTCCTCGTGAAACTTGACAGGAGTCCCAGGATTCCTGTGGCACGTGGAAAGGGACCCTTCGTCTCCCGCCTCAGCTGGAGAGGCGTCCCAATTGCCCTGCCAAGCCTCGAGGAGAATCCCAAGTTGTCCCTCGCAACTAGGCAGGAGTCCTGACGTCGCTGAACAAACACGTGGGTGGAAGGGCCATCCCCGTCGTAACTCGAGAATATACCCCAGGTTCCCGCCGCAACTCTAGAAAAACCATGAGACTTCCCCCTCGCCGCGAGATGAGGCCCGATTCCCCTGCACTGCGTGCAGAGCAATTCCGTGTTGCACATCACACATGAAAGGAGCCTTGATTTCCTTGATGGCACTCCAGAGAAACCCCAAGAACACTATTTCAAGGATAGAGGATCCTGAGGTCACTGAAGCAACAAGAAAGAGCTCCGTGGAGCAAGAATCAACTCGAGATGAGAGGTTATTCCCTGGCTTCGACTCCAGAGGAATACCACCTTACCACAAGCACCTCAAGAGGAGGCTTCTCTCAGCTCTAGGTATGTGAGAGGGACCCTGAGTTTGCGGCCTCAAGTGGAATGGACATCGCGATGCCCTGAATCGAAATAAGGCCGGATATCCCTGCAGTGACTTGAATGCAGGCTGGTCTTGCATTTCCCAAGACGAAAGGAAGTCTGAATCCCCTGTGGAGACCACAGAAAAAGACCTAGTTCCCCACCTCATCGAGACCGGAAGTCTCATATGCTTGGAAAACTCCAGAGGTACTCAGAGATCAGTGCCTCCAAAGGAGACGATGCCTGACTCCTCGTGAACCTTGATAGGAGCCCCAGGATTCCGGTGGCACGTGGACAGGGACCCTTGGTCTCCCGCCTCAGCTGGAGAGGCGTCCCAATTGCCCTGCCAAGCCTCGAGGAGAATCCCGAGTTGTCCCTCGCAACTAGGCAGGAGTCCTGACGTCCCTGAACAAACACGTGTGTGGAAGGGCCATCCCCGTCGTAAATCAAGAATATACCACAGGTTCCGATCACAACACGAGAAAAACCATGAGACTTCCCCCTCGCCGCAAAATGAGGCCCGATACCCGGCACTGCGAGCAGAGGGATTCAGTGTTGCACATCACACATGAAAGGAGCCTTGCTTTCCTTGATGGCACTCCAGAGAAACCCCAAGAACACTGTTTCAAGGCTAGCGGGATCCTGAGGTCATTGTAGCAACACGAAAGAGCTCCGTGGACCACAAATCAACTCGAGATGAGAGGTTAGTCCCTGGCTTCGACTCCAGAGTAATACCACCTTACCTCGAGCACCTCAAGAGGAGGCTTCTCTCAGCTCTAGGTATGTGAGAGGGACCCTGATTATGCGGCCTCAAGTGGAATGGACACTGCGATGCCCTGACTCGAAATCAGGCCGGATATCCCTGCAGTGACTTGAATGCAGGCTCGTCTTGCATCTCCCAAGATGAAAGGATGTCTGAATCCCCTGTGGAGACCACAGAGAAAGACCTAGTTCCCCATCTCATCGCGACCGGAGGCCTCACATCCTTTGAAAACTCCAGAGGTACGCGGAGATCAGTGCCTCCTAAGGAGACGATGCCTGACTCCTCGTGAAACTTGATATGAGTCCCAGGATTCCTGAGGCACGTGGAAAGGGACACTTGGTCTCCCGCCTCAGCTGGAGAGGTGTCCCAATTGCCCTGCCAAGCCTCGAGGAGAATCCCGAGTTGTCCCTCGCAACTAGGCAAGAGTCCTGACGTCGCTGAACAAACACGTGTGTGGAAGGGCCATCCCCGTCGTAACTCGAGAATATACCCCAGGTTATGGCAGCAACTCGAGAAAAACCATGAGACTTCCCCCTCGCCGCGAGATGAGGCCCGATTCCCCTGCACTTCGTGCAGAGCAATTCCGTGTTGCACATCACACATGAAAGGAGCCTTGACTTCCTTGATGGCACTCCAGAGAAACCCCAAGAACACTGTTTCAAGGCTAGAGGGATCCTGAGGTCACTGTAGCAACACGAAAGAGCTCAGTGGACCAAAAATCAACTCGAGATGAGAGGTTAGTCCCTGGCTTCGACTCCAGAGGAATACCACCTTACCACAAGCACCTCAAGAGGAGGCTTCTCTCAGCTCTAGGTATGTGAGAGGGACCCTGAGTTTGCGGCCTCAAGTGGAATGGACACCGCGATGCCCTGGCTCGAAATAAGGTTGGATATACCTGCAGTGACTTGAATGCAGGCTCGTCTTGCATCTCCCAAGACGAAAGGATGTCTGAATCCCCTGTGGAGACCACAGAGAAAGACCTAGTTCCCCACCTCATCGCGACTGGAGGCCTGACATCCTTTGAAAACTCCAGAGGTACACGGAGATCAGTGCCTCCCAAGGAGACGATGCCTGACTGCTCGTGAAACTTGATAGGAGTCCCAGGATTCCTGTGGCACGTGGAAAGGGACCCTTGGTTTCCCGCCTCAGCTGGAGAGGCGTCCCAATTACCCTGCCAAGCCTCGAGGAGAATCCCGAGTTGTCCCTCGCAACTAGGCAGGAGTCTGACGTCACTGAACAAACACGTGGGTGGAAGGGCCATCCCCGTCGTAACTCGAGAATATACCCCAGGTTCCCGTCGCAACTCGAGAAAAACCATTAGACTTCCCCCTCGCCGCAAAATGAGGCCGATACCCTGCACTGCGTGCAGAGCAATTCCGTGTTGCACATCACACATGAAAGGAGCCTTGATTTCCTTGATGGCACTCCAGAGAAACCCCAAGAACACTGTTTCAAGGCTAGAGGGATTCTGAGGTCACTGTAGCAACACGAAAGAACTCCGTGGACCAAAAATCAACTCGAGATGAGAGGTTAGTCCCTGGCTTCGACTCCAGAGGAATACCACCTTACCACAAGCACCTCAAGAGGAGGCTTCTCTCAGCTCTAGGTATCTGAGAGGGTCCCTGAGTTTGCGGCCTCAAGTGGAATGGACACCGCGATGCCCTGACTCGAAATAAGGCCGGATATCCCTGCAGTGACTTGAATGCAGGCTCGTCTTGCATCTCCCAAGACGAAAGGATGTCTGAATCCCCTGTGGAGACCACAGAGAAAGACCTAGTTCCCCACCTCATCGCGACCGGAGGCCTCACATCCTTTGAAAACTCCAGAGGTACGCGGAGATCAGTGCCTCCAAAGGAGACGATGCCTGACTCCTCGTGAAACTTGATAGGAGTCCCAGGATTCCTGTGGCACGTGGAAAGGGACCCTTGGTCTCCCGCCTCAGCTGGAGAGGCGTCCCAATTGCCCTGCCAAGCCTCGAGGAGAATCCCGAGTTGTCCCTCGCAACTAGGCAGGAGTCCTGACGTCGCTGAAGAAACACGTGTGTGGAAGGGCCATCCCCGACGTAACGCGAGAATATACCGCAGGTTCCTGCCGCAACTCGAGAAAAACCATGAGACTTCCCCCTCGCTGCGAGATGAGGCCCGATTCCCCTGCACTGCGTGCAGAGCAATTCCGTGTTGCACATCACACATGAAAGGAGCCTTGATTTCCTTGATGGCACTCCAGAGAAACCCCAAGAACACTGTTTCAAGGCTAGAGGGATCCTGAGGTCACTGTAGCAACACGAAAGAGCTCCGTGGACCAAAAATCAACTCGAGATGAGAGGTTAGTCCCTGGCTTCGACTCCAGAGGAATACCACCTTACCACAAGCACCTCAAGAGGAGGCTTCTCTCAGCTCTAGGTATGTGAGAGGGACCCTGAGTTTGCGGCCTCAAGTGGAATGGACACCGCGATGCCCTGACTCGAAATAAGGCCTGATATCCCTGCAGTGACTTGAATGCAGGCTCGTCTTGCATCTCCCAATACGAAAGGATGTCTGAATCCCCTGTGGAGACCACAGAGAAAGACCTAGTTCCCTTCCTCATCGCGACCAGAGGCCTCACACCCTTTGAAAACTCCAGAGGTACGCGGAGATCAGTGCCTCCAAAGGAGACGATGCCTGACTCCTCGTGAAACTTGATAGGAGTCCCAGGATTCCTGTGGCACGTTGAAAGGGACCCTTGGTCTCCCGCCTCAGCTGGAGAGGCGTCCCAATTGCCCTGCCAAGCCTCGAGGAGAATCCCGAGTTGTCCCACGCAACTAGGCAGGAGTCCTGCCGTCGCAGAACAAACACGTGTGTGGAAGGGCCATCCTCGTCGTAACTCAAGAATATACCCCAGGTTCCCGCCGCAACTCGAGAAAAACCATGAGACATCCCCCTCGCCGCGAGATGAGGCCCGATTCCCCTGCACTGCGTGCAGAGTAATGCCGTGTTGCACGTCACACATGAACGGAGCCTTGATTTCCTTGATGGCAGTCCAGAGAAACCCCAAGAACACTGTTTCAAGGCTAGAGGGATCCTGAGGTCACTGTAGCCACACGAAAGAGCTCCGTGGGCCAAAATCAACTTGAGATGAGAGGATAGTCCCTGGCTTCGACTCCAGAGGAATACCACCTTACCACAAGCACCTCAAGAGGAGGCTTCTCTCAGCTTTAGGCATGTGAGAGGGACCCTGAGTTTGTGGCCTCAAGTGGAATGGACACCGCGATGCCCTGACTCGAAATAAGGCGAGATATCTCTGCAGTGACTTGAATGCCGGCTCGTCTTGCATCTCACAAGATGAAAGGATGTTTGAATCCCCTGTGGAGACCACAGAGAAAGACCTAGTTCCCCACCTCATCGCGACCGGAGGCCTCACATCCTTTGAAAACTCCAGAGGTACGCGGAGATCAGTGCCTCCAAAGGAAACGATGCCTGACTCCTCGTGAAACTTGATAGGAGTCCCAGGATTCCTGTGGCACCTGGAAAGGAACCCTTGGTCTCCCGCCTCAGCTGGAGAGGCGTCGCAATTGCCCTGCCAAGCCTCGAGGAGAATCCCGAGTCGTCCCTCGCAACTAGGCAGGTGTCCTGACTTCGCTGAACTAACACGAGTGTGGAAGGGCCATCCCCGTCGTAACTCGAAAATATACTGCAGGTTCCCGCCGCAACTCGAGATAAACCATGAGACTTCCCCCTCGCCGCGATATGAGGCCCGATTCCCCTGCACTGCGTGCAGAGCAATTCCGTGTTGCACATCACACATGAAAGGAGCCTTGATTTCCTTGATGGCACTCCAGAGAAACCCCTAGAACACTGTTTCAAGGCTAGAGGGATCCTGAGGTCACTGAAGCAACATGAAAGAGCTCCTTGGACCAAAAATCAACTCGAGATGAGAGGTTAGTCCCTGGCTTCGACTCCAGAGGAATACCACCTTACCACAAGCACCTCAAGGGAGGCTTCTCTCAGCTCTAGCTATGTGCTGAGTTTGTGGCCTCAAGTGGAATGGACACCGCGATGCCCTGACTCGAAATAAGGCCGGATATCCCTGCAGTGACTTGAATGCAGGCTCGTCTTGCATCTCCCAAGATGAAATAATATCTGAATCCCCTGTGGAGACCACAGAGAAAGACCTAGTTTCCCACCTCATGGCGACCGGAATCCTCACATCCTTTGAAAACTCCAGAGGTATGCGGAGATCAGTGCCTCCAAAGGAGACGATGCCTGACTCCTCATGAAACTTGATAGGAGTCCCAGGATTCCTGTGGCACGTGGAAAGGGATCCTTGGTATCCCGCCTCAGCTGGAGAGGCGTCCCAATTGCCCTGCCAAGCCTCGAGGAGTATCCCGAGTTGTCCCTCGCAACTAGGCAGGAGTCCTGACGCCGCTGAACAAACACGTGTGTGGAAGGGCCATCCTCGTCGTAACTCGAGAATATACCCCAGGTTCCCGCCGCAACTCGAGAAAAACCATGAGACTTCCCCCTCGCCGCGAGATGAGGCCCGATTCCCCTGCACTGCGTGCAGAGCAATTCCGTGTTGCACATCACACATGAAAGGAGCCTTGATTTCCTTGATGGCACTCCAGAGAAACCCCAAGAACACTGTTTCAAGGCTAGAGGGATCCAGAGGTCACTGTAGCAACACGAAAGAGCTCCGTGGACCAAAAATCAACTCGAGATGAGAGGTTAGTCCCTGGCTTTGACTCCAGAGGAATACCACCTTACCACAAGCACCTCAAGAGGAGGCTTCTCTCAGCTCTAGCTATGTGAGAGGGACCCTGAATTTGCGGCCTCAAGTGGAATGGACACCACGATGCCCTGACTCGAAATAAGGCCGGATATCCCTGCAGTGACTTGAATGCAGACTCGTCTTGCATCTCCCAAGACGAAAGGATGTCTGAATCCCCTGTGGAGACCACAGAGAAAGACCTAGTTCCCCACCTCATCGCGACCGGAGGCCTCACATCCTCTGAAAACTCCAGAGGTACGCGGAGATCAGTGCCTTCAAAGGAGAGGATGCCTGACTCCTCGTGAAACTTGATAGGAGTCACAGGAATCCTGTGCACGTGGAAAGGGACCCTTGGTCTCCCGCCTCAGATGAGAGGCGTCCCAATTGCCCTGCCAAGCCTCGAGGAGAATCCCGAGTTGTCCGTCGCAACTAGGCAGGAGTCCTGCCGTCGCTGAACAAACACGTGGGTGGAAGGGCCATCCCCGTCGTAACTCGAGAATATACCCCAGGTTCCCGCCGCAACTTGAGAAAAACCGAGAGACTTCCCCCTCGCCGCGATATGAGGCCCGATTCCCCTGCACTGCGTGCAGAGCAATTCCGTGTTGCACATCACACATGAAAGGAGCCTTGATTTCCTTGATGGCACTCCAGAGAAACCCCTAGACCACTGTTTCAAGGCTAGAGGGATCCTGAGGTCACTGTAGCAACACGAAAGAACTCCATAGTCCAAAAATCAACTCGAGATGAGAAGTTAGTCCCTGGCTTCGACTCCAGAGGAATACCACCTTACCACAAGCACCTTAACAGGAGGCTTCTCTCAGCTCTAGTATGTGAGAGGGACCCTGAGTTTGCGGCCTCAAGTGGAATGGACAGCGCGATGCCCTGACTCGAACTAAGGCCAGAAATCCCTGCAGTGACTTGAATGCAGGCTCGTCTTGCATCTCCCAAGACGAAAGGATGTCTGAATCCCCTGTGGAGACCACAGAGAAAGACCTAGTTCCCCACCTCATCGCGACCGGAGGCCTCACATCCTCTGAAAACTCCAGAGGTACGCGGAGATCAGTGCCTCCAAAGGAGAGGATGCCTGACTCCTCGTGAAACTTGATAGGAGTCCCAGGATTCCTGTGGCACATGGAAAGGGACCCTTGGTCTCCCGCCTCAGCTGGAGAGGCGTCCCAATTGCCCTGGCAAGCCTCGAGGAGAATCCCGAGTTGTCCCTCGCAACTAGGCAGGAGTCCTGACTTCGCTGAACAAACACGTGGGTGGAAGGGCCATCCCCGTCGTAACTCGAGAATATACCCCAGGTTCCCGCCGCAACTCGAGAAAAACCATGAGACTTCCCCCTCGCCGCGAGATGAGGCCCGATTCCCCTGTACTGCGTGCAGAGCAATTCCGTGTTGCACATCACACATGAAAGGAGCCTTGATTTCCTTGATGGCACTCCAGAGAAAACCCAAGAACACTGTTTCAAGGCTAGAGGGATCCTGAGGTCACTGTAGCAACACGAAAGAGCTCCGTGGACCAACAATCAACTCGAGATGAGAGGTTAGTCCCTGGCTTCGACTCCAGAGGAATACCACCTTACCACAAGCACCTCAAGAGGAGGCTTCTCTCAGCTCTAGCTATGTGCTGAGTTTGCGGCCTCAAGTGGAATGGACACCGCGATTCCCTGACTCGAAATAAGGCCGGATATCCCTGCAGTGACTTGAATGCAGGCTCGTCTTGCATCTCCCAAGACGAAAGGATGTCTGAATCCCCTGTGGAGACCACAGAGAAAGACCTAGTTCCCCACCTCATGGCGACCGGAGGCCTCACATCCTTTGAAAACTCCAGAGGTATGCGGAGATCAGTGCCTCCAAAGGAGACGATGCCTGACTCCTCGTGAAACTTGATAGGAGTCCCAGGATTCCTGTGGCACGTGGAAAGGGACACTTGGTCTCCCGCCTCAGCTGGAGAGGCGTCCCAATTGCCCTGCCAAGCCTCGAGGAGAATCCCGAGTTGTCCCTCGCAACTAGGCAGGAGTCCTGACGTCGCTGAACAAACACGTGGGTGGAAGGGCCATCCCCGTCGAAACTCGAGAATATACCCCAGGTTCCCGCCGCAGCTCGAGAAAAACCATGAGAATTCCCCCTCGCCGCGAGATGAGGCCCGATTCCCCTGCACTGCGTGCAGAGCAATTCCGTGTTGCACATCACACATGAAAGGAGCCTTGATTTCCTTGATGGCACTCCAGAGAAACCCCTAGAACACTGTTTCAAGGCTGGAGGGTTCCTGAGATCCCTGTAGCAGCACGAAAGAGCTCCGTGGACCATGAATCAACTCGAGATGAGAGGTTAGTCCCTGGCTTCGACTCCAGAGGAATACCACCTTACCACAAGCACCTCAAGAGGAGGCTTCTCTCAGCTCTAGCTATGTGAGAGGGACCCTGAGTTTGCGGCCTCAAGTGGAATGGACACCGCGATTCCCTGACTCGAAATAAGGCCGGATATCCCTGCAGTGACTTGAATGCAGGCTCGTCTTGCATCTCCCAAGACGAAAGGATGTCTGAATCCCCTGTGGAGACCACAGAGAAAGACCTAGTTCCCCACCTCATCGCGACCGGAGGCCTCACATCCTTTGAAAACTCCAGAGGTACGCGGAGATCAGTGCCTCCAAAGGAGACGATGCCTGACTCCTCGTGAAACTTGATAGGAGTCCCAGGGATCCTGTGGCACGTGGAAAGGGACCCTTGGTCTCCCACCTCAGCTGGAGAGGCGTCCCAATTGCCCTGCCAAGCCTCGAGGAGAATCCCGAGTTGTCCCTCGCAACTAGGCAGGAGTCCTGGCGTCGCTAAACAAACACGTGGGTGGAAGGGCCATCCCCGTCGTTACTCGAGAATATACCCCAGGTTCCTGCCGCAACTCGAGAAAAACCATGAGACTTCCCCCTCGCCGCGAGATGAGGCCCGATTCCCCTGCACTGCGTGCAGAGCAATTCGGTGTTGCACATCACACATGAAAGGAGCCTTGATTTCCTTGATGGCACTCCAGAGAAACCCCTAGAACACTGTTTCAAGGCTGGAGGGATCCTGAGGTCCCTGTAGCAGCACGAAAGAGCTCCGTGGACCATGAATCAACTCGAGATGAGAGGTTAGTCCCTGGCTTCGACTCCAGAGGAATACCACCTTACCACAAGCACCTCAAGAGGAGGCTTCTCTCAGCTCTAGCTATGTGAGAGGGACCCTGAGTTTGCGGCCTCAAGTGGAATGGATACCGCGATGCCCTGACTCGAAATAAGGCCGGATATCCCTGCAGTGACTTGAATGCAGGCTCGTCTTGCATCTCCCAAGACGAAAGGATGTCTGAATCCCCTGTGGAGACCACAGAGAAAGACCTAGTTCCCCACATCATCGCGACCGGAGGCCTCACATCCTTTGAAAACTCCAGAGGTAGGCGGAGATCAGTGCCTCCAAAGGAGACGATGCCTGACTCCTCGTGAAACTTGATAGGAGTCCCAGGATTCCTGTGGCACGTGGAAAGGGACCCTTGGTCTCCCGCCTCAGCTGGAGAGGCGTCCCAATTGCCCTGCCAAGCCTCGAGGAGTATCCCGAGTTGTCCCTCGCAACTAGGCAGGAGTCCTGACATCGCTGAAGAAGCACGTGGGTGGAAGGGCCATCCCCGTTGTAACTCGAGAATATACCCCAGGTTCCCGCCGCAACTCGAGAAAAACCAATAGACTTCCCCTCGCCGCGAGATGAGGCCCGATTCCCCTGCACTGCGTGCAGAGCAATTCCGTGTTGCACATCACACATGAAAGGAGCCTTGATTTCCTTGATTGCATTCCAGAGAAACCCCAAGCACACTGTTTCAAAGCTAGAGGGATCCTGAGGTCACTGTAGCAACACGAAAGAGCTCCGTGGACCAACAATCAACTCGAGATGAGAGGTTAGTCCCTGGCTTCGACTCCAGAGGAATACCACCTTACCACAAGCACCTCAAGAGGAGGCTTCTCTCAGCTCTAGCTATGTGACATGGACCCTGAGTTTGCGGCCTCAAGTGGAATGGACACCGCGATTCCCTGACGCGAAATAAGGCCGGATATCCCTGCAGTGACTTGAATGCAGGCTCGTCTTACATCTCTCAAGACGAAAGGATGTCTGAATCCCCTGTGGAGACCACAGAGAATGACCTAGTTCCCCACCTCATGGCGACCGGAGGTCTCACATCCTTTGAAAACTCCAGAGGTACGCGGAGATCAGTGCCTCCAAAGGAGACGATGCCTGACTCCTCGTGAAACTTGATAGGAGTCCCAGGATTCCTGTGGCACGTGGAAAGGGACACTTGGTCTCCAGCCTCAGCTGGAGAGGCGTCCCAATTGCCCTGCCAAGCCTCGAGGAGAATCCCGAGTTGTCCCTCGCAACTAGGCAGGAGTCCTGACGTCGCTGAACAAACACGTGGGTGGAAGGGCCATCCCCATCGTAACTCGAGAATATACCCCAGGTTCCCGAGGCAACTCGAGAAAAACCATGAGACTTCCCCCTCGCCGCGAGATGAGGCCCGATTTCCCTGCACTGCGTGCAGAGCAATTCCGTGTTGCACATCACACATGAAAGGAACCTTGATTTGCTTGATGGCACTCCAGAGAAACCCCAAGAACACTGTTTCAAGGCTGGAGGGATCCTGAGGTCCCTGTAGCAGCACGAAAGAGCTCCGTGGACCATGAATCAACTCGAGATGAGAGGTTAGTCCCTGGCTTCGACTCCAGAGGAATACCACCTTACCACAAGCACCTCAAGAGGAGGCTTCTCTCAGCTCTAGCTATGTGAGAGGGACCCTGAGATTGCGGTCTCAAGTGGAATGGACACCGCGATGCGCTGACGCGAAATAAGGCCGGATATCCCTGCAGTGACTTGAATGCAGGCTCGTCTTGTATCTCCCAAGACGAAAGGATGTCTGAATCCCCTGTGGAGACCACAGAGAATGACCTAGTTCCCCACCTCATCGCGACCGGAGGCCTCACATCCTTTGAAAACTCCAGAGGTACGCAGAGATCAGTGCCTCCAAAGGAGACGATGCCTGACTCCTCATGAAACTTGATAGGAGTCCCAGGATTCCTGTGGCACGTGGAAAGGGACCCTTGGTCTCCCGCCTCAGCTGGAGAGGCGTCGCAATTGCCCTCCCAAGCCTCGAGGTGAATCCCGAGTTGTCCCTCGCAACTAGGCAGGAGTCCTGACGTCGCTGAACAAACACGTGGGTGGAAGGGCCATCCCCGTCGTAACTCGAGAATATACCCCAGGTTCCCGCCGCAACTGGAGAAAAACCATGAGACTTCCCCCTCGCCGCGAGATGAGGCCCGATTCCCCTGCACTGCGTGCAGAGCAATTCCCTGTTGCACATCACTCATGAAAGGAGCCTTGATTTCCTTGATGGCACTCCAGAGAAACCCCAAGAACACTGTTTCAAGGTTGAGGGATCCTGAGGTCAATGTAGCAACACGAAAGACCTCCGTGGACCAAAAATCAACTCGAGATGAGAGGTTAGTCCCTGGCTTCGACTCCAGAGGAATACCACCTTACTACAAGCACCTCAAGAGGAGGCTTCTCTCAGCTGTATGTATGTGAGAGGGACCCTGAGTTTGCGGCCTCAAGTGGAATCGAGACCGCGATGCCCTGACTCGAAATAAGGCCGGATATCCCTGCAGTGACTTGAATGCAGGCTCGTCTTGCATCTCCCAAGACGAAAGGATGTCTGAATCCCCTGTGGAGACCACAGAGAATGACCTAGTTCCCCACCTCATCGCGACCGGAGGCCTCACATCCTTTGAAAACTCCAGAGGTACACGGAGATCAGTGCCTCCAAAGGAGACGATGCCTGACTCCTCGTGAAACTTGATAGGAGTCACAGGATTCCTGTGGCACGTGGAAAGGGACACTTGGTCTCCCGCCTCAGCTGGAGAGGCGTCGCAATTGCCCTGCCAAGCCTCGAGGAGAATCCCGAGTTGTCCCTCGCAACTAGGCAGGAGTCCTGACGTCGCTGAACAAACACGTGGGTGGAAGGGCCATCCCCGTCGTAACTCGAGAATATACCCCAGGTTCCCGCCGCAACTCGAGAAAAACCATGAGACTTCCCCCTCGCCGCGAGATGAGGCCCGATTCCCCTGCACTGCGTGCAGAGCAATTCCGTGTTGCACATCACACATGAAAGGAGCCTTGATTTCCTTGATGGCACTCCAGAGAAAACCCAAGAACACTGTTTCAAGGCTGGAGGGATCCTGAGGTCCCTGTAGCAGCACGAAAGAGGTCCGTGGACCATGAATCAACTCGAGATGAGAGGTTAGTCCCTGGCTTCGACTCCAGAGGAATACCACCTTACCACAAGCACCTCAAGAGGAGGCTTCTCTCAGCTCTAGGTATGTGAGAGGGACCCTGAGTTTGCGGCCTCAAGTGGAATGGAGACCGCGATGCCCTGACTCGAAATAAGGCCGGATATCCCTGCAGTGACTTGAATGCAGGCTCGTCTTGCATCTCCCAAGACGAAAGGATGTCTGAATGCCCTGTGGAGACCACAGAGAAAGACCTAGTTCCCCACCTCATGGCGACCGGAGGTCTCACATCCTTTGAAAACTCCAGAGGTACGCGGAGATCAGTGCCTCCAAAGGAGACGATGCCTGACTCCTCGTGAAACTTGATAGGAGTCCCAGGATTCCTGTGGCACGTGGAAAGGGACCCTTGGTCTCCCGCCTCAGCTGGAGAGGCGTCGCAATTGCCCTGCCAAGCCTCGAGGAGAATCCCGAGTTGTCCCTCGCAACTAGGCAGGAGTCCTGGCGTCGCTAAACAAACACGTGGGTGGAAGGGCCATCCCCGTCGTAACTCGAGAATATACCCCAGGTTCCCGCCGCAACTCGAGAAAAACCATGAGACTTCCCCCTCGCCGCGAGAGGAGGCCTGATTCCCCTGCACTGCGTGCAGAGCAATTCCGTCTTGCACATCACACATGAAAGGAGCCTTGATTTCCTTGATGGCACTCCAGAGAAAACCCAAGAACACTGTTTCAAGGCTAGAGGGATCCTGAGGTCACTGTAGCAACACAAAAGAGCTCCGTGGACCAAAAATCAACTCGAGATGAGAGGTTAGTCCCTGGCTTCGACTCCAGAGGAATACCACCTTACCACAAGCACCTCAAGAGGAGGCTTCTCTCAGCTGTATGTATGTGAGAGGGACCCTGAGTTTGCGGCCTCAAGTGGAATGGAGACCGCGATGCCCTGACACGAAATAAGGCCGGATATCCCTGCAGTGACTTGAATGCAGGCTCGTCTTGCATCTCCCAAGACGAAAGGATGTCTGAATCCCCTGTGGAGACCACAGAGAAAGACCTAGTTCCCCACCTCATCGCGACCGGAGGCCTCACATCCTTTGAAAACTCCAGACGTACGCGGAGATCAGTGCCTCCAAAGGAGACGATGCCTGACTCCTCGTGAAACTTGATAGGAGTCCCAGGATTCCTGTGGCACGTGGAAAGGGACACTTGGTCTCCCGCCTCAGCTGGAGAGGTGTCCCAATTGCCCTGCCAAGCCTCGAGGAGAATCCCGAGTTGTCCCTCGCAACTAGGCAGGAGTCCTGACGTCGCTGAACAAACACGTGGGTGGAAGGGCCATCCCCGTCGTAACTCGAGAATATACCCCAGGTTCCCGCCGCAACTCGAGAAAAACCATGAGACTTCCCCCTCGCCGCGAGATGAGGCCCGATTCCCCTGCACTGCGTGCAGAGCAATTCCGTGTTGCACATCACACATGAAAGGAGCCTTGATTTCCTTGATGGCACTCCAGAGAAACCCCAAGAACACTGTTTCAAGGTTGAGGGATCCTGAGGTCACTGTAGCAACACGAAAGAGCTCCGTGGGCCAAAAATCAACTCGAGATGAGAGGTTAGTCCCTGGCTTTGACTCCAGAGGAATACCACCTTACCACAAGCACCTCAAGAGGAGGCTTCTCTCAGCTGTATGTATGTGAGAGGGACCCTGAGTTTGCGGCCTCAAGTGGAATGGAGACCGCGATGCCCTGACTCGAAATAAGGCCGGATATCCCTGCAGTGACTTGAATGCAGGCTCGTCTTGCATCTCCCAAGACGAAAGGATGTCTGAATCCCCTGTGGAGACCACAGAGAAAGACCTAGTTCCCCACCTCATCGCGACCGGAGGCCTCACATCCTTTGAAAACTCCAGAGGTACGCGGAGATCAGTGCCTCCAAAGGAGACGATGCCTGACTCCTCGTGAAACTTGATAGGAGTCCCAGGATTCCTGTGGCACGTGGAAAGGGACCCTTGGTCTCCCGCCTCAGCTGGAGAGGCGTCCCAATTGCCCTGCCAAGCCTCGAGGAGAATCCCGAGTTGTCCCTCGCAACTAGGCAGGAGTCCTGGCGTCGCTAAACAAACACGTGGGTGGAAGGGCCATCCCCGTCGTAACTCGAGAATATACCCCAGGTTCCCGCCGCAACTCGAGAAAAACCATGAGACTTCCCCCTCGCCGCGAGATGAGGCCCGATTCCCCTGCACTGCGTGCAGAGCAATTCCGTGTTGCACATCACACATGAAAGGAGCCTTGATTTCCTTGATGGCACTCCAGAGAAAACCCAAGAACACTGTTTCAAGGCTGGAGGGATCCTGAGGTCCCTGTAGCAGCACGAAAGAGCTCCGTGGACCATGAATCAACTCGAGATGAGAGGTTAGTCCCTGGCTTCGACTCCAGAGGAATACCACCTTACCACAAGCACCTCAAGAGGAGGCTTCTCTCAGCTCTAGGTATGTGACATGGACCCTGAGTTTGCGGCCTCAAGTGGAATGGAGACCGCGATGCCCTGACTTGAAATAAGGCCGGATATCCCTGCAGTGACTTGAATGCAGGCTCGTCTTGCATCTCCCAAGACGAAAGGATGTCTGAATCCCCTGTGGAGACCACAGAGAAAGACCTAGTTCCCCACCTCATCGCGACCGGAGGCCTCACATCCTTTGAAAACTCCAGAGGTACGCGGAGATCAGTGCCTCCAAAGGAGACGATGCCTGACTCCTCGTGAAACTTGATAGGAGTCCCAGGATTCCTGTGGCACGTGGAAAGGGACCCTGGGTCTCCCGCCTCAGCAGGAGAGGCGTCCCAATTGCCCTGCCAAGCCTCGAGGAGAATCCCGAGTTGTCCCTCGCAACTAGGCAGGAGTCCTGACGTCGCTGAACAAACACGTGGGTGGAAGGGCCATCCCCGTCGTAACTCGAGAATATACCCCAGGTTCCCGCCGCAACTCGAGAAAAACCATGAGACTTCCCCCTCGCCGCGAGATGAGGCCCGATTCCCCTGCACTGCGTGCAGAGCAATTCCGTGTTGCACATCACACATGAAAGGAGCCTTGATTTCCTTGATGGCACTCCAGAGAAAACCCAAGAACACTGTTTCAAGGCTGGAGGGATCCTGAGGTCCCTGTAGCAGCACGAAAGAGCTCCGTGGACCATGAATCAACTCGAGATGAGAGGTTAGTCCCTGGCTTCGACTCCAGAGGAATACCACCTTACCACAAGCACCTCAAGAGGAGGCTTCTCTCAGCTCTACGTATGTGAGAGGGACCCTGAGTTTGCGGCCTCAAGTGGAATGGAGACCGCGATGCCCTGACTCGAAATAAGGCCGGATATCCCTGCAGTGACTTGAATGCAGGCTCGTCTTGCATCTCCCAAGACGAAAGGATGTCTGAATCCCCTGTGGAGACCACAGAGAAAGACCTAGTTCCCCACCTCATCGCGACCGGAGGCCTCACATCCTTTGAAAACTCCAGAGGTACGCGGAGATCAGTGCCTCCAAAGGAGACGATGCCTGACTCCTCGTGAAACTTGATAGGAGTCCCAGGATTCCTGTGGCACGTGGAAAGGGACCCTGGGTCTCCCGCCTCAGCAGGAGATACGTCGCAATTGCCCTGCCAAGCCTCGAGGAGAATCCCGAGTTGTCCCTCGCAAATAGGCAGGAGTCCTGACGTCGCTGAACAAACACGTGGGTGGAAGGGCCATCCCCGTCGTAACTCGAGAATATACCCCAGGTTCCCGCCGCAACTCGAGAAAAACCATGAGACTTCCCCCTCGCCGCGAGATGAGGCCCGATTCCCCTGCACTGCGTGCAGAGCAATTCCGTGTTGCACATCACACATGAAAGGAGCCTTGATTTCCTTGATGGCACTCCAGAGAAACCTCAAGAACACTGTTTCAAGGTTGAGGGATCCTGAGGTCACTGTAGCAACACGAAAGAGCTCCGTGGGCCAAAAATCAACTCGAGATGAGAGGTTAGTCCCTGGCTTTGACTCCAGAGGAATACCACCTTACCACAAGCACCTCAAGAGGAGGCTTCTCTCAGCTGTATGCATGTGAGAGGGACCCTGAGTTTGCGGCATCAAGTGGAATGGAGACCGCGATGCCCTGACGCGAAATAAGGCCGGATATCCCTGCAGTGACTTGAATGCAGGCTCGTCTTGCATCTCCCAAGACGAAAGGATACCTGAATCCCCTGTGGAGACCACAGAGAATGACCTAGTTCCCCACCTCATCGCGACCGGAGGCCTCACATCCTTTGAAAACTCCAGACGTACTCGGAGATCAGTGCCTCCAAAGGAGACGATGCCTGACTCCTCGTGAAACTTGATAGGAGTCCCAGGATTCCTGTGGCACGTGGAAAGGGACACTTGGTCTCCCGCCTCAGCTGGAGAGGTGTCCCAATTGCCCTGCCAAGCCTCGAGGAGAATCCCGAGTTGTCCCTCGCAACTAGGCAGGAGTCCTGACGTCGCTGAACAAACACGTGGGTGAAAGGGCCATCCCCGTCGTAACTCGAGAATATACCCCAGGTTCCCGCCGCAACTCGAGAAAAACCATGAGACTTCCCCCTCGCCGCGAGATGAGGCCCGATTCCCCTGCACTGCGTGCAGAGCAATTCCGTGTTGCACATCACACATGAAAGGAGCCTTGATTTCCTTGATGGCACTCCAGAGAAAACCCAAGAACACTGTTTCAAGGCTGGAGGGATCCTGAGGTCCCTGAAGCAGCACGAAAGAGCTCCGTGGACCATGAATCAACTCGAGATGAGAGGTTAGTCCCTGGCTTCGACTCCAGAGGAATACCACCTTACCACAAGCACCTCAAGAGGAGGCTTCTCTCAGCTCTAGGTATGTGACATGGACCCTGAGTTTGCGGCCTCAAGTGGAATGGAGACCGCGATGCCCTGACTCGAAATAAGGCCGGATATCCCTGCAGTGACTTGAATGCAGGCTCGTCTTGCATCTCCCAAGACGAAAGGATATCTGAATCCCCTGTGGAGACCAAAAAGAATGACCTAGTTCCCCACCTCATCGCGACCGGAGGCCTCACATCCTTTGAAAACTCCAGAGGTACGCGGAGATCAGTGCCTCCAAAGGAGACGATGCCTGACTCCTCGTGAAACTTGATAGGAGTCCCAGGATTCCTGTGGCACGTGGAAAGGGACACTTGGTCTCCCGCCTCAGCTGGAGAGGCGTCGCAATTGCCCTGCCAAGCCTCGAGGAGAATCCCGAGTTGTCCCTCGCAACTAGGCAGGAGTCCTGACGTCGCTGAACAAACACGTGGGTGGAAGGGCCATCCCCGTCGTAACTCGAGAATATACCCCAGGTTCCCGCCGCAACTCGAGAAAAACCAATAGACTTCCCGCTCACCGCGAGATGAGGCCCGATTCCCCTGCACTGCGTGCAGAGCAATTCCGTGTTGCACATCACACATGAAAGGAGCCTTGATTTCCTTGATGGCACTCCAGAGAAACCCCAAGAACACTGTTTCAAGGCTGGAGGGATCCTGAGGTCCCTGTAGCAGCACGAAAGAGCTCCGTGGACCATGAATCAACTCGAGATGAGAGGTTAGTCCCTGGCTTCGACTCCAGAGGAATACCACCTTACCACAAGCACCTCAAGAGGAGGCTTCTCTCAGCTCTAGGTATGTGAGAGGTACCCTGAGTTTGCAGCCTCAAGTGGAATGCACACCGCGATGCCCTGATTCGAAATAAGGCCGGATATCCCTGCAGTGACTTGAATGCAGGCTCGTCTTGCATCTCCCAAGACGAAAGGATGTCTGAATCCCCTGTGGAGACCACAGAGAAAGACCTAGTTCCCCACCTCATGGCGACCGGAGGCCTCACATCCTTTGAAAACTCCAGAGGTACGCGGAGATCAGTGCCTCCAAAGGAGACGATGCCTGACTCCTCGTGAAACTTGATAGGAGTCCCAGGATTCCTGTGGCACGTGGAAAGGGACCCTGGGTCTCCCGCCTCAGCAGGAGAGGCGTCGCAATTGCCCTGCCAAGCCTCGAGGAGAATCCCGAGTTGTCCCTCGCAAATAGGCAGGAGTCCTGACGTCGCTGAACAAACACGTGGGTGGAAGGGCCATCCCCGTCGTAACTCGAGAATATACCCCAGGTTCCCGCCGCAACTCGAGAAAAACCATGAGACTTCCCCCTCGCCGCGAAATGAGGCACGATTCCCCTGCACTGCGTGCAGAGCAATTCCGTGTTGCACATCACACATGAAAGGAGCCTTGATTTCCTTGATGGCACTCCAGAGAAACCCCAAGAACACTGTTTCAAGGTTGAGGGATCCTGAGGTCACTGTAGCAACACGAAAGAGCTCCGTGGGCCAAAAATCAACTCGAGATGAGAGGTTAGTCCCTGGCTTCGACTCCAGAGGAATACCACCTTACCACAAGCACCTCAAGAGGAGGCTTCTCTCAGCTGTATGTATGTGAGAGGGACCCTGAGTTTGCTGCATAAAGTGGAATGGAATCCGCGATGCCCTGACTCGAAATAAGGCCGGATATCCCTGCAGTGACTTGAATGCAGGCTCGTCTTGCATCTCCCAAGACGAAAGGATGTCTGAATCCCCTGTGGAGACCACAGAGAAAGACCTAGTTCCCCACCTCATCGCGACCGGAGGCCTCACATCCTTTGAAAACTCCAGAGGTATGCGGAGATCAGTGCCTCCAAAGGAGACGATGCCTGACTCCTCGTGAAACTTGATAGGAGTCCCAGGATTCCTGTGGCACGTGGAAAGGGACCCTTGGTCTCCCGCCTCAGCTGGAGAGGCGTCCCAATTGCCCTGCCAAGCCTCGAGGAGAATCCCGAGTTGTCCCTCGCAACTAGGCAGGAGTCCTGACGTCGCTGAACAAACACGTGGGTGGAAGGGCCATCCCCGTCGTAACTGGAGAATATAGCCAGGTTCCCGCCGCAACTCGAGAAAAACCATGAGACTTCCCCCTCGCCGCGAGATGAGGCCCGATTTCCCTGCACTGCGTGCAGAGCAATTCCGTGTTGCACATCACACATGAAAGGAGCCTTGATTTGCTTGATGGCACTCCAGAGAAACCCCAAGAACACTGTTTCAAGGCTGGAGGGATCCTGAGGTCCCTGTAGCAGCACGAAAGAGCTCCGAGGACCATGAAGCAACTCGAGATGAGAGGTTAGTCCCTGGCTTCGACTTCAGAGGAATACCACCTTACCACAAGCACCTCAAGAGGAGGCTTCTCTCAGCTCTAGGTATGTGAGAGGGACCCTGAGTTTGCGGCCTCAAGTGGAATGGAGACCGTGATGCCCTGACTCGAAATAAGGCCGGATATCCCTGCAGTGACTTGAATGCAGGCTCGTCTTGCATCTCCCAAGACGAAAGGATGTCTGAATCCCCTGTGGAGACCACAGAGAAAGACCTAGTTCCCCACCTCATCGCGACCGGAGGCCTCACATCCTTTGAAAACTCCAGAGGTACGCGGAGATCAGTGCCTCCAAAGGAGACGATGCCTGACTCCTCGTGAAACTTGATAGGAGTCCCAGGATTCCTGTGGCACGTGGAAAGGGACACTTGGTCTCCCGCCTCAGCTGGAGAGGCGTCGCAATTGCCCTGCCAAGCCTCGAGGAGAATCCCGAGTTGTCCCTCGCAACTAGGCAGGAGTCCTGACGTCGCTGAACAAACACGTGGGTGGAAGGGCCATCCCCGTCGTAACTCGAGAATATACCCCAGGTTCCCGCCGCAACTCGAGAAAAACCAATAGACTTCCCGCTCACCGCGAGATGAGGCCCGATTCCACTGCACTGCGTGCAGAGCAATTCCGTGTTGCACATCACACATGAAAGGAGCCTTGATTTCCTTGATGGCACTCCAGAGAAACCCCAAGAACACTGTTTCAAGGCTGGAGGGATCCTGAGGTCCCTGTAGCAGCACGAAAGAGCTCCGTGGACCATGAATCAACTCGAGATGAGAGGTTAGTCCCTGGCTTCGACTCCAGAGGAATACCACCTTACCACAAGCACCTCAAGAGGAGGCTTCTCTCAGCTCTAGGTATGTGAGAGGTACCCTGAGTTTGCAGCCTCAAGTGGAATGCACACCGCGATGCCCTGATTCGAAATAAGGCCGGATATCCCTGCAGTGACTTGAATGCAGGCTCGTCTTGCATCTCCCAAGACGAAAGGATGTCTGAATCCCCTGTGGAGACCACAGAGAAAGACCTAGTTCCCCACCTCATGGCGACCGGAGGCCTCACATCCTTTGAAAACTCCAGAGGTACGCGGAGATCAGTGCCTCCAAAGGAGACGATGCCTGACTCCTCGTGAAACTTGATAGGAGTCCCAGGATTCCTGTGGCACGTGGAAAGGGACCCTGGGTCTCCCGCCTCAGCAGGAGAGGCGTCGCAATTGCCCTGCCAAGCCTCGAGGAGAATCCCGAGTTGTCCCTCGCAAATAGGCAGGAGTCCTGACGTCGCTGAACAAACACGTGGGTGGAAGGGCCATCCCCGTCGTAACTCGAGAATATACCCCAGGTTCCCGCCGCAACTCGAGAAAAACCATGAGACTTCCCCCTCGCCGCGAAATGAGGCACGATTCCCCTGCACTGCGTGCAGAGCAATTCCGTGTTGCACATCACACATGAAAGGAGCCTTGATTTCCTTGATGGCACTCCAGAGAAACCCCAAGAACACTGTTTCAAGGTTGAGGGATCCTGAGGTCACTGTAGCAACACGAAAGAGCTCCGTGGGCCAAAAATCAACTCGAGATGAGAGGTTAGTCCCTGGCTTCGACTCCAGAGGAATACCACCTTACCACAAGCACCTCAAGAGGAGGCTTCTCTCAGCTGTATGTATGTGAGAGGGACCCTGAGTTTGCTGCATAAAGTGGAATGGAATCCGCGATGCCCTGACTCGAAATAAGGCCGGATATCCCTGCAGTGACTTGAATGCAGGCTCGTCTTGCATCTCCCAAGACGAAAGGATGTCTGAATCCCCTGTGGAGACCACAGAGAAAGACCTAGTTCCCCACCTCATCGCGACCGGAGGCCTCACATCCTTTGAAAACTCCAGAGGTATGCGGAGATCAGTGCCTCCAAAGGAGACGATGCCTGACTCCTCGTGAAACTTGATAGGAGTCCCAGGATTCCTGTGGCACGTGGAAAGGGACCCTTGGTCTCCCGCCTCAGCTGGAGAGGCGTCCCAATTGCCCTGCCAAGCCTCGAGGAGAATCCCGAGTTGTCCCTCGCAACTAGGCAGGAGTCCTGACGTCGCTGAACAAACACGTGGGTGGAAGGGCCATCCCCGTCGTAACTGGAGAATATAGCCAGGTTCCCGCCGCAACTCGAGAAAAACCATGAGACTTCCCCCTCGCCGCGAGATGAGGCCCGATTTCCCTGCACTGCGTGCAGAGCAATTCCGTGTTGCACATCACACATGAAAGGAGCCTTGATTTGCTTGATGGCACTCCAGAGAAACCCCAAGAACACTGTTTCAAGGCTGGAGGGATCCTGAGGTCCCTGTAGCAGCACGAAAGAGCTCCGAGGACCATGAAGCAACTCGAGATGAGAGGTTAGTCCCTGGCTTCGACTTCAGAGGAATACCACCTTACCACAAGCACCTCAAGAGGAGGCTTCTCTCAGCTCTAGGTATGTGAGAGGGACCCTGAGTTTGCGGCCTCAAGTGGAATGGAGACCGTGATGCCCTGACTCGAAATAAGGCCGGATATCCCTGCAGTGACTTGAATGCAGGCTCGTCTTGCATCTCCCAAGACGAAAGGATGTCTGAATCCCCTGTGGAGACCACAGAGAAAGACCTAGTTCCCCACCTCATCGCGACCGGAGGCCTCACATCCTTTGAAAACTCCAGAGGTACGCGGAGATCAGTGCTTCCAAAGGAGACGATGCCTGACTCCTCGTGAAACTTGATAGGAGTCCCAGGATTCCTGTGGCACGTGGAAAGGGACACTTGGTCTCCCGCCTCAGCTGGAGAGGCGTCCCAATTGCCCTGCCAAGCCTCGAGGAGAATCCCGAGTTGTCCCTCGCAACTAGGCAGGAGTCCTGACGTCGCTGAACTAACACGTGTGTGGAAGGGCCATCCCCATCGTAACTCGAGATTATACGGCAGGTTCCCGCCGCAACTCGAGATAAACCATGAGACTTCCCCCTCGCCGCGATATGAGGCCCGATTCCCCTGCACTGCGTGCAGAGCAATTCCGTGTTGCACATCACACATGAAAGGAGCCTTGATTTCCTTGATGGCACTCCCGAGAAACCCCAAGAACACTGTTTCAAGGTTGAGGGATCCTGAGGTCACTGTAGCAACACGAAAGAGCTAAGTGGACCAAAAATCAACTCGAGATGAGAGGTTAGTCCCTGGCTTCGACTCCAGAGGAATACCACCTTACCAAAAGCACCTCAAGAGGAGTCTTCTCTCAGCTCTAGCTATGTGAGAGGGACCCTGAGATTGCGGCCTCAAGTGGAATGGACACCGCGATGCGCTGACGCGAAATAAGGCCGGATATCCCTGCAGTGACTTGAATGCAGGCTCGTCTTGCATCTCCCAAGACGAAAGGATGTCTGAATCCCCTGTGGAGACCACAGAGAATGACCTAGTTCCCCACCTCATCGCGACCGGAGGCCTCACATCCTTTGAAAACTCCAGAGGTACGCAGAGATCAGTGCCTCCAAAGGAGACGATGCCTGACTCCTCATGAAAATTGATAGGAGTCCCAGGATTCCTGTGGCACGTGGAAAGGGACCCTTGGTCTCCCGCCTCAGCTGGAGAGGCGTCGCAATTGCCCTCCCAAGCCTCGAGGAGAATCCCGAGTTGTCCCTCGCAACTAGGCAGAGGTCCTGACGTCGCTGAACAAACACGTGGGTGGAAGGGCCATCCCCGTCGTAACTCGAGAATATACCCCAGGTTCCCGCCGCAACTGGAGAAAAACCATGAGACTTCCCCCTCGCCGCGAGATGAGGCCCGATTCCCCTGCACTGCGTGCAGAGCAATTCCGTGTTGCACATCACACATGAAAGGAGCCTTGATTTCCTTGATGGCACTCCAGAGAAACCCCAAGAACATTGTTTCAAGGCTGGAGGGATCCTGACGTCCCTGTAGCAGCACGAAAGAGCTCCGTGGACCATGAATCAACTCGAGATGAGAGGTTAGTCCCTGGCTTCAACTCCAGAGGAATACCACCTTACCACAAGCACCTCAAGAGGAGGCTTCTCTCAGCTCTAGGTATGTGAGAGGGACCCTGAGTTTGCGGCCTCAAGTGGAATGGAGACCGCGATGCCCTGACTCGAAATAAGGCCGGATATCCCTGCAGTGACTTGAATGCAGGCTCGTCTTGCATCTCCCAAGACGAAAGGATGTCTGAATCCCCTGTGGAGACCACAGAGAAAGACCTAGTTCCCCACCTCATCGCGACCGGAGGCCTCACATCCTTTGAAAACTCCAGAGGTACGCGGAGATCAGTGCCTCCAAAGGAGACGATGCCTGACTCCTCGTGAAACTTGATAGGAGTCCCAGGATTCCTGTGGCACGTGGAAAGGGACCCTTGGTCTCCCGCCTCAGCTGGAGAGGCGTCCCAAATGCCCTGCCAAGCCTCGAGGAGAATCCCGAGTTGTCCCTCGCAACTAGGCAGGAGTCCTGGCGTCGCTAAACAAACACGTGGGTGGAAGGGCCATCCCCGTCGTAACTCGAGAATATACCCCAGGTTCCTGCCGCAACTCGAGAAAAACCATGAGACTTCCCCCTCGCCGCGAGATGAGGCCTGATTCCCCTGCACTGCGTGCAGAGCAATTCCGTCTTGCACATCACACATGAAAGGAGCCTTGATTTCCTTGATGGCACTCCAGAGAAAACCCAAGAACACTGTTTCAAGGCTAGAGGGATCCTGAGGTCACTGTAGCAACACGAAAGAGCTCCGTGGACCAAAAATCAACTCGAGATGAGAGGTTAGTCCCTGGCTTCGACTCCAGAGGAATACCACCTTACCACAAGCACCTCAAGAGGAGGCTTCTCTCAGCTGTATGTATGTGAGAGGGACTCTGAGTTTGCGGCCTCAAGTGGAATGGAGACCGCGATGCCCTGACGCGAAATAAGGCCGGATATCCCTGCAGTGACTTGAATGCAGGCTCGTCTTGCATCTCCCAAGACGAAAGGATGTCTGAATCCCCTGTGGAGACCACAGAGAATGACCTACTTCCCCACCTCATCGCGACCGGAGGCCTCACATCCTTTGAAAACTCTAGACGTACACGGAGATCAGTGCCTCCAAAGGAGACGATGCCTGACTCCTCGTGAAACTTGATAGGAGTCCCAGGATTCCTGTGGCACGTGGAAAGGGACACTTCGTCTCCCGCCTCAGCTGGAGAGGTGTCCCAATTGCCCTGCCAAGCCTCGAGGAGAATCCCGAGTTGTCCCTCGCAACTAGGCAGGAGTCCTGACGTCGCTGAACAAACACGTGGGTGGAAGGGCCATCCCCGTCGTAACTCGAGAATATACCCCAGGTTCCCGCCGCAACTCGAGAAAAACCATGAGACTTCCCCCTCGCCGCGAGATGAGGCCCGATTCCCCTGCACTGCGTGCAGAGCAATTCCGTGTTGCACATCACACATGAAAGGAGCCTTGATTTCCTTGATGGCACTCCAGAGAAAACCCAAGAACACTGTTTCAAGGCTGGAGGGATCCTGAGGTCCCTGTAGCAGCACGAAAGAGCTCCGTGGACCATGAATCAACTCGAGATGAGAGGTTAGTCCCTGGCTTCGACTCCAGAGGAATAACACCTTACCACAAGCACCTCAAGAGGAGGCTTCTCTCAGCTCTAGGTATGTGACATGGACCCTGAGTTTGCGGCCTCAAGTGGAATGGAGACCGCGATGCCCTGACTCGAAATAAGGCCGGATATCCCTGCAGTGACTTGAATGCAGGCTCGTCTTGCATCTCCCAAGACGAAAGGATGTCTGAATCCCCTGTGGAGACCACAGAGAAAGACCTAGTTCCCCACCTCATCGCGACCGGAGGCCTCACATCCTTTGAAAACTCCAGAGGTACGCGGAGATCAGTGCCTCCAAAGGAGACGATGCCTGACTCCTCGTGAAACTTGATAGGAGTCCCAGGATTCCTGTGGCACGTGGAAAGGGACCCTGGGTCTCCCGCCTCAGCAGGAGAGGCGTCGCAATTGCCCTGCCAAGCCTCGAGGAGAATCCCGAGTTGTCCCTCGCAACTAGGCAGGAGTCCTGACGTCGCTGAACAAACACGTGGGTGGAAGGGCCATCCCCGTCGTAACTCGAGAATATACCCCAGGTTCCCGCCGCAACTCGAGAAAAACCATGAGACTTCCCCCTCGCCGCGAGATGAGGCCCGATTCCCCTGCACTGCGTGCAGAGCAATTCCGTGTTGCACATCACACATGAAAGGAGCCTTGATTTCCTTGATGGCACTCCAGAGAAAACCCAAGAACACTGTTTCAAGGCTGGAGGGATCCTGAGGTCCCTGAAGCAGCACGAAAGAGCTCCGTGGACCATGAATCAACTCGAGATGAGAGGTTAGTCCCTGGCTTCGACTCCAGAGGAATACCACCTTACCACAAGCACCTCAAGAGGAGGCTTCTCTCAGCTCTACGTATGTGAGAGGGACCCTGAGTTTGCGGCCTCAAGTGGAATGGAGACCGCGATGCCCTGACTCGAAATAAGGCCGGATATCCCTGCAGTGACTTGAATGCAGGCTCGTCTTGCATCTCCCAAGACGAAAGGATATCTGAATCCCCTGTGGAGACCAAAAAGAATGACCTAGTTCCCCACCTCATCGCGACCGGAGGCCTGACATCCTTTGAAAACTCCAGAGGTACGCGGAGATCAGTGCCTCCAAAGGAGACGATGCCTGACTCCTCGTGAAACTTGATAGGAGTCCCAGGATTCCTGTGGCACGTGGAAAGGGACACTTGGTCTCCCGCCTCAGCTGGAGAGGCGTCGCAATTGCCCTGCCAAGCCTCGAGGAGAATCCCGAGTTGTCCCTCGCAACTAGGCAGGAGTCCTGACGTCGCTGAACAAACACGTGGGTGGAAGGGCCATCCCCGTCGTAACTCGAGAATATACCCCAGGTTCCCGCCGCAACTCGAGAAAAACCATGAGACTTCCCCCTCGCCGCGAGATGAGGCCCGATTCCCCTGCACTGCGTGCAGAGCAATTCCGTGTTGCACATCACACATGAAAGGAGCCTTGATTTCCTTGATGGCACTCCAGAGAAACCCCAAGAACATTGTTTCAAGGCTGGAGGGATCCTGACGTCCCTGTAGCAGCACGAAAGAGCTCCGTGGACCATGAATCAACTCGAGATGAGAGGTTAGTCCCTGGCTTCGACTCCAGAGGAATACCACCTTACCACAAGCACCTCAAGAGGAGGCTTCTCTCAGCTCTAGGTATGTGAGAGGGACCCTGAGTTTGCGGCCTCAAGTGGAATGGAGACCGCGATGCCCTGACTCGAAATAAGGCCGGATATCACTGCAGTGACTTGAATGCAGGCTCGTCTTGCATCTCCCAAGACGAAAGGATGTCTGAATCCCCTGTGGAGACCACAGAGAAAGACCTAGTTCCCCACCTCATCGCGACCGGAGGCCTCACATCCTTTGAAAACTCCAGAGGTACGCGGAGATCAGTGCCTCCAAAGGAGACGATGCCTGACTCCTCGTGAAACTTGATAGGAGTCCCAGGATTCCTGTGGCACGTGGAAAGGGACCCTTGGTCTCCCGCCTCAGCTGGAGAGGCGTCCCAAATGCCCTGCCAAGCCTCGAGGAGAATCCCGAGTTGTCCCTCGCAACTAGGCAGGAGTCCTGGCGTCGCTAAACAAACACGTGGGTGGAAGGGCCATCCCCGTCGCAACTCGAGAATATACCCCAGGTTCCTGCCGCAACTCGAGAAAAACCATGAGACTTCCCCCTCGCCGCGAGATGAGGCCTGATTCCCCTGCACTGCGTGCAGAGCAATTCCGTCTTGCACATCACACATGAAAGGAGCCTTGATTTCCTTGATGGCACTCCAGAGAAAACCCAAGAACACTGTTTCAAGGCTAGAGGGATCCTGAGGTCACTGTAGCAACACGAAAGAGCTCCGTGGACCAAAAATCAACTCGAGATGAGAGGTTAGTCCCTGGCTTCGACTCCAGAGGAATACCACCTTACCACAAGCACCTCAAGAGGAGGCTTCTCTCAGCTGTATGTATGTGAGAGGGACTCTGAGTTTGCGGCCTCAAGTGGAATGGAGACCGCGATGCCCTGACGCGAAATAAGGCCGGATATCCCTGCAGTGACTTGAATGCAGGCTCGTCTTGCATCTCCCAAGACGAAAGGATGTCTGAATCCCCTGTGGAGACCACAGAGAATGACCTAGTTCCCCACCTCATCGCGACCGGAGGCCTCACATCCTTTGAAAACTCTAGACGTACGCGGAGATCAGTGCCTCCAAAGGAGACGATGCCTGACTCCTCGTGAAACTTGATAGGAGTCCCAGGATTCCTGTGGCACGTGGAAAGGGACACTTGGTCTCCCGCCTCAGCTGGAGAGGTGTCCCAATTGCCCTGCCAAGCCTCGAGGAGAATCCCGAGTTGTCCCTCGCAACTAGGCAGGAGTCCTGACGTCGCTGAACAAACACGTGGGTGGAAGGGCCATCCCCGTCGTAACTCGAGAATATACCCCAGGTTCCCGCCGCAACTCGAGAAAAACCATGAGACTTCCCCCTCGCCGCGAGATGAGGCCCGATTCCCCTGCACTGCGTGCAGAGCAATTCCGTGTTGCACATCACACATGAAAGGAGCCTTGATTTCCTTGATGGCACTCCAGAGAAAACCCAAGAACACTGTTTCAAGGCTGGAGGGATCCTGAGGTCCCTGTAGCAGCACGAAAGAGCTCCGTGGACCATGAATCAACTCGAGATGAGAGGTTAGTCCCTGGCTTCGACTCCAGAGGAATACCACCTTACCACAAGCACCTCAAGAGGAGGCTTCTCTCAGCTCTAGGTATGTGACATGGACCCTGAGTTTGCGGCCTCAAGTGGAATGGAGACCGCGATGCCCTGACTCGAAATAAGGCCGGATATCCCTGCAGTGACTTGAATGCAGGCTCGTCTTGCATCTCCCAAGACGAAAGGATGTCTGAATCCCCTGTGGAGACCACAGAGAAAGACCTAGTTCCCCACCTCATCGCGACCGGAGGCCTCACATCCTTTGAAAACTCCAGAGGTACGCGGAGATCAGTGCCTCCAAAGGAGACGATGCCTGACTCCTCGTGAAACTTGATAGGAGTCCCAGGATTCCTGTGGCACGTGGAAAGGGACCCTGGGTCTCCCGCCTCAGCAGGAGAGGCGTCGCAATTGCCCTGCCAAGCCTCGAGGAGAATCCCGAGTTGTCCCTCGCAACTAGGCAGGAGTCCTGACGTCGCTGAACAAACACGTGGGTGGAAGGGCCATCCCCGTCGTAACTCGAGAATATACCCCAGGTTCCCGCCGCAACTCGAGAAAAACCATGAGACTTCCCCCTCGCCGCGAGATGAGGCCCGATTCCCCTGCACTGCGTGCAGAGCAATTCCGTGTTGCACATCACACATGAAAGGAGCCTTGATTTCCTTGATGGCACTCCAGAGAAAACCCAAGAACACTGTTTCAAGGCTGGAGGGATCCTGAGGTCCCTGAAGCAGCACGAAAGAGCTCCGTGGACCATGAATCAACTCGAGATGAGAGGTTAGTCCCTGGCTTCGACTCCAGAGGAATACCACCTTACCACAAGCACCTCAAGAGGAGGCTTCTCTCAGCTCTACGTATGTGAGAGGGACCCTGAGTTTGCGGCCTCAAGTGGAATGGAGACCGCGATGCCCTGACTCGAAATAAGGCCGGATATCCCTGCAGTGACTTGAATGCAGGCTCGTCTTGCATCTCCCAAGACGAAAGGATATCTGAATCCCCTGTGGAGACCAAAAAGAATGACCTAGTTCCCCACCTCATCGCGACCGGAGGCCTGACATCCTTTGAAAACTCCAGAGGTACGCGGAGATCAGTGCCTCCAAAGGAGACGATGCCTGACTCCTCGTGAAACTTGATAGGAGTCCCAGGATTCCTGTGGCACGTGGAAAGGGACACTTGGTCTCCCGCCTCAGCTGGAGAGGCGTCGCAATTGCCCTGCCAAGCCTCGAGGAGAATCCCGAGTTGTCCCTCGCAACTAGGCAGGAGTCCTGACGTCGCTGAACAAACACGTGGGTGGAAGGGCCATCCCCGTCGTAACTCGAGAATATACCCCAGGTTCCCGCCGCAACTCGAGAAAAACCAATAGACTTCCCGCTCGCCGCGAGATGAGGCCCGATTCCCCTGCACTGCGTGCAGAGCAATTCCGTGTTGCACATCACACATGAAAGGAGCCTTGATTTCCTTGATGGCACTCCAGAGAAACCCCAAGAACACTGTTTCAAGGCTGGAGGGATCCTGAGGTCCCTGTAGCAGCACGAAAGAGCTCCGTGGACCATGAATCAACTCGAGATGAGAGGTTAGTCCCTGGCTTCGACTCCAGAGGAATACCACCTTACCACAAGCACCTCAAGAGGAGGCTTCTCTCAGCTCTAGGTATGTGAGAGGGACCCTGAGTTTGCGGCCTCAAGTGGAATGGAGACCGCGATGCCCTGACTCGAAATAAGGCCGGAAATCCCTGCAGTGACTTGAATGCAGGCTCGTCTTGCATCTCCCAAGACGAAAGGATGTCTGAATGCCCTGTGGAGACCACAGAGAAAGACCTAGTTCCCCACCTCATGGCGACCGGAGGCCTCACATCCTTTGAAAACTCCAGAGGTACGCGGAGATCAGTGCCTCCAAAGGAGACGATGCCTGACTCCTCGTGAAACTTGATAGGAGTCCCAGGATTCCTGTGGCACGTGGAAAGGGACCCTGGGTCTCCCGCCTCAACTGGAGAGGCGTCGCAATTGCCCTGCCAAGCCTCGAGGAGAATCCCGAGTTGTCCCTCGCAACTAGGCAGGAGTCCTGGCGTCGCTAAACAAACACGTGGGTGGAAGGGCCATCCCCGTCGTAACTCGAGAATATACCCCAGGTTCCCGCCGCAACTCGAGAAAAACCATGAGACTTCCCCCTCGCCGCGAGATGAGGCCTGATTCCCCTGCACTGCGTGCAGAGCAATTCCGTCTTGCACATCACACATGAAAGGAGCCTTGATTTCCTTGATGGCACTCCAGAGAAACCCCAAGAACACTGTTTCAAGGCTAGAGGGATCCTGAGGTCACTGTAGCAACACGAAAGAGCTCCGTGGACCAAAAATCAACTCGAGATGAGAGGTTAGTCCCTGGCTTCGACTCCAGAGGAATACCACCTTACCACAAGCACCTCAAGAGGAGGCTTCTCTCAGCTGTATGTATGTGAGAGGGACCCTGAGTTTGCGGCCTCAAGTGGAATGGAGACCGCGATGCCCTGACGCGAAATAAGGCCGGATATCCCTGCAGTGACTTGAATGCAGGCTCGTCTTGCATCTCCCAAGACGAAAGGATGTCTGAATCCCCTGTGGAGACCACAGAGAATGACCTAGTTCCCCACCTCATCGCGACCGGAGGCCTCACATCCTTTGAAAACTCCAGACGTACGCGGAGATCAGTGCCTCCAAAGGAGACGATGCCTGACTCCTCGTGAAACTTGATAGGAGTCCCAGGATTCCTGTGGCACGTGGAAAGGGACACTTGGTCTCCCGCCTCAGCTGAAGAGCTGTCCCAATTGCCCTGCCAAGCCTCGAGGAGAATCCCGAGTTGTCCCTCGCAACTAGGCAGGAGTCCTGACGTCGCTGAACAAACACGTGGGTGGAAGGGCCATCCCCGTCGTAACTCGAGAATATACCCCAGGTTCCCGCCGCAACTCGAGAAAAACCATGAGACTTCCCCCTCGCCGCGAGATGAGGCCCGATTCCCCTGCACTGCGTGCAGAGCAATTCCGTGTTGCACATCACACATGAAAGGAGCCTTGATTTCCTTGATGGAACTCCAGAGAAACCCCAAGAACACTGTTTCAAGGCTGGAGGGATCCTGAGGTCCCTGTAGCAGCACGAAAGAGCTCCGTGGACCATGAATCAACTCGAGATGAGAGGTTAGTCCCTGGCTTCGACTTCAGAGGAATACCACCTTACCACAAGCACCTCAAGAGGAGGCTTCTCTCAGCTCTAGGTATGTGAGAGGGACCCTGAGTTTGCGGCCTCAAGTGGAATGGAGACCGTGATGCCCTGACTCGAAATAAGGCCGGATATCCCTGCAGTGACTTGAATGCAGGCTCGTCTTGCATCTCCCAAGACGAAAGGATGTCTGAATCCCCTGTGGAGACCACAGAGAAAGACCTAGTTCCCCACCTCATCGCGACCGGAGGCCTCACATCCTTTGAAAACTCCAGAGGTACGCGGAGATAAGTGCCTCCAAAGGTGACGATGCCTGACTCCTCGTGAAACTTGATAGGAGTCCCAGGATTCCTGTGGCACGTGGAAAGGGACACTTGGTCTCCCGCCTCAGCTGGAGAGGCGTCCCAATTGCCCTGCCAAGCCTCGAGGAGAATCCCGAGTTGTCCCTCGTAACTAGGCAGGAGTCCTGACGTCGCTGAACTAACACGTGTGTGGAAGGGCCATCCCCGTCGTAACTCGAGATTATACCGCAGGTTCCCGCCGCAACTCGAGATAAACCATGAGACTTCCCCCTCGCCGCGATATGAGGCCCGATTCCCCTGCACTGCGTGCAGAGCAATTCCGTGTTGCACATCACACATGAAAGGAGCCTTGATTTCCTTGATGGCACTCCAGAAAAACCCCAAGAACACTGTTTCAAGGTTGAGGGATCCTGAGGTCACTGTAGCAACACGAAAGAGCTAAGTGGACCAAAAATCAACTCGAGATGAAAGGTTAGTCCCTGGCTTCGACTCCAGAGGAATACCACCTTACCAAAAGCACCTCAAGAGGAGGCTTCTCTCAGCTCTAGCTATGTGAGAGGGACCCTGAGATTGCGGCCTCAAGTGGAATGGACACCGCGATGCGCTGACGCGAAATAAGGCTGGATATCCCTGCAGTGACTTGAATGCAGGCTCGTCTTGCATCTCCCAAGACGAAAGGATGTCTGAATCCCCTGTGGAGACCACAGAGAATGACCTAGTTCCCCACCTCATCGCGACCGGAGGCCTCACATCCTTTGAAAACTCCAGAGGTACGCAGAGATCAGTGCCTCCAAAGGAGACGATGCCTGACTCCTCATGAAACTTGATAGGAGTCCCAGGATTCCTGTGGCACGTGGAAAGGGACCCTTGGTCTCCCGCCTCAGCTGGAGAGGCGTCGCAATTGCCCTCCCAAGCCTCGAGGTGAATCCCGAGTTGTCCCTCGCAACTAGGCAGAGGTCCTGACGTCGCTGAACAAACACGTGGGTGGAAGGGCCATCCCCGTCGTAACTCGAGAATATACCCCAGGTTCCCGCCGCAACTCGAGAAAAACCATGAGACTTCCCCCTCGCCGCGAGATGAGGCCCGATTCCCCTGCACTGCGTGCAGAGCAATTCCGTGTTGCACATCACACATGAAAGGAGCCTTGATTTCCTTGATGGCACTCCAGAGAAAACCCAAGAACACTGTTTCAAGGCTGGAGGGATCCTGAGGTCCCTGAAGCAGCACGAAAGAGCTCCGTGGACCATGAATCAACTCGAGATGAGAGGTTAGTCCCTGGCTTCGACTCCAGAGGAATACCACCTTACCACAAGCACCTCAAGAGGAGGCTTCTCTCAGCTCTACGTATGTGAGAGGGACCCTGAGTTTGCGGCCTCAAGTGGAATGGAGACCGCGATGCCCTGACTCGAAATAAGGCCGGATATCCCTGCAGTGACTTGAATGCAGGCTCGTCTTGCATCTCCCAAGACGAAAGGATATCTGAATCCCCTGTGGAGACCAAAAAGAATGACCTAGTTCCCCACCTCATCGCGACCGGAGGCCTGACATCCTTTGAAAACTCCAGAGGTACGCGGAGATCAGTGCCTCCAAAGGAGACGATGCCTGACTCCTCGTGAAACTTGATAGGAGTCCCAGGATTCCTGTGGCACGTGGAAAGGGACACTTGGTCTCCCGCCTCAGCTGGAGAGGCGTCGCAATTGCCCTGCCAAGCCTCGAGGAGAATCCCGAGTTGTCCCTCGCAACTAGGCAGGAGTCCTGACGTCGCTGAACAAACACGTGGGTGGAAGGGCCATCCCCGTCGTAACTCGAGAATATACCCCAGGTTCCCGCCGCAACTCGAGAAAAACCAATAGACTTCCCGCTCGCCGCGAGATGAGGCCCGATTCCCCTGCACTGCGTGCAGAGCAATTCCGTGTTGCACATCACACATGAAAGGAGCCTTGATTTCCTTGATGGCACTCCAGAGAAACCCCAAGAACACTGTTTCAAGGCTGGAGGGATCCTGAGGTCCCTGTAGCAGCACGAAAGAGCTCCGTGGACCATGAATCAACTCGAGATGAGAGGTTAGTCCCTGGCTTCGACTCCAGAGGAATACCACCTTACCACAAGCACCTCAAGAGGAGGCTTCTCTCAGCTCTAGGTATGTGAGAGGGACCCTGAGTTTGCGGCCTCAAGTGGAATGGAGACCGCGATGCCCTGACTCGAAATAAGGCCGGAAATCCCTGCAGTGACTTGAATGCAGGCTCGTCTTGCATCTCCCAAGACGAAAGGATGTCTGAATGCCCTGTGGAGACCACAGAGAAAGACCTAGTTCCCCACCTCATGGCGACCGGAGGCCTCACATCCTTTGAAAACTCCAGAGGTACGCGGAGATCAGTGCCTCCAAAGGAGACGATGCCTGACTCCTCGTGAAACTTGATAGGAGTCCCAGGATTCCTGTGGCACGTGGAAAGGGACCCTGGGTCTCCCGCCTCAACTGGAGAGGCGTCGCAATTGCCCTGCCAAGCCTCGAGGAGAATCCCGAGTTGTCCCTCGCAACTAGGCAGGAGTCCTGGCGTCGCTAAACAAACACGTGGGTGGAAGGGCCATCCCCGTCGTAACTCGAGAATATACCCCAGGTTCCCGCCGCAACTCGAGAAAAACCATGAGACTTCCCCCTCGCCGCGAGATGAGGCCTGATTCCCCTGCACTGCGTGCAGAGCAATTCCGTCTTGCACATCACACATGAAAGGAGCCTTGATTTCCTTGATGGCACTCCAGAGAAACCCCAAGAACACTGTTTCAAGGCTAGAGGGATCCTGAGGTCACTGTAGCAACACGAAAGAGCTCCGTGGACCAAAAATCAACTCGAGATGAGAGGTTAGTCCCTGGCTTCGACTCCAGAGGAATACCACCTTACCACAAGCACCTCAAGAGGAGGCTTCTCTCAGCTGTATGTATGTGAGAGGGACCCTGAGTTTGCGGCCTCAAGTGGAATGGAGACCGCGATGCCCTGACGCGAAATAAGGCCGGATATCCCTGCAGTGACTTGAATGCAGGCTCGTCTTGCATCTCCCAAGACGAAAGGATGTCTGAATCCCCTGTGGAGACCACAGAGAATGACCTAGTTCCCCACCTCATCGCGACCGGAGGCCTCACATCCTTTGAAAACTCCAGACGTACGCGGAGATCAGTGCCTCCAAAGGAGACGATGCCTGACTCCTCGTGAAACTTGATAGGAGTCCCAGGATTCCTGTGGCACGTGGAAAGGGACACTTGGTCTCCCGCCTCAGCTGAAGAGGTGTCCCAATTGCCCTGCCAAGCCTCGAGGAGAATCCCGAGTTGTCCCTCGCAACTAGGCAGGAGTCCTGACGTCGCTGAACAAACACGTGGGTGGAAGGGCCATCCCCGTCGTAACTCGAGAATATACCCCAGGTTCCCGCCGCAACTCGAGAAAAACCATGAGACTTCCCCCTCGCCGCGAGATGAGGCCCGATTCCCCTGCACTGCGTGCAGAGCAATTCCGTGTTGCACATCACACATGAAAGGAGCCTTGATTTCCTTGATGGAACTCCAGAGAAACCCCAAGAACACTGTTTCAAGGCTGGAGGGATCCTGAGGTCCCTGTAGCAGCACGAAAGAGCTCCGTGGACCATGAATCAACTCGAGATGAGAGGTTAGTCCCTGGCTTCGACTTCAGAGGAATACCACCTTACCACAAGCACCTCAAGAGGAGGCTTCTCTCAGCTCTAGGTATGTGAGAGGGACCCTGAGTTTGCGGCCTCAAGTGGAATGGAGACCGTGATGCCCTGACTCGAAATAAGGCCGGATATCCCTGCAGTGACTTGAATGCAGGCTCGTCTTGCATCTCCCAAGACGAAAGGATGTCTGAATCCCCTGTGGAGACCACAGAGAAAGACCTAGTTCCCCACCTCATCGCGACCGGAGGCCTCACATCCTTTGAAAACTCCAGAGGTACGCGGAGATAAGTGCCTCCAAAGGTGACGATGCCTGACTCCTCGTGAAACTTGATAGGAGTCCCAGGATTCCTGTGGCACGTGGAAAGGGACACTTGGTCTCCCGCCTCAGCTGGAGAGGCGTCCCAATTGCCCTGCCAAGCCTCGAGGAGAATCCCGAGTTGTCCCTCGTAACTAGGCAGGAGTCCTGACGTCGCTGAACTAACACGTGTGTGGAAGGGCCATCCCCGTCGTAACTCGAGATTATACCGCAGGTTCCCGCCGCAACTCGAGATAAACCATGAGACTTCCCCCTCGCCGCGATATGAGGCCCGATTCCCCTGCACTGCGTGCAGAGCAATTCCGTGTTGCACATCACACATGAAAGGAGCCTTGATTTCCTTGATGGCACTCCAGAAAAACCCCAAGAACACTGTTTCAAGGTTGAGGGATCCTGAGGTCACTGTAGCAACACGAAAGAGCTAAGTGGACCAAAAATCAACTCGAGATGAAAGGTTAGTCCCTGGCTTCGACTCCAGAGGAATACCACCTTACCAAAAGCACCTCAAGAGGAGGCTTCTCTCAGCTCTAGCTATGTGAGAGGGACCCTGAGATTGCGGCCTCAAGTGGAATGGACACCGCGATGCGCTGACGCGAAATAAGGCTGGATATCCCTGCAGTGACTTGAATGCAGGCTCGTCTTGCATCTCCCAAGACGAAAGGATGTCTGAATCCCCTGTGGAGACCACAGAGAATGACCTAGTTCCCCACCTCATCGCGACCGGAGGCCTCACATCCTTTGAAAACTCCAGAGGTACGCAGAGATCAGTGCCTCCAAAGGAGACGATGCCTGACTCCTCATGAAACTTGATAGGAGTCCCAGGATTCCTGTGGCACGTGGAAAGGGACCCTTGGTCTCCCGCCTCAGCTGGAGAGGCGTCGCAATTGCCCTCCCAAGCCTCGAGGTGAATCCCGAGTTGTCCCTCGCAACTAGGCAGAGGTCCTGACGTCGCTGAACAAACACGTGGGTGGAAGGGCCATCCCCGTCGTAACTCGAGAATATACCCCAGGTTCCCGCCGCAACTCGAGAAAAACCATGAGACTTCCCCCTCGCCGCGAGATGAGGCCCGATTTCCCTGCACTGCGTGCAGAGCAATTCCCTGTTGCACATCACTCATGAAAGGAGCCTTGATTTCCATGATGGCACTCCAGAGAAACCCCAAGAACACTGTTTCAAGGTTGAGGGATCCTGAGGTCAATGTAGCAACACGAAAGAGCTCCGTGGACCAAAAATCAACTCGAGACGAGAGGTTAGTCCCTGCCTTCGACTCCAGAGGAATACCACCTTACCACAAGCACCTCAAGAGGAGGCTTCTCTCAGCTGTATGTATGTGAGAGGGACCCTGAGTTTGCGGCCTCAAGTGGAATGGAGACCGCGATGCCCTGACTCGAAATAAGGCCGGATATCCCTGCAGTGACTTGAATGCAGGCTCGTCTTGCATCTCCCAAGACGAAAGGATGTCTGAATCCCCTGTGGAGACCACAGAGAATGACCTAGTTCCCCACCTCATCGCGACCGGAGGCCTCACATCCTTTGAAAACTCCAGAGGTACACGGAGATCAGTGCCTCCAAAGGAGACGATGCCTGACTCCTCGTGAAACTTGATAGGAGTCACAGGATTCCTGTGGCACGTGGAAAGGGACACTTGGTCTCCCGCCTCAGCTGGAGAGGCGTCCCAATTGCCCTGCCAAGCCTCGAGGAGAATCCCGAGTTGTCCCTCGCAACTAGGCAGGAGTCCTGACGTCGCTGAACAAACACGTGGGTGGAAGGGCCATCCCCGTCGTAACTCGAGAATATACCCCAGGTTCCCGCCGCAACTCGAGAAAAACCATGAGACTTCCCCCTCGCCGCGAGATGAGGCCCGATTCCCCTGCACTGCGTGCAGAGCAATTCCGTGTTGCACATCACACATGAAAGGAGCCTTGATTTCCTTGATGGCACTCCAGAGAAACCCCAAGAACATTGTTTCAAGGCTGGAGGGATCCTGACGTCCCTGTAGCAGCACGAAAGAGCTCCGTGGACCATGAATCAACTCGAGATGAGAGGTTAGTCCCTGGCTTCGACTCCAGAGGAATACCACCTTACCACAAGCACCTCAAGAGGAGGCTTCTCTCAGCTCTAGGTATGTGAGAGGGACCCTGAGTTTGCGGCCTCAAGTGGAATGGAGACCGCGATGCCCTGACTCGAAATAAGGCCGGATATCCCTGCAGTGACTTGAATGCAGGCTCGTCTTGCATCTCCCAAGACGAAAGGATGTCTGAATCCCCTGTGGAGACCACAGAGAAAGACCTAGTTCCCCACCTCATCGCGACCGGAGGCCTCACATCCTTTGAAAACTCCAGAGGTACGCGGAGATCAGTGCCTCCAAAGGAGACGATGCCTGACTCCTCGTGAAACTTGATAGGAGTCCCAGGATTCCTGTGGCACGTGGAAAGGGACCCTGGGTCTCCCGCCTCAGCAGGAGAGGCGTCCCAATTGCCCTGCCAAGCCTCGAGGAGAATCCCGAGTTGTCCCTCGCAAATAGGCAGGAGTCCTGACGTCGCTGAACAAACACGTGGGTGGAAGGGCCATCCCCGTCGTAACTCGAGAATATACCCCAGGTTCCCGCCGCAACTCGAGAAAAACCATGAGACTTCCCCCTCGCCGCGAGATGAGGCACGATTCCCCTGCACTGCGTGCAGAGCAATTCCGTCTTGCACATCACACATGAAAGGAGCCTTGATTTCCTTGTTGGAACTCCAGAGAAACCCCAAGAACACTGTTTCAAGGCTGGAGGGATCCTGAGGTCCCTGTAGCAGCACGAAAGAGCTCCGTGGACCATGAAGCAACTCGAGATGAGAGGTTAGTCCCTGGCTTCGACTTCAGAGGAATACCACCTTACCACAAGCACCTCAAGAGGAGGCTTCTCTCAGCTCTAGGTATGTGAGAGGGACCCTGAGTTTGCGGCCTCAAGTGGAATGGAGACCGTGATGCCCTGACTCGAAATAAGGCCGGATATCCCTGCAGTGACTTGAATGCAGGCTCGTCTTGCATCTCCCAAGACGAAAGGATGTCTGAATCCCCTGTGGAGACCACAGAGAAAGACCTAGTTCCCCACCTCATCGCGACCGGAGGCCTCACATCCTTTGAAAACTCCAGAGGTACGCGGAGATCAGTGCTTCCAAAGGAGACGATGCCTGACTCCTCGTGAAACTTGATAGGAGTCCCAGGATTCCTGTGGCACGTGGAAAGGGACACTTGGTCTCCCGCCTCAGCTGGAGAGGCGTCCCAATTGCCCTGCCAAGCCTCGAGGAGAATCCCGAGTTGTCCCTCGCAACTAGGCAGGAGTCCTGACGTCGCTGAACTAACACGTGTGTGGAAGGTCCATCCCCGTCGTAACTCGAGATTATACGGCAGGTTCCCGCCGCAACTCGAGATAAACCATGAGACTTCCCCCTCGCCGCGATATGAGGCCCGATTCCCCTGCACTGCGTGCAGAGCAATTCCGTGTTGCACATCACACATGAAAGGAGCCTTGATTTCCTTGATGGCACTCCCGAGAAACCCCAAGAACACTGTTTCAAGGTTGAGGGATCCTGAGGTCACTGTAGCAACACGAAAGAGCTAAGTGGACCAAAAATCAACTCGAGATGAGAGGTTAGTCCCTGGCTTCGACTCCAGAGGAATACCACCTTACCACAAGCACCTCAAGAGGAGGCTTCTCTCAGCTGTATGTATGTGAGAAGGACCCTGAGTTTGCGGCATCAATTGGAATGGAGACCGCGATGCCCTGACTCGAAATAAGGCCGGATATCCCTGCAGTGACTTGAATGCAGGCTCGTCTTGCATCTCCCAAGACGAAAGGATGTCTGAATCCCCTGTGGAGACCACAGAGAAAGACCTAGTTCCCCACCTCATCGCGACCGGAGGCCTCACATCCTTTGAAAACTCCAGAGGTACGCGGAGATCAGTGCCTCCAAAGGAGACGATGCCTGACTCCTCGTGAAACTTGATAGGAGTCCCAGGATTCCTGTGGCACGTGGAAAGGGACCCTTGGTCTCCCGCCTCAGCTGGAGAGGCGTCCCAAATGCCCTGCCAAGCCTCGAGGAGAATCCCGAGTTGTCCCTCGCAACTAGGCAGGAGTCCTGACGTCGCTGAACAAACACGTGGGTGGAAGGGCCATCCCCGTCGTAACTCGAGAATATACCCCAGGTTCCCGCCGCAACTCGAGAAAAACCATGAGACTTCCCCCTCGCCGCGAGATGAGGCCCGATTCCCCTGCACTGCGTGCAGAGCAATTCCGTGTTGCACATCACACATGAAAGGAGCCTTGATTTCCTTGATGGCACTCCAGAGAAAACCCAAGAACACTGTTTCAAGGCTGGAGGGATCCTGAGGTCCCTGTAGCAGCACGAAAGAGCTCCGTGGACCATGAATCAACTCGAGATGAGAGGTTAGTCCCTGCCTTCGACTCCAGAGGAATACCACCTTACCACAAGCACCTCAAGAGGAGGCTTCTCTCAGCTCTAGGTATGTGACATGGACCCTGAGTTTGCGGCCTCAAGTGGAATGGAGACCGCGATGCCCTGACTCGAAATAAGGCCGGATATCCCTGCAGTGACTTGAATGCAGGCTCGTCTTGCATCTCCCAAGACGAAAGGATGTCTGAATCCCCTGTGGAGACCACAGAGAAAGACCTAGTTCCCCACCTCATCGCGACCGGAGGCCTCACATCCTTTGAAAACTCCAGAGGTACGCGGAGATCAGTGCCTCCAAAGGAGACGATGCCTGACTCCTCGTGAAACTTGATAGGAGTCCCAGGATTCCTGTGGCACGTGGAAAGGGACCCTGGGTCTCCCGCCTCAGCTGGAGAGGCGTCCCAATTGCCCTGCTAAGCCTCGAGGAGAATCCCGAGTTGTCCCTCGCAACTAGGCAGGAGTCCTGACGTCGCTGAACAAACACGTGGGTGGAAGGGCCATCCCCGTCGTAACTCGAGAATATACCCCAGGTTCCCGCCGCAACTCAAGAAAAACCATGAGACTTCCCCCTCGCCGCGAGATGAGGCCCGATTCCCCTGCACTGCGTGCAGAGCAATTCCGTGTTGCACATCACACATGAAAGGAGCCTTGATTTCCTTGATCGCACTCCAGAGAAACCCCAAGAACACTGTTTCAAGGCTGGAGGGATCCTGAGGTCCCTGTAGCAGCACGAAAGAGCTCCGTGGACCATGAATCAACTCGAGATGAGAGGTTAGTCCCTGGCTTCGACTCCAGAGGAATACCACCTTACCACAAGCACCTCAAGAGGAGGCTTCTCTCAGCTGTATGTATGTGAGAGGGACCCTGAGTTTGCGGCCTCAAGTGGAATGGAGACCGCGATGCCCTGACGCGAAATAAGGCCGGATATCCTTGCAGTGACTTGAATGCAGGCTCGTCTTGCATCTCCCAAGACGAAAGGATGTCTGAATCCCCTGTGGAGACCAGAGAGAATGACCTAGTTCCCCACCTCATCGCGACCGGAGGCCTCACATCCTTTGAAAACTCCAGACGTACGCGGAGATCAGTGCCTCCAAAGGAGACGATGCCTGACTCCTCGTGAAACTTGATAGGAGTCCCAGGATTCCTGTGGCACGTGGAAAGGGACACTTGGTCTCCCGCCTCAGCTGGAGAGGTGTCCCAATTGCCCTGCCAAGCCTCGAGGAGAATCCCGAGTTGTCCCTCGCAACTAGGCAGGAGTCCTGATGTCGCTGAACAAACACGTGTGTGGAAGGGCCATCCCCGTCGTAACTCGAGAATATACCCCAGGTTCCCGCCGCAACTCGAGAAAAGCCATGAGACTTCCCCCTCGCCGCGAGATGAGGCCCGATTCCCCTGCACTGCGTGCAGAGCAATTCCGTGTTGCACATCACACATGAAAGGAGCCTTGATTTCCTTGATGGCACTCCAGAGAAAACCCAAGAACACTGTTTCAAGGCTGGAGGGATCCTGAGGTCCCTGTAGCAGCACGAAAGAGCTCCGTGGACCATGAATCAACTCGAGATGAGAGGTTAGTCCCTGGCTTCGACTCCAGAGGAATACCACCTTACCACAAGCACCTCAAGAGGAGGCTTCTCTCAGCTCTAGGTATGTGACATGGACCCTGAGTTTGCGGCCTCAAGTGGAATGGAGACCGCGATGCCCTGACTCGAAATAAGGCCGGATATCCCTGCAGTGACTTGAATGCAGGCTCGTCTTGCATCTCCCAAGACGAAAGGATGTCTGAATCCCCTGTGGAGACCACAGAGAAAGACCTAGTTCCCCACCTCATCGCGACCGGAGGCCTCACATCCTTTGAAAACTCCAGAGGTACGCGGAGATCAGTGCCTCCAAAGGAGACGATGCCTGACTCCTCGTGAAACTTGATAGGAGTCCCAGGATTCCTGTGGTACGTGGAAAGGGACACTTGGTCTCCCGCCTCAGCAGGAGAGGCGTCGCAATTGCCCTGCCAAGCCTCGAGGAGAATCCCGAGTTTTCCCTCGCAAATAGGCAGGAGTCCTGACGTCGCTGAACAAACACGTGGGTGGAAGGGCCATCCCCGTCGTAACTCGAGAATATACCCCAGGTTCCCGCCGCAACTCGAGAAAAACCATGAGACTTCCCCCTCGCCGCGAGATGAGGCCCGATTCCCCTGCACTGCGTGCAGAGCAATTCCGTGTTGCACATCACACATGAAAGGAGACTTGATTTCCTTGATGGCACTCCAGAGAAACCCCAAGAACACTGTTTCAAGGTTGAGGGATCCTGAGGTCACTGTAGCAACACGAAAGAGCTCCGTGGGCCAAAAATCAACTCGAGATGAGAGGTTAGTCCCTGGCTTCGACTCCAGAGGAATACCACCTTACCACAAGCACCTCAAGAGGAGGCTTCTCTCAGCTGTATGTATGTGAGAGGGACCCTGAATTTGCGGCATCAAGTGGAATGGAGACCGCGATGCCCTGACTCGAAATAAGGCCGGATATCCCTGCAGTGACTTGAATGCAGGCTCGTCTTGCATCTCCCAAGACGAAAGGATATCTGAATCCCCTGTGGAGACCAAAAAGAATGACCTAGTTCCCCACCTCATCGCGACCGGAGGCCTCACATCCTTTGAAAACTCCAGAGGTACGCGGAGATCAGTGCCTCCAAAGGAGACGATGCCTGACTCCTTGTGAAACTTGATAGGAGTCCCAGGATTCCTGTGGCACGTGGAAAGGGACCCTTGGTCTCCCGCCTCAGCTGGAGAGGCGTCCCAATTGCCCTGCCAAGCCTCGAGGAGAATCCCGAGTTGTCCCTCGCAACTAGGCAGGAGTCCTGACGTCGCTGAAGAAGCACGTGGGTGGAAGGGCCATCCCCGTCGTAACTGGAGAATATACCCCAGGTTCCCGCCGCAACTCGAGAAAAACCATGAGACTTCCCCCTCGCCGCGAGATGAGGCACGATTCCCCTGCACTGCGTGAAGAGCAATTCCGTGTTGCACATCACACATGAAAGGAGCCTTGATTTCCTTGATGGCACTCCAGAGAAACCCCAAGAACACTGTTTCAAGGCTAGAGGGATCCTGAGGTCACTGTAGCAACACGAAAGAGCTCCGTGGACCAAAAATCAACTCGAGATGAGAGGTTAGTCCCTGGCTTCGACTCCAGAGGAATACCACCTTACCACAAGCACCTCAAGAGGAGGCTTCTCTCAGCTCTAGCTATGTGAGAGGGACCCTGAGTTTGCGGCCTCAAGTGGAATGGAGACCGCGATGCCCTGACTCGAAATAAGGCCGGATATCCCTGCAGTGACTTGAATGCAGGCTCGTCTTGCATCTCCCAAGACGAAAGGATATCTGAATCCCCTGTGGAGACCAAAAAGAATGACCTAGTTCCCCACCTCATCGCGACCGGAGGCCTCACATCCTTTGAAAACTCCAGAGGTACGCGGAGATCAGTGCCTCCAAAGGAGACGATGCCTGACTCCTCGTGAAACTTCATAGGAGTCCCAGGATTCCTGTGGCACATGGAATGGGACACTTGGTCTCCCGCCTCAGCTGGAGAGGCGTCGCAATTGCCCTGCCAAGCCTCGAGGAGAATCCCGAGTTGTCCCTCGCAACTAGGCAGGAGTCCTGACGTCGCTGAACAAGCACGTGGGTGGAAGGGCCATCCCCGTCGTAACTCGAGAATATACCCCAGGTTCCCGCCGCAACTCGAGAAAAACCAATACACTTCCCCCTCGCCGCGAGATGAGGCCCGATTTCCCTGCACTGCGTGCAGAGCAATTCCGTGTTGCACATCACACATGAAAGGAGCCTTGATTTCCTTGATGGCACTCCAGAGAAAACCCAAGAACACTGTTTCAAGGCTGGAGGGATCCTGAGGTCCCTGTAGCAGCACGAAAGAGCTCCGTGGACCATGAATCAACTCGAGATGAGAGGTTAGTCCCTGGCTTCGACTCCAGAGGAATACCACCTTACCACAAGCACCTCAAGAGGAGGCTTCTCTCAGCTCTAGGTATGTGAGAGGTACCCTGAGTTTGCAGCCTCAAGTGGAATGGACACCGCGATGCCCTGATTCGAAATAAGGCCGGATATCCCTGCAGTGACTTGAATGCAGGCTCGTCTTGCATCTCCCAAGACGAAAGGATGTCTGAATCCCCTGTGGAGACCACAGAGAAAGACCTAGTTCCCCACCTCATGGCGACCGGAGGCCTCACATCCTTTGAAAACTCCAGAGGTACGCGGAGATCAGTGCCTCCAAAGGAGACGATGCCTGACTCCTCGTGAAACTTGATAGGAGTCCCAGGATTCCTGTGGCACGTGGAAAGGGACCCTGGGTCTCCCGCCTCAGCAGGAGAGGCGTCGCAATTGCCCTGCCAAGCCTCGAGGAGAATCCCGAGTTGTCCCTCGCAACTAGGCAGGAGTCCTGACGTCGCTGAACAAACACGTGGGTGGAAGGGCCATCCCCGTCGTAACTCGAGAATATACCCCAGGTTCCCGCCGCAACTCGAGAAAAACCAATAGACTTCCCCCTCGCCGCGAGATGAGGCCCGATTCCCCTGCACTGCGTGCAGAGCAATTCCGTGTTGCACATCACACATGAAAGGAGCCTTGATTTCCTTGATGGCACTCCAGAGAAACCCCAAGAACACTGTTTCAAGGCTGGAGGGATCCTGAGGTCCCTGTAGCAGCACGAAAGAGCTCCGTGGACCATGAATCAACTCGAGATGAGAGGTTAGTCCCTGGCTTCGACTCCAGAGGAATACCACCTTACCACAAGCACCTCAAGAGGAGGCTTCTCTCAGCTCTAGGTATGTGAGAGGTACCCTGAGTTTGCAGCCTCAAGTGGAATGGACACCGCGATGCCCTGACTCGAAATAAGGCCGGATATCCCTGCAGTGACTTGAATGCAGGCTCGTCTTGCATCTCCCAAGACGAAAGGATGTCTGAATCCCCTGTGGAGACCACAGAGAAAGACCTAGTTCCCCACCTCATGGCGACCGGAGGCCTCACATCCTTTGAAAACTCCAGAGGTACGCGGAGATCAGTGCCTCCAAAGGAGACGATGCCTGACTCCTCGTGAAACTTGATAGGAGTCACAGGATTCCTTTGGCACGTGGAAAGGGACACTTGGTCTCCCGCCTCAGCTGGAGAGGCGTCCCAATTGCCCTGCCAAGCCTCGAGGAGAATCCCGAGTTGTCCCTCGCAACTAGGCAGGAGTCCTGCCGTCGCTGAACTAACACGTGTGTGGAAGGGCCATCCCCGTCGTAACTCGAGATTATACCGCAGGTTCCCGCCGCAACTCGAGAAAAACCATGAGACTTCCCCCTCGACGCGAGATGAGGCCCGATTCCCCTGCACTGCGTGCAGAGCAATTCCGTGTTGCACATCACACATGAAAGGAGCCTTGATTTCCTTGATGGCACTCCAGAGAAACCCCAAGAACACTGTTACAAGGTTGAGGGATCCTGAGGTCATTGTAGCAACACGAAAGAGCTCCGTGGACCAAAAATCAACTCGAGATGAGAGGTTAGTCCCTGGCTTCGACTCCAGAGGAATACCACCTTACCACAAGCACCTCAAGAGGAGGCTTCTCTCAGCTCTAGGTATGTGAGAGGGACCCTGAGTTTGCGGCCTCAAGTGGAATGGAGACCGCGATGCCCTGACTCGAAATAAGGCCGGATATCCCTGCAGTGACTTGAATGCAGGCTCGTCTTGCATCTCCCAAGACGAAAGGATGTCTGAATCCCCTGTGGAGACCACAGAGAAAGACCTAGTTCCCCACCTCATCGCGACCGGAGGCCTCACATCCTTTGAAAACTCCAGAGGTACGCGGAGATCAGTGCCTCCAAAGGAGACGATGCCTGACTCCTCGTGAAACTTGATAGGAGTCCCAGGATTCCTGTGGCACATGGAAAGGGACCCTTGGTCTCCCGCCTCAGCTGGAGAGGCGTCCCAATTTCCCTGCCAAGCCTCGAGGAGAATCCCGAGTTGTCCCTCGCAACTAGGCAGGAGTCCTGATGTCGCTGAACAAACACGTGGTTGGAAGGGCCATCCCAGTCGTAACTCGAGAATATTCCCCAGGTTCCCGCTGCAACTCGAGAAAAACCATGAGACTTCCCCCTCGCCGCGAGATGAGGCCCGATTCCCCTGCACTGCGTGCAGAGCAATTCCGTCTTGCACATCACACATGAAAGGAGCCTTGATTTCCTTGATGGCACTCCAGAGAAACACCAAGAACACTGTTTGAAGGCTAGAGGGATCCTGAGGTCACTCTAGCAAACGAAAGAGCTCCGTGGACCACAAATCAACTCGAGATGAGAGGTTAGTCCCTGGCTTCGACTCCAGAGGAATACCACCTTACCACAAGCACCTCAAAAGGAGGCTTCTCTCAGCTGTATGTATGTGAGAGGGACCCTGAGTTTGCGGCCTCAAGTGGAATGGACACCGCGATGCCCTGACTCGAAATAAGGCTGGATATCCCTGCAGTGACTTGAATGCAGGCTCGTCTTGCATCTCCCAAGACGAAAGGATGTCTGAATCCCCTGTGGAGACCACAGAGAAAGACCTAGTTCCCCACCTCATCGCGACTGGAGGCCTCACATCCTTTGAAAACTCCAGAGGTACGCGGAGATCAGTGCCTCCAAAGGAGACGATGCCTGACTCCTCGTGAAACTTGATAGGAGTCCCCGGATTCCTGTGGCACGTGGAAAGGGACACTTGGTCTGCCGCCTCAGCTGGAGAGGCGTCCCAATTGCCCTGCCAAGCCTCGAGGAGAATCCCGAGTTGTCCCTCGCAACTAGGCAGGAGTCCTGACGTCGATGAACAAACACGTGGGTGGAAGGGCCATCCCCGTCGTAACTCGAGAATATACCCCAGGTTCCCGCCGCAACTCGAGAAAAACCAAGAGACTTCCCCCTCGCCGTGAGATGAGGCCTGATTCCCCTGCACTGCGTGCAGAGCAATTCCGTCTTGCAAATCACACATGAAAGGAGCCTTGATTTCCTTGATGGCACTCCAGAGAAAACCCAAGAACACTGTTTCAAGGCTAGAGGGATCCTGAGGTAACTGTAGCAACACGAAAGAGCTCCGTGGACCAAAAATCAACTCGAGATGAGAGGTTAGTCCCTGGCTTCGACTCCAGAGGAATACCACCTTACCACAAGCACCTCAAGAGGAGGCTTCTCTCAGCTCTAGGTATGTGAGAGGGACCCTGAGTTTGCGGCCTCAAGTGGAATGGAGACCGCGATGCCCTGACGCGAAATAAGGCCGGATATCCCTGCAGTGACTTGAATGCAGGCTCGTCTTGCATCTCCCAAGACGAAAGGATGTCTGAATCCCCTGTGGAGACCACAGAGAAAGACCTAGTTCCCCACCTCATCGCGACCGGAGGCCTCACATCCTTTGAAAACTCCAGAGGTACGCGGAGATCAGTGCCTCCAAAGGAGACGATGCCTGACTCCTCGTGAAACTTGATAGGAGTCCCAGGATTCCTGTGGCACGTGGAAAGGGACCTTTGGTCTCCCGCCTCAGCTGGAGAGGCGTCCCAATTGCCCTGCCAAGCCTCGAGGAGAATCCCGAGTTGTCCCTCGCAACTAGGCAGGAGTCCTGACGTCGCTGAAGAAGCACGTGGGTGGAAGGGCCATCCCCGTCGTAATTGGAGAATATACCCCAGGTTCCCGCCGCAACTCGAGAAAAACCATGAGACTTCCCCCTCGCCGCGAGATGAGGCCCGATTCCCCTGCACTGCGTGCAGAGCAATTCCGTGTTGCACATCACACATGAAAGGAGCCTTGAGTTCCTTGATGGCACTCCAGAGAAACCCCAAGAACACTGTTTCAAGGATAGAGGGATCCTGAGGTCACTGTAGCAACACGAAAGAGCTCCGTGGACCAAAAATCAACTCGAGATGAGAGGTTAGTCCCTGGCTTCGACTCCAGAGGAATACCACCTTACCACAAGCACCTCAAGAGGAGGCTTCTCTCAGCTCTAGCTATGTGAGAGGGACCCTGAGTTTGCGGCCTCAAGTGGAATGGAGACCGCGATGCCCTGACTCGAAATAAGGCCGGATATCCCTGCAGTGACTTGAATGCAGGCTCGTCTTGCATCTCCCAAGACGAAAGGATGTCTGAATCCCCTGTGGAGACCACAGAGAAAGACCTAGTTCCCCACCTCATCGCGACCGGAGGCCTCACATCCTTTGAAAACTCCAGAGGTACGCGGAGATCAGTGCCTCCAAAGGAGACGATGCCTGACTCCTCGTGAAACTTGATAGGAGTCCCAGGATTCCTGTGGCACATGGAAAGGGACCCTTGGTCTCCCGCCTCAGCTGGAGAGGCGTCCCAATTGCCCTGCCAAGCCTCGAGGAGAATCCCGAGTTGTCCCTCGCAACTAGGCAGGAGTCCTGATGTCGCTGAACAAACACGTGGTTGGAAGGGCCATCCCAGTCGTAACTCGAGAATATTCCCCAGGTTCCCGCCGCAACTCGAGAAAAACCATGAGACTTCCCCCTCGCCGCGAGATGAGGCCCGATTCCCCTGCACTGCGTGCAGAGCAATTCCGTGTTGCACATCACACATGAAAGGAGCCTTGATTTCCTTGATGGCACTCCAGAGAAACCCCAAGAACACTGTTTCAAGGTTGAAGGATCCTGAGGTCACTGTAGCAACACAAAAGAGCTCCGTGGACCAAAAATCAACTCGAGATGAGAGGTTAGTCCCTGGCTTCGACTCCAGAGGAATACCACCTTACCACAAGCACCTCAAGAGGAGGCTTCTCTCAGCTCTAGCTATGTGAGAGGGACCCTGAGTTTGCGGCCTCAAGTGGAATGGACACCGCGATGCCCTGACGCGAAATAAGGCCGGATATCCCTGCAGTGACTTGAATGCAGGCTCGTCTTGCATCTCCCAAGATGAAAGGATATCTGAATCCCCTGTGGAGACCACAGAGAATGACCTAGTTCCCCACCTCATCACGACCGGAGGCCTCACATCCTTTGAAAACTCCAGAGGTACGCGGAGATCAGTGCCTCCAAAGGAGACGATGCCTGACTCCTTGTGAAACTTGATAGGAGTCCCAGGATTCCTGTGGCACATGGAATGGGACACTTGGTCTCCCGCCTCAGCTGGAGAGGCGTCGCAATTGCCCTGCCAAGCCTCGAGGAGAATCCCGAGTTGTCCCTCGCAACTAGGCAGGAGTCCTGACGTCGCTGAACAAACACGTGGGTGGAAGGGCCATCCCCGTCGTAACTCGAGAATATACCCCAGGTTCCCGCCGCAACTCGAGAAAAACCAATAGACTTCCCCCTCGCCGCGAGATGAGGCCCGATTCCCCTGCACTGCGTGCAGAGCAATTCCGTGTTGCACATCACACATGAAAGGAGCCTTGATTTCCTTGATGGCACTCCAGAGAAACCCCAAGAACACTGTTTCAAGGCTGGAGGGATCCTGAGGTCCCTGTAGCAGCACGAAAGAGCTCCGTGGACCATGAATCAACTCGAGATGAGAGGTTAGTCCCTGGCTTCGACTCCAGAGGAATACCACCTTACCACAAGCACCTCAAGAGGAGGCTTCTCTCAGCTCTAGGTATGTGAGAGGTACCCTGAGTTTGCGGCCTCAAGTGGAATGGACACCGCGATGCCCTGATTCGAAATAAGGCCGGATATCCCTGCAGTGACTTGAATGCAGGCTCGTCTTGCATCTCCCAAGACGAAAGGATGTCTGAATCCCCTGTGGAGACCACAGAGAAAGACCTAGTTCCCCACCTCATGGCGACCGGAGGCCTCACATCCTTTGAAAATTCCAGAGGTACGCGGAGATCAGTGCCTCCAAAGGAGACGATGCCTGACTCCTCGTGAAACTTGATAGGAGTCCCAGGATTCCTGTGGCACGTGGAAATGGACACTTGGTCTCCCGCCTCAGCTAGAGAGGCGTCCCAATTGCCCTGCCAAGCCTCGAGGAGAATCCCGAGTTGTCCCTCGCAACTAGGCAGGAGTCCTGCCGTCGCTGAACTAACACGTGTGTGGAAGGGCCATCCCCGTCGTAACTCGAGATTATACCGCAGGTTCCCGCCGCAACTCGAGAAAAACCATGAGACTTCCCCCTCGCCGCGAGATGAGGCCCGATTCCCCTGCACTGCGTGCAGAGCAATTCGGTGTTGCACATCACACATGAAAGGAGCCTTGATTTCCTTGATGGCACTCCAGAGAAACACCAAGAACACTGTTTCAAGGTTGAGGGATCCTGAGGTCACTGTAGCAACACGAAAGAGCTCCGTGGACCAAAAATCAACTCGAGATGAGAGGTTAGTCCCTGGCTTCGACTCCAGAGGAATACCACCTTACCACAAGCACCTCAAGAGGAGGCTTCTCTCAGCTCTAGGTATGTGAGAGGGACCCTGAGTTTGCGGCCTCAAGTGGAATGGAGACCGCGATGCCCTGACTCGAAATAAGGCCGGATATCCCTGCAGTGACTTGAATGCAGGCTCGTCTTGCATCTCCCAAGACGAAAGGATGTCTGAATCCCCTGTGGAGACCACAGAGAAAGACCTAGTTCCCCACCTCATCGCGACCGGAGGCCTCACATCCTTTGAAAACTCCAGAGGTACGCGGAGATCAGTGCCTCCAAAGGAGACGATGCCTGACTCCTCGTGAAACTTGATAGGAGTCCCAGGATTCCTGTGGCACATGGAAAGGGACCCTTGGTCTCCAGCCTCAGCTGGAGAGGCGTCCCAATTGCCCTGCCAAGCCTCGAGGAGAATCCCGAGTTGTCCCTCGCAACTAGCCAGGAGTCCTGACGTCGTTGAACAAACACGTGGTTGGAAGGGCCATCCCAGTCGTAACTCGAGAATATTCCCCAGGTTCCCGCCGCAACTCGAGAAAAACCATGAGACTTCCCCCTCGCCGCGAGATGAGGCCCGATTCCCCTGCACTGCGTGCAGAGCAATTCTGTGTTGCACATCACACATGAAAGGAGCGTTGATTTCCTTGATGGCACTCCAGAGAAAACCCAAGAACACTCTTTCAAGGCTAGAGAGATCCTGAGGTCACTCTACCAACACGAAAGAGCTCCGTGGACCACAAATCAACTCGAGATGAGAGGTTAGTCCCTGGCTTCGACTCCAGAGGAATACCACCTTACCACAAGCACCTCAAAAGGAGGCTTCTCTCAGCTGTATGTATGTGAGAGGGACCCTGAGTTTGCGGCCTCAAGTGGAATGGAGACCGCGATGCCCTGACTCGAAATAAGGCTGGATATCCCTGCAGTGACTTGAATGCAGGCTCGCCTTGCATCTCTCAAGACGAAAGGATGTCTGAATCCCCTGTGGAGACCACAGAGAAAGACCTAGTTCCCCACCTCATCGCGACTGGAGGCTTCACATCCTTTGAAAACTCCAGAGGTACGCGGAGATCAGTGCCTCCAAAGGAGACGATGCCTGACTCCTCGTGAAACTTCATAGGAGTCCCAGGATTCCTGTGGCACGTGGAAAGGGACACTTGGTCTCCCGCCTCAGCTGGAGAGGCGTCCCAATTGCCCTGCCAAGCCTCGAGGAGAATCCCGAGTTGTCCCTCGCAACTAGGCAGGAGTCCTGACGTCGATGAACAAACACGTGGGTGGAAGGGCCATCCCCGTCGTAACTCGAGAATATACCCCAGGTTCCCGCCGCAACTCGAGGAAAACCATGAGACTTCCCCCTCGCCGCGAGATGAGGCCCGATTCCCCTGCACTGCGTGCAGAGCAATTCCGTGTTGCACATCACACATGAAAGGAGCCTTGATTTCCTTGATGGCACTCCAGAGAAACCCCAAGAACACTGTTTCAAGGCTAGAGGGATCCTGAGGTCACTCTAGAAACACGAAATAGCTCCGTGGACCACAAATCAACTCGAGATGAGAGGTTATTCCCTGGCTTCGACTCCAGAGGAATACCACCTTACCACAAGCACCTCAAGAGGAGGCTTCTCTCAGCTCTAGCTATGTGAGAGGGACCCTGAGTTTGCGGCCTCAAGTGGAATGGACACCGCGATTCCCTGACGCGAAATAAGGCCGGATATCCCTGCAGTGACTTGAATGCAGGCTCGTCTTGCATCTCCCAAGACGAAAGGATGTCTGAATCCCCTGTGGAGACCACAGAGAAAGACCTAGTTCCCCACCTCATCGCGACTGGAGGCCTCACATCCTTTGAAAACTCCAGAGGTACGCGGAAATCAGTGCCTCCAAAGGAGACGATGCCTGACTCCTCGTGAAACTTGATAGGAGATCCAGGATTCCTGTGGCACGTGGAAAGGGACCCTTTGTCTCCCACCTCAGCTGGAGAGGCGTCCCAATTGCCCTGCCAAGCCTCGAGGAGAATCCCGAGTTGTCCCTCGCAACTAGGCCGGAGTCCTGACGTCGCTGAACAAACACGTGGGTGGAAGGGCCATCCCAGTCGTAACTCGAGAATATACCCCAGGTTCCCGCTGCAACTCGAGAAAAACCAAGAGACTTCCCCCTCGCCGCGAGATGAGGCCTGATTCCCCTGCACTGCGTGCAGAGCAATTCCGTCTTGCACATCACACATGAAAGGAGCCTTGATTTCCTTGATGGCACTTCAGAGAAAACCCAAGAACACTGTTTCAAGGCTAGAGGGATCCTGAGGTCACTGTAGCAACACGAAAGAGCTCCGTGGACCAAAAATCAACTCGAGATGAGAGGTTAGTCCCTGGCTTCTACTCCAGAGGAATACCACCTTACCACAAGCACCTCAAGAGGAGGCTTCTCTCAGCTGTATGTATGTGAGAGGGACCCTGAGTTTGCGGCCTCAAGTGGAATGGAGACCGCGATGCCCTGACTCGAAATAAGGCCGGATATCCCTGCAGTGACTTGAATGCAGGCTCGTCTTGCATCTCCCAAGACGAAAGGATGTCTGAATCCCCTGTGGAGACCACAGAGAATGACCTAGTTCCCCACCTCATCGCGACCGGAGGCCTCACATCCTTTGAAAACTCCAGAGGTACGCGGAGATCAGTGCCTCCAAAGGAGACGATGCCTGACTCCTCGTGAAACTTGATAGGAGTCCCAGGATTCCTGTGGCACATGGAAAGGGACCCTTGGTCTCCCGCCTCAGCTGGAGAGGCGTCCCAATTGCCCTGCCAAGCCTCGAGGAGAATCCCGAGTTGTCCCTCGCAACTAGCCAGGAGTCCTGACGTCGTTGAACAAACACGTGGTTGGAAGGGCCATCCCAGTCGTAACTCGAGAATATTCCCCAGGTTCCCGCCGCAACTCGAGAAAAACCATGAGACTTCCCCCTCGCCGCGAGATGAGGCCCGATTCCCCTGCACTGCGTGCAGAGCAATTCTGTGTTGCACATCACACATGAAAGGAGCGTTGATTTCCTTGATGGCACTCCAGAGAAAACCCAAGAACACTCTTTCAAGGCTAGAGAGATCCTGAGGTCACTCTACCAACACGAAAGAGCTCCGTGGACCACAAATCAACTCGAGATGAGAGGTTAGTCCCTGGCTTCGACTCCAGAGGAATACCACCTTACCACAAGCACCTCAAAAGGAGGCTTCTCTCAGCTGTATGTATGTGAGAGGGACCCTGAGTTTGCGGCCTCAAGTGGAATGGAGACCGCGATGCCCTGACTCGAAATAAGGCTGGATATCCCTGCAGTGACTTGAATGCAGGCTCGCCTTGCATCTCTCAAGACGAAAGGATGTCTGAATCCCCTGTGGAGACCACAGAGAAAGACCTAGTTCCCCACCTCATCGCGACTGGAGGCTTCACATCCTTTGAAAACTCCAGAGGTACGCGGAGATCAGTGCCTCCAAAGGAGACGATGCCTGACTCCTCGTGAAACTTCATAGGAGTCCCAGGATTCCTGTGGCACGTGGAAAGGGACACTTGGTCTCCCGCCTCAGCTGGAGAGGCGTCCCAATTGCCCTGCCAAGCCTCGAGGAGAATCCCGAGTTGTCCCTCGCAACTAGGCAGGAGTCCTGACGTCGATGAACAAACACGTGGGTGGAAGGGCCATCCCCGTCGTAACTCGAGAATATACCCCAGGTTCCCGCCGCAACTCGAGGAAAACCATGAGACTTCCCCCTCGCCGCGAGATGAGGCCCGATTCCCCTGCACTGCGTGCAGAGCAATTCCGTGTTGCACATCACACATGAAAGGAGCCTTGATTTCCTTGATGGCACTCCAGAGAAACCCCAAGAACACTGTTTCAAGGCTAGAGGGATCCTGAGGTCACTCTAGAAACACGAAATAGCTCCGTGGACCACAAATCAACTCGAGATGAGAGGTTATTCCCTGGCTTCGACTCCAGAGGAATACCACCTTACCACAAGCACCTCAAGAGGAGGCTTCTCTCAGCTCTAGCTATGTGAGAGGGACCCTGAGTTTGCGGCCTCAAGTGGAATGGACACCGCGATTCCCTGACGCGAAATAAGGCCGGATATCCCTGCAGTGACTTGAATGCAGGCTCGTCTTGCATCTCCCAAGACGAAAGGATGTCTGAATCCCCTGTGGAGACCACAGAGAATAACCTAGTTCCCCACCTCATCGCGACCGTAGGCCTCACATCCTTTGAAAACTCCAGAGGTACGCGGAAATCAGTGCCTCCAAAGGAGACGATGCCTGACTCCTCGTGAAACTTGATAGGAGATCCAGGATTCCTGTGGCACGTGGAAAGGGACCCTTTGTCTCCCACCTCAGCTGGAGAGGCGTCCCAATTGCCCTGCCAAGCCTCGAGGAGAATCCCGAGTTGTCCCTCGCAACTAGGCCGGAGTCCTGACGTCGCTGAACAAACACGTGGGTGGAAGGGCCATCCCAGTCGTAACTCGAGAATATACCCCAGGTTCCCGCTGCAACTCGAGAAAAACCAAGAGACTTCCCCCTCGCCGCGAGATGAGGCCTGATTCCCCTGCACTGCGTGCAGAGCAATTCCGTCTTGCACATCACACATGAAAGGAGCCTTGATTTCCTTGATGGCACTTCAGAGAAAACCCAAGAACACTGTTTCAAGGCTAGAGGGATCCTGAGGTCACTGTAGCAACACGAAAGAGCTCCGTGGACCAAAAATCAACTCGAGATGAGAGGTTAGTCCCTGGCTTCTACTCCAGAGGAATACCACCTTACCACAAGCACCTCAAGAGGAGGCTTCTCTCAGCTGTATGTATGTGAGAGGGACCCTGAGTTTGCGGCCTCAAGTGGAATGGAGACCGCGATGCCCTGACTCGAAATAAGGCCGGATATCCCTGCAGTGACTTGAATGCAGGCTCGTCTTGCATCTCCCAAGACGAAAGGATGTCTGAATCCCCTGTGGAGACCACAGAGAATGACCTAGTTCCCCACCTCATCGCGACCGGAGGCCTCACATCCTTTGAAAACTCCAGAGGTACGCGGAGATCAGTGCCTCCAAAGGAGACGATGCCTGACTCCTCGTGAAACTTGATAGGAGTCCCAGGATTCCTGTGGCACGTGGAAAGGGACACTTGGTCTCCCGCCTCAGCTGGAGAGGCGTCCCAATTGCCCTGCCAAGCCTCGAGGAGAATCCCGAGTTGTCCCTCGCAACTAGGCAGGAGTCCTGACGTCGCTGAACAAACACGTGGGTGGAAGGGCCATCCCCGTCGTAACTCGAGAATATACCCCAGGTTCCCGCCGCAACTCGAGAAAAACCATGAGACTTCCCCCTCGCCGCGAGATGAGGCCCGATTCCCCTGCACTGCGTGCAGAGCAATTCCGTGTTGCACATCACACATGAAAGGAGCCTTGATTTCCTTGATGGCACTCCAGAGAAAACCCAAGAACACTGTTTCAAGGCTGGAGGGATCCTGAGGTCCCTGTAGCAGCACGAAAGAGCTCCGTGGACCATGAATCAACTCGAGATGAGAGGTTAGTCCCTGCCTTCGACTCCAGAGGAATACCACCTTACCACAAGCACCTCAAGAGGAGGCTTCTCTCAGCTCTAGGTATGTGAGATGGACCCTGAGTTTGCGACGTCAAGTGGAATGGAGACCGCGATGCCCTGACTCGAAATAAGGCCGGATATCCCTGCAGTGACTTGAATGCAGGCTCGTCTTGCATCTCCCAAGACGAAAGGATGTCTGAATCCCCTGTGGAGACCACAGAGAAAGACCTAGTTCCCCACCTCATCGCGACCGGAGGCCTCACATCCTTTGAAAACTCCAGAGGTACGCGGAGATCAGTGCCTCCAAAGGAGACGATGCCTGACTCCTCGTGAAACTTGATAGGAGTCCCAGGATTCCTGTGGCACGTGGAAAGGGACCCTTGGTCTCCCGCCTCAGCTGGAGAGGCGTCCCAATTGCCCTGCCAAGCCTTGAGGAGAATCCCGAGTTGTCCCTCGCAACTAGGCAGGAGTCCTGACGTCGCTGAAGAAGCACGTGGTTGGAAGGGCCATCCCCGTCGTAACTCGAGAATATACCCCAGGTTCTCGCCGCAACTCGAGAAAAACCATGAGACTTCCCCCTCGCCGCGAGATGAGGCACGATTCCCCTGCACTGCGTGCAGAGCAATTCTGTCTTGCACATCACACATGAAAGGAGCCTTGATTTCCTTGATGGCACTCCAGAGAAACCCCAAGAACACTGTTTCAAGGTTGAGGGATCCTGAGGTCCCTGTAGCAACACGAAAGAGCTCCGTGGGCCAAAAATCAACTCGAGATGAGAGGTTATTCCCTGGCTTCGACTCCAGAGGAATACCACCTTACCACAAGCACCTCAAGAGGAGGCTTCTCTCAGCTCTAGCTAGGTGAGAGGGACCCTGAGTTTGCCGCCTCAAGTGAAATGGACACCGCGATTCCCTGACTGGAAATAAGGCCGGATATCCCTGCAGTGACTTGAATGCAGGCTCGTCTTGCATCTCCCAAGACGAAAGGATGTCTGAATCCCCTGTGGAGACCACAGAGAAAGACCTAGTTCCCCACCTCATCGCGACCGGAGGCCTCACATCCTTTGAAAACTCCAGAGGTACACGGAGATCAGTGCCTCCAAAGGAGACGATGCGTGACTCCTCGTGAAACTTGATAGGAGTCCCAGGATTCCTGTGGCACATGGAAAGGGACCCTTGGTCTCCCGCCTCAGCTGGAGAGGCGTCCCAATTGCCCTGCCAAGCCTCGAGGAGAATCCCGAGTTGTCCCTCGCAACTAGGCAGGAGTCCTGACGTCGCTGAACAAACACGTGGGTGGAAGGGCCATCCCAGTCATAACTCGAGAATATTCCCCAGGTTCCCGCCGCAACTCGAGAAAAACCATGAGACTTCCCCCTCGCCGCGAGATGAGGCCCGATTCCCCTGCACTGCGTGCAGAGCAATTCCGTGTTGCACATCACACATGAAAGGAGCCTTGATTTCCTTGATGGCACTCCAGAGAAACACCAAGAACACTGTTTCAAGGCTAGAGGGATCCTGAGGTCACTCTAGTAACACGAAAGAGCTCCGTGGACCAAAAATCAACTCGAGATGAGAGGTTAGTCCCTGGCTTCGACTCCAGAGGAATACCACCTTACCACAAGCACCTCAAGAGGAGGCTTCTCTCAGCTCTAGCTATGTGAGAGGGACCCTGAGTTTGCGGCCTCAAGTGGAATGGACACCGCGATTCCCTGACGCGAAATAAGGCCGGATATCCCTGCAGTGACTTGAATGCAGGCTCGTCTTGCATCTCCCAAGACGAAAGGATGTCTGAATCCCCTGTGGAGACCACAGAGAATGACCTAGTTGCCCACCTCATCGCGACCGGAGGCCTCACATCCTTTGAAAACTCCAGAGGTAGGCGGAGATCAGTGCCTCCAAAGGAGACGATGCCTGACTCCTCGTGAAACTTGATAGGAGTCCCAGGATTCCTGTGGCACGTGGAAAGGGACACTTGGTCTCCCGCCTCAGCTGGAGAGGCGTCCCAATTGCCCTGCCAAGCCTCGAGGAGAATCCCGAGATGTCCCTCGCAACTAGGCAGGAGTCCTGACGTCGCTGAACAAACACGTGGGTGGAAGGGCCATCCCCGTCGTAACTCGAGAATATACCCCAGGTTCCCGCCGCAACTCGAGAAAAACCATGAGACTTCCCCCTCGCCGCGAGATGAGGCCCGATTCCCCTGCACTGCGTGCAGAGCAATTCCGTGTTGCACATCACACATGAAAGGAGCCTTGATTTCCTTGATGGCACTCCAGAGAAACCCCAAGAACACTGTTTCAAGGCTGGAGGGATACTGAGGTCCCTGTAGCAGCATGAAAGAGCTCCGGGGACCATGAATCAACTCGAGATGAGAGGTTAGTCCCTGGCTTCGACTCCAGATGAATACCACCTTACCACAAGCACCTCAAGAGGAGGCTTCTCTCAGCTCTAGGTATGTGAGAGGGACACTGAGTTTGCGGCCTCAAGCGGAATGGAGACCGCGATGCCCTGACTCGAAATAAGGCCGGATATCCCTGCAGTGACTTGAATGCAGGCTCGTCTTGCATCTCCCAAGACGAAAGGATGTCTGAATCCCCTGTGGAGACCACAGAGAAAGACCTAGTTCCCCACCTCATCGCGACCGGAGGCCTCACATCCTTTGAAAACTCCAGAGGTATGCGGAGATCAGTGCCTCCAAAGGAGACGATGCCTGACTCCTCGTGAAACTTGATAGGAGTCCCAGGATTCCTGTGGCACGTGGAAAGGGACCCTTGGTCTCCCACCTCAGCTGGAGAGGCGTCCCAATTGCCCTGCCAAGCCTCGAGGAGAATCCCGAGTTGTCCCTCGCAACTAGGCAGGAGTCCTGGCGTCGCTAAAAAAACACGTGGGTGGAAGGGCCATCCCCGTCGTAACTCGAGAATATACCCCAGGTTCCCGCCGCAACTCGAGAAAAACCATGAGACTTCCCCCTCGCCGCGAGATGAGGCCCGATTCCCCTGCACTGCGTGCAGAGCAATTCCGTCTTGCACATCACACATGAAAGGAGCCTTGATTTCCTTGATGGCACTCCAGAGAAACCCCAAGAACACTGTTTCAAGGCTAGAGGGATCCTGAGGTCACTCTAGAAACACGAAATAGCTCCGTGGACCACAAATCAACTCGAGATGAGAGGTTAGTCCCTGGCTTCGACTCCAGAGGAATACCACCTTACCACAAGCACCTCAAGAGGAGGCTTCTCTCAGCTCTAGCTATGTGAGAGGGACCCTGAGTTTGCGGCCTCAAGTGGAATGGAGACCGCGATGCCCTGACTCGAAATAAGGCCGGATATCCCTGCAGTGACTTGAATGCAGGCTCGTCTTGCATCTCCCAAGACGAAAGGATGTCTGAATCCCCTGTGGAGACCACAGAGAAAGACCTAGTTCCCCACCTCATTGCGACCGGAGGCCTCACATCCTTTGAAAACTCCAGAGGTAGGCGTAGATCAGTGCCTCCAAAGGAGACGATGCCTGACTCCTCGTGAAACTTGATAGGAGTCCCAGGATTACTGTGGCACGTGGAATGGGACACTTGGTCTCCCGCCTCAGCTGGAGAGGCGTCGCAATTGCCCTGCAAAGCCTCGAGGAGAATCCCGAGTTGTCCCTCGCAACTAGGCAAGAGTCCTGACGTCGCTGAACAAACACGTGGGTGGAAGGGCCATCCCCGTCGTAACTCGAGAATATACCCCAGGTTCCCGCCTCAACTCGAGAAAAACCAATAGACTTCCCCCTCGCCGCGAGATGAGGCCCGATTCCCCTGCACTGCGTGCAGAGCAATTCCGTGTTGCACGTCACACATGAAAGGAGCCTTGATTTCCTTGATGGCACTCCAGAGAAACCCCAAGAACACTGTTTCAAGGTTGAGGGATCCTGAGGTCACTGTAGCAACACGAAAGAGCTCCGTGGACCAAAAATCAACTCGAGATGAGAGGTTAGTCCCTGGCTTCGACTCCAGAGGAATACCACCTTACCACAAGCACCTCAAGAGGAGGCTTCTCTCAGCTCTAGGTATGTGAGAGGGACCCTGAGTTTGCGGCCTCAAGTGGAATGGAGACCGCGATGCCCTGACTCGAAATAAGGCCGGATATCCCTGCAGTGACTTGAATGCAGGCTCGTCTTGCATCTCCCAAGACGAAAGGATGTCTGAATCCCCTGTGGAGACCACAGAGAAAGACCTAGTTCCCCACCTCATCGCGACCGGAGGCCTCACATCCTTTGAAAACTCCAGAGGTACGCGGAGATCAGTGCCTCCAAAGGAGACGATGCCTGACTCCTCGTGAAACTTGATAGGAGTCCCAGGATTCCTGTGGCACATGGAAAGGGACCCTTGGTCTCCCGCCTCAGCTGGAGAGGCGTCCCAATTGCCCTGCCAAGCCTCGAGGAGAATCCCGAGTTGTCCCTCGCAACTAGGCAGGAGTCCTGACGTCGCTGAACAAACACGTGGGTGGAAGGGCCATCCCAGTCGTAACTCGAGAATATTCCCCAGGTTCCCGCCGCAACTCGAGAAAAACCATGAGACTTCCCCCTCGCCGCGAGATGAGGCCCGATTCCCCTGCACTGCGTGCAGAGCAATTCCGTGTTGCACATCACACATGAAAGGAGCCTTGATTTCCTTGATGGCACTCCAGAGAAACACCAAGAACACTGTTTCAAGGCTAGAGGGATCCTGAGGTCACTCTAGCAACACGAAAGAGCTCCGTGGACCACAAATCAACTCGAGATGAGAGGTTAGTCCCTGCCTTCGACTCCAGAGGAATACCACCTTACCACAAGCACCTCAAGAGGAGGCTTCTCTCAGCTCTAGGTATGTGAGAGGGACCCTGAGTTTGCGGCCTCAAGTGGAATGGAGACAGCGAATCCCTGACGCGAAATAAGGCCGGATATCCCTGCAGTGACTTGAATGCAGGCTCGTCTTGCATCTCCCAAGACGAAAGGATGTCTGAATCCCATGTGGAGACCACTGAGAAAGACCTAGTTCCCCACCTCATGGCGACCGGAGGCCTCACATCCTTTGAAAACTCCAGAGGTACGCGGAGATCAGTGCCTCCAAAGGAGACGATGCCTGACTCCACGTGAAACTTGATAGGAGTCCCAGGATTCCTGTGGCACGTGGAAAGGGACCCTTGGTCTCCCACCTCAGCTGGAGAGGCGTCCCAATTGCCCTGCCAAGCCTCGAGGAGAATCCCGAGTTGTCCCTCGCAACTAGGCAGGAGTCCTGGCGTCGCTAAACAAACACGTGGGTGGAAGGGCCATCCCCGTCGTAACTCGAGAATATACCCCAGGTTCCCGCCGCAACTCGAGAAAAACCATGAGACTTCCCCCTCGCCGCGAGATGAGGCCTGATTCCCCTGCACTGCGTGCAGAGCAATTCCGTCTTGCACATCACACATGAAAGGAGCCTTGATTTCCTTGATGGCACTCCAGAGAAAACCCAAGAACACTGTTTCAAGGCTAGAGGGATCCTGAGGTCACTGTAGCAACACGAAAGAGCTCCGTGGACCAAAAATCAACTCGAGATGAGAGGTTAGTCCCTGGCTTCGACTCCAGAGGAATACCACCTTACCACAAGCACCTCAAGAGGAGGCTTCTCTCAGCTGTATGTATGTGAGAGGGACCCTGAGTTTGCGGCCTCAAGTGGAATGGAGACCGCGATGCCCTGACGCGAAATAAGGCCGGATATCCCTGCAGTGACTTGAATGCAGGCTCGTCTTGCATCTCCCAAGACGAAAGGATGTCTGAATCCCCTGTGGAGACCACAGAGAATGACCTAGTTCCCCACCTCAATGCGACCGGAGGCCTCACATCCTTTGAAAACTCCAGAGGTACGCGGAGATCAGTGCCTCCAAAGGAGACGATGCCTGACTCCTCGTGAAACTTGATAGGAGTCCCAGGATTCCTGTGGCACGTGGAAAGGGACCCTTGGTCTCCCGCCTCAGCTGGAGAGGCGTCCCAATTGCCCTGCCAAGCCTCGAGGAGAATCCCGAGTTGTCCCTCGCAACTAGGCAGGAGTCCTGACGTCGCTGAACAAACACGTGGGTGGAAGGGCCATCCCCGTCGTAACTCGAGAATATACCCCAGGTTCCCGCCGCAACTCGAGAAAAACCATGAGACTTCCCCCTCGCCGCGAGATGAGGCCCGATTCCCCTGCACTGCGTGCAGAGCAATTCCGTGTTGCACATCACACATGAAAGGAGCCTTGATTTCCTTGATGGCACTCCAGAGAAAACCCAAGAACACTGTTTCAAGGCTGGAGGGATCCTGAGGTCCCTGTAGCAGCACGAAAGAGCTCCGTGGACCATGAATCAACTCGAGATGAGAGGTTAGTCCCTGCCTTCGACTCCAGAGGAATACCACCTTACCAAAAGCACCTCAAGAGGAGGCTTCTCTCAGCTCTAGGTATGTGAGAGGGACCCTGAGTTTGCGGCCTCAAGTGGAATGGAGACCGCGATTCCCTGACTCGAAATAAGGCCGGATATCCCTGCAGTGACTTGAATGCAGGCTCGTCTTGCATCTCCCAAGACGAAAGGATGTCTGAATCCCCTGTGGAGACCACTGAGAAAGACCTAGTTCCCCACCTCATCGCGACCGGAGGCCTCACATCCTTTGAAAACTCCAGAGGTACACGGAGATCAGTGCCTCCAAAGGAGACGACGCCTGACTCCTCGTGAAACTTGATAGGAGTCCCAGGATTCCTGTGGCACGTGGAAAGGGACCCTGGGTCTCCCGCCTCAGCAGGAGAGGCGTCCCAATTGCCCTGCCAAGCCTCGAGGAGAATCCCGAGTTGTCCCTCGCAAATAGGCAGAAGTCCTGACGTCGCTGAACAAACACGTGGGTGGAAGGGCCATCCCCGTCGTAACTCGAGAATATACCCCAGGTTCCCGCCGCAACTCGAGAAAAACCATGAGACTTCCCCCTCGCCGCGAGATGAGGCCCGATTCCCCTGCACTGCGTGCAGAGCAATTCCGTGTTGCACATCACACATGAAAGGAGCCTTGATTTCCTTGATGGCACTCCAGAGAAAACCCAAGAACACTGTTTCAAGGCTGGAGGGATCCTGAGGTCCCTGTAGCAGCACGAAAGAGCTCCGTAGACCATGAATCAACTCGAGATGAGAGGTTAGTCCCTGCCTTCGACTCCAGAGGAATACCACCTTACGACAAGCACCTCAAGAGGAGGCTTCTCTCAGCTCTAGGTATGTGAGAGGGACCCTGAGTTTGCGGCCTCAAGTGGAATGGAGACCGCGAATCCCTGACTCGAAATAAGGCCGGATATCCCTGCAGTGACTTGAATGCAGGCTCGTCTTGCATCTCCCAAGACGAAAGGATGTCTGAATCCCCTGTGGAGACCACTGAGAAAGACCTAGTTCCCCACCTCATCGCGACCGGAGGCCTCACATCCTTTGAAAACTCCAGAGGTACGCGGAGATCAGTGCCTCCAAAGGAGACGATGCCTGACTCCACGTGAAACTTGATAGGAGTCCCAGGATTCCTGTGGCACGTGGAAAGGGACCCTTGGTCTCCCACCTCAGCTGGAGAGGCGTCCCAATTGCCCTGCCAAGCCTCGAGGAGAATCCCGAGTTGTCCCTCGCAACTAGGCAGGAGTCCTGGCGTCGCTAAACAAACACGTGGGTGGAAGGGCCATCCCCGTCGTAACTCGAGAATATACCCCAGGTTCCTGCCGCAACTCGAGAAAAACCATGAGACTTCCCCCTCGCCGCGAGATGAGGCCTGATTCCCCTGCACTGCGTGCAGAGCAATTCCGTCTTGCACATCACACATGAAAGGAGCCTTGATTTCCTTGATGGCACTCCAGAGAAAACCCAAGAACACTGTTTCAAGGCTGGAGGGATCCTGAGGTCCCTGTAGCAGCACGAAAGAGCTCCGTGGACCATGAATCAACTCGAGATGAGAGGTTAGTCCCTGCCTTCGACTCCAGAGGAATACCACCTTACCACAAGCACCTCAAGAGGAGGCTTCTCTCAGCTCTAGGTATGTGAGAGGGACCCTGAGTTTGCGGCCTCAAGTGGAATGGAGACCGCGATTCCCTGACTCGAAATAAGGCCGGATATCCCTGCAGTGACTTGAATGCAGGCTCGTCTTGCATCTCCCAAGACGAAAGGATGTCTGAATCCCCTGTGGAGACCACTGAGAAAGACCTAGTTCCCCACCTCATCGCGACCGGAGGCCTCACATCCTTTGAAAACTCCAGAGGTACGCGGAGATCAGTGCCTCCAAAGGAGACGACGCCTGACTCCTCGTGAAACTTGATAGGAGTCCCAGGATTCCTGTGGCACGTGGAAAGGGACCCTGGGTCTCCCGCCTCAGCAGGAGAGGCGTCCCAATTGCCCTGCCAAGCCTCGAGGAGAATCCCGAGTTGTCCCTCGCAAATAGGCAGGAGTCCTGACGTCGCTGAACAAACACGTGGGTGGAAGGGCCATCCCCGTCGTAACTCGAGAATATACCCCAGGTTCCCGCCGCAACTCGAGAAAAACCATGAGACTTCCCCCTCGCCGCGAGATGAGGCCCGATTCCCCTGCACTGCGTGCAGAGCAATTCCGTGTTGCACATCACACATGAAAGGAGCCTTTATTTCCTTGATGGCACTCCAGAGAAACCCCAAGAACACTGTTTCAAGGTTGAGGGATCCTGAGGTCACTGTAGCAGCACGAAAGAGCTCCGTGGGCCAAAAATCAACTCGAGATGAGAGGTTAGTCCCTGGCTTCGACTCCAGAGGAATACCACCTTACCACAAGCACCTCAAGAGGAGGCTTCTCTCAGCTGTATGTATGTGAGAGGGACCCTGAGTTTGCGGCCTCAAGTGGAATGGAGACCGCGATGCCCTGACTCGAAATAAGGCCGGATATCCCTGCAGTGACTTGAATGCAGGCTCGTCTTGCATCTCCCAAGAAGAAAGGATGTCTGAATCCCCTGTGGAGACCACAGAGAAAGACCTAGTTCCCCACCTCATCGCGACCGGAGGCCTCACATCCTTTTAAAACTCCAGAGGTACGCGGAGATCAGTGCCTCCAAAGGAGACGATGCCTGACTCCTCGTGAAACTTGATAGGAGTCCCAGGATTCCTGTGGCACGTGGAAAGGGACCCTTGGTCTCCCGCCTCAGCTGGAGAGGCGTCCCAATTGCCCTGCCAAGCCTCGAGGAGAATCCCGAGTTGTCCCTAGCAACTAGGCAGGAGTCCTGACGTCGCTGAAGAAACATGTGGGTGGAAGGGCCATCCCCGTCGTAACTCGAGAATATACCCCAGGTTCCCGCCGCAACTCGAGAAAAACCATGAGACTTCCCCCTCGCCGCGAGATGAGGCACGATTCCCCTGCACTGCGTGCAGAGCAATTCCGTGTTGCACATCACACATGAAAGGAGCCTTGATTTGCTTGATGGCACTCCAGAGAAACCCCAAGAACACTGTTTCAAGGCTGGAGGGATCCTGAGGTCCCTGTAGCAGCACGAAAGAGCTCCGTGGACCATGAATCAACTCGAGATGAGAGGTTAGTCCCTGGCTTCGACTCCAGAGGAATACCACCTTACCACAAGCACCTCAAGAGGAGGCTTCTCTCAGCTCTAGGTATGTGAGAGGTACCCTGAGTTTGCGGCCTCAAGTGGAATCGACACCGCGATGCCCTGACTCGAAATAAGGCCGGATATCCCTGCAGTGACTTGAATGCAGGCTCGTCTTGCATCTCCCAAGACGAAAGGATGTCTGAATCCCCTGTGGAGACCACAGAGAAAGACCTAGTTCCCCACCTCATCGCGACCGGAGGCCTCACATCCTTTGAAAACTCCAGAGGTACGCGGAGATCAGTGCCTCCAAAGGAGACGATGCCTGACTCCTCGTGAAACTTGATAGGAGTCCCAGGATTCCTGTGGCACGTGGAAAGGGACCCTTGGTCTCCCGCCTCAGCTGGAGAGGCGTCCCAATTGCCCTGCCAAGCCTCGAGGAGAATCCCGAGTTGTCCCTCGCAACTAGGCAGGAGTCCTGACGTCGCTGAACAAACACGTGGGTGGAAGGGCCATCCCCGTCGTAACTCGAGAATATACCCCAGGTTCCCGCCGCAACTCGAGAAAAACCATGAGACTTCCCCCTCGCCGCGAGATGAGGCCCGATTCCCCTGCACTGCGTGCAGAGCAATTCCGTGTTGCACATCACACATGAAAGGAGCCTTGATTTCCTTGATGGCACTCCAGAGAAAACCCAAGAACACTGTTTCAAGGCTGGAGGGATCCTGAGGTCCCTGTAGCAGCACGAAAGAGCTCCGTGGACCATGAATCAACTCGAGATGAGAGGTTAGTCCCTGCCTTCGACTCCAGAGGAATACCACCTTACCACAAGCACCTCAAGAGGAGGCTTCTCTCAGCTCTAGGTATGTGAGAGGGACCCTGAGTTTGCGGCCTCAAGTGGAATGGAGACCGCGATGCCCTGACTCGAAATAAGGCCGGATATCCCTGCAGTGACTTGAATGCAGGCTCGTCTTGCATCTCCCAAGACGAAAGGATGTCTGAATCCCCTGTGGAGACCACAGAGAATGACCTAGTTCCCCACCTCATCGCGACCGGAGGCCTCACATCCTTTGAAAACTCCAGAGGTACGCGGAGATCAGTGCCTCCAAAGGAGACGATGCCTGACTCCTCGTGAAACTTGATAGGAGTCCCAGGATTCCTGTGGCACGTGGAAAGGGACACTTGGTCTCCCGCCTCAGCTGGAGAGGCGTCCCAATTGCCCTGCCAAGCCTCGAGGAGAATCCCGAGTTGTCCCTCGCAACTAGGCAGGAGTCCTGCCGTCGCTGAACTAACACGTGTGTGGAAGGGCCATCCCCGTCGTAACTCGAGATTATACCGCAGGTTCCCGCCGCAACTCGAGAAAAACCATGAGACTTCCCCCTCGCCGCGAGATGAGGCCCGATTCCCCTGCACTGCGTGCAGAGCAATTCCGTGTTGCACATCACACATGAAAGAAGCCTTGATTTCCTTGATGGCACTCCAGAGAAACCCCAAGAACACTGTTTCAAGGTTGAGGGATCCTGAGGTCACTGTAGCAACACGAAAGAGCTCCGTGGACCAAAAATCAACTCGAGATGAGAGGTTAGTCCCTGGCTTCGACTCCAGAGGAATACCACCTTACCACAAGCACCTCAAGAGGAGGCTTCTCTCAGCTCTAGGTATGTGAGAGGGACCCTGAGTTTGCGGCCTCAAGTGGAATGGAGACCGCGATGCCCTGACGCGAAATAAGGCCGGATATCCCTGCAGTGACTTGAATGCAGGCTCGTCTTGCATCTCCCAAGACGAAAGGATGTCTGAATCCCCTGTGGAGACCACAGAGAATGACCTAGTTCCCCACCTCATGTCGACCGGAGGCCTCACATCCTTTGAAAACTCCAGACGTACGCGGAGATCAGTGCCTCCAAAGGAGACGATGCCTGACTCCTCGTGAAACTTGATAGGAGTCCCAGGATTCCTGTGGCACGTGGAAAGGGACCCTTGGTCTCCCGCCTCAGCTGGAGAGGCGTCCCAATTGCCCTGCCAAGCCTCGAGGAGAATCCCGAGTTGTCCCTCGCAACTAGGCAGGAGTCCTGACGTCGCTGAACAAACACGTGGGTGGAAGGGCCATCCCCGTCGTAACTCGAGAAAATACCCCAGGTTCCCGCCGCAACTCGAGAAAAACCATGAGACTTCCCCCTCGCCGCGAGATGAGGCCCGATTCCCCTGCACTGCGTGCAGAGCAATTCCGTGTTGCACATCACACATGAAAGGAGCCTTGATTTCCTTGATGGCACTCCAGAGAAAACCCAAGAACACTGTTTCAAGGCTGGAGGGATCCTGAGGTCCCTGTAGCAGCACGAAAGAGCTCCGTGGACCATGAATCAACTCGAGATGAGAGGTTAGTCCCTGCCTTCGACTCCAGAGGAATACCACCTTACCACAAGCACCTCAAGAGGAGGCTTCTCTCAGCTCTAGGTATGTGAGAGGGACCCTGAGTTTGCGGCCTCAAGTGGAATGGAGACCGCGAATCCCTGACTCGAAATAAGGCCGGATATCCCTGCAGTGACTTGAATGCAGGCTCGTCTTGCATCTCCCAAGACGAAAGGATGTCTGAATCCCCTGTGGAGACCACTGAGAAAGACCTAGTTCCCCACCTCATCGCGACCGGAGGCCTCACATCCTTTGAAAACTCCAGAGGTACGCGGAGATCAGTGCCTCCAAAGGAGACGACGCCTGACTCCTCGTGAAACTTGATAGGAGTCCCAGGATTCCTGTGGCACGTGGAAAGGGACCCTGGGTCTCCCGCCTCAGCAGGAGAGGCGTCCCAATTGCCCTGCCAAGCCTCGAGGAGAATCCCGAGTTGTCCCTCGCAAATAGGCAGGAGTCCTGACGTCGCTGAACAAACACGTGGGTGGAAGGGCCATCCCCGTCGTAACTCGAGAATATACCCCAGGTTCCCGCCGCAACTCGAGAAAAACCATGAGACTTCCCCCTCGCCGCGAGATGAGGCCCGATTCCCCTGCACTGCGTGCAGAGCAATTCCGTGTTGCACATCACACATGAAAGGAGCCTTGATTTCCTTGATGGCACTCCAGAGAAACCCCAAGAACACTGTTTCAAGGTTGAGGGATCCTGAGGTCACTGTAGCAGCACGAAAGAGCTCCGTGGGCCAAAAATCAACTCGAGATGAGAGGTTAGTCCCTGGCTTCGACTCCAGAGGAATACCACCTTACCACAAGCACCTCAAGAGGAGGCTTCTCTCAGCTGTATGTATGTGAGAGGGACCCTGAGTTTGCGGCCTCAAGTGGAATGGAGACCGCGATGCCCTGACTCGAAATAAGGCCGGATATCCCTGCAGTGACTTGAATGCAGGCTCGTCTTGCATCTCCCAAGACCAAAGGATGTCTGAATCCCCTGTGGAGACCACAGAGAAAGACCTAGTTCCCCACCTCATCGCGACCGGAGGCCTCACATCCTTTGAAAACTCCAGAGGTACGCGGAGATCAGTGCCTCCAAAGGAGACGATGCCTGACTCCTCGTGAAACTTGATAGGAGTCCCAGGATTCCTGTGGCACGTGGAAAGGGACCCTTGGTCTCCCGCCTCAGCTGGAGAGGCGTCCCAATTGCCCTGCCAAGCCTCGAGGAGAATCCCGAGTTGTCCCTCGCAACTAGGCAGGAGTCCTGACGTCGCTGAAGAAACACGTGGGTGGAAGGGCCATCCCCGTCGTAACTCGAGAATATACCCCAGGTTCCCGCCGCAACTCGAGAAAAACCATGAGACTTCCCCCTCGCCGCGAGATGAGGCACGATTCCCCTGCACTGCGTGCAGAGCAATTCCGTGTTGCACATCACACATGAAAGGAGCCTTGATTTCCTTGATGGCACTCCAGAGAAACCCCAAGAACACTGTTTCAAGGCTAGAGGGATCCTGAGGTCACTGTAGCAACACGAAAGAGCTCCGTGGACCAAAAATCAACTCGAGATGAGAGGTTAGTCCCTGGCTTCGACTCCAGAGGAATACCACCTTACCACAAGCACCTCAAGAGGAGGCTTCTCTCAGCTCTAGGTATGTGAGAGGGACCCTGAGTTTGCGGCCTCAAGTGGAATGGACACCGCGATTCCCTGATCCGAAATAAGGCCGGATATCCCTGCAGTGACTTGAATGCAGGCTCGTCTTGCATCTCCCAAGACGAAAAGATATCTGAATCCCCTGTGGAGACCACAGAGAATGACCTAGTTCCCCACCTCATGGCGACCGGAGGCCTCACATCCTTTGAAAACTCCAGAGGTACGCGGAGATCAGTGCCTCCAAAGGAGACGATGCCTGACTCCTCGTGAAACTTGATAGGAGTCCCAGGATTCCTGTGGCACGTGGAAAGGGACACTTGGTCTACCGCCTCAGCTGGAGAGGCGTCCCAATTGCCCTGCCAAGCCTCGAGGAGAATCCCGAGTTGTCCCTCGCAACTAGGCAGGAGTCCTGCCGTCGCTGAACTAACACGTGTGTGGAAGGGCCATCCCCGTCGTAACTCGAGATTATACCGCAGGTTCCCGCCGCAACTCGAGAAAAACCATGAGACTTCCCCCTCGCCGCGAGATGAGGCCCGATTCCCCTGCACTGCGTGCAGAGCAATTCCGTGTTGCACATCACACATGAAAGAAGCCTTGATTTCCTTGATGGCACTCCAGAGAAACCCCAAGAACACTGTTTCAAGGTTGAGGGATCCTGAGGTCCCTGTAGCAACACGAAAGAGCTCCGTGGACCAAAAATCAACTCGAGATGAGAGGTTAGTCCCTGGCTTCGACTCCAGAGGAATACCACCTTACCACAAGCACCTCAAGAGGAGGCTTCTCACAGCTCTAGGTATGTGAGAGGGACCCTGAGTTTGCGGCCTCAAGTGGAATGGAGACCGCGATGCCCTGACTCGAAATAAGGCCGGATATCCCTGCAGTGACTTGAATGCAGGCTCGTCTTGCATCTCCCAAGACGAAAGGATGTCTGAATCCCCTGTGGAGACCACTGAGAAAGACCTAGTTCCCCACCTCATCGCGACCGGAGGCCTCACATCCTTTGAAAACTCCAGAGGTACGTGGAGATCAGTGCCTCCAAAGGAGACGATGCCTGACTCCTCGTGAAACTTGATAGGAGTCCCAGGATTCCTGTGGCACATGGAAAGGGACCCTTGGTCTCCCGCCTCAGCTGGAGAGGCGTCCCAATTGCCCTGCCAAGCCTCGAGGAGAATCCCGAGTTGTCCCTCGCAACTAGGCAGGAGTCCTGACGTCGCTGAACAAACACGTGGGTGGAAGGGCCATCCCAGTCGAAACTCGAGAATATTCCCCAGGTTCCCGCCGCAACTCGAGAAAAACCATGAGACTTCCCCCTCGCCGCGAGATGAGGCCTGATTCCCCTGCACTGCGTGCAGAGCAATTCCGTGTTGCACATCACACATGAAAGGAGCCTTGATTTCCTTGATGGCACTCCAGAGAAACACCAAGAACACTGTTTCAAGGCTAGAGGGATCCTGAGGTCACTCTAGCAACACGAAAGAGCTCCGTGGACCACAAATCAACTCGAGATGAGAGGTTAGTCCCTGGCTTCGACTCCAGAGGAATACCACCTTACCACAAGCACCTCAAGAGGAGGCTTCTCTCAGCTCTAGCTATGTGAGAGGGACCCTGAGTTTGCGGCCTCAAGTGGAATGGACACCGCGATTCCCTGACGCGAAATAAGGCCGGATATCCCTGCAGTGACTTGAATGCAGGCTCGTCTTGCATCTCCCAAGACGAAAGGATGTCTGAATCCCCTGTGGAGACCACAGAGAATGACCTAGTTGCCCACCTCATCGAGACCGGAGGCCTCACATCCTTTGAAAACTCCAGAGGTAGGCGGAGATCAGTGCCTCCAAAGGAGACGATGCCTGACTCCTCGTGAAACTTGATAGGAGTCCCAGGATTCCTGTGGCACGTGAAAAGGGACACTTGGTCTCCCGCCTCAGCTGGAGAGGCGTCCCAATTGCCCTGCCAAGCCTCGAGGAGAATCCCGAGTTGTCCCTCGCAACTAGGCAGGAGTCCTGACGTCGCTGAACAAACACGTGGGTGGAAGGGCCATCCCCGTTGTAACTCGAGAATATACCCCAGGTTCCCGCCGCAACTCGAGAAAAACCATGAGACTTCCCCCTCGCCGCGAGATGAGGCCCGATTCCCCTGCACTGCGTGCAGAGCAATTCCGTGTTGCACATCACACATGAAAGGAGCCTTGATTTCCTTGATGGCACTCCAGAAAAAACCCAAGAACACTGTTTCAAGGCTGGAGGGATCCTGAGGTCCCTGTAGCAGCACGAAAGAGCTCCGTGGACCATGAATCAACTCGAGATGAGAGGTTAGTCCCTGCCTTCGACTCCAGAGGAATACCACCTTACCACAAGCACCTCAAGAGGAGGCTTCTCTCAGCTCTAGGTATGTGAGAGGGACCCTGAGTTTGCGGCCTCAAGTGGAATGGAGACCGCGATGCCCTGACTCGAAATAAGGCCGGATATCCCTGCAGTGACTTGAATGCAGGCTCGTCTTGCATCTCCCAAGACGAAAGGATGTCTGAATCCCCTGTGGAGACCACAGAGAAAGACCTAGTTCCCCACCTCATCGCGACCGGAGGCCTCACATCCTTTGAAAACTCCAGAGGTACGCGGAGATCAGTGCCTCCAAAGGAGACGATGCCTGACTCCTCGTGAAACTTGATAGGAGTCCCAGGATTCCTGTGGCACGTGGAAAGGGACCCTGGGTCTCCCGCCTCAGCAGGAGAGGCGTCGCAATTGCCCTGCCAAGCCTCGAGGAGAATCCCGAGTTTTCCCTCGCAAATAGGCAGGAGTCCTGACGTCGCTGAACAAACACGTGGGTGGAAGGGCCATCCCCGTCGTAACTCGAGAATATACCCCAGGTTCCCGCCGCAACTCGAGAAAAACCATGAGACTTCCCCCTCGCCGCGAGATGAGGCCCGATTCCCCTGCACTGCGTGCAGAGCAATTCCGTGTTGCACATCACACATGAAAGGAGCCTTGATTTCCTTGATGGCACTCCAGAGAAACCCCAAGAACACTGTTTCAAGGCTGGAGGGATACTGAGGTCCCTGTAGCAGCATGAAAGAGCTCCGTGGACCATGAATCAACTCGAGATGAGAGGTTAGTCCCTGGCTTCGACTCCAGATGAATACCACCTTACCACAAGCACCTCAAGAGGAGGCTTCTCTCAGCTCTAGGTATGTGAGAGGAACCCTGAGTTTGCGGCCTCAAGTGGAATGGAGACCGCGATGCCCTGACTCGAAATAAGGCCGGATATCCCTGCAGTGACTTGAATGCAGGCTCGTCTTGCATCTCCCAAGACGAAAGGATGTCTGAATCCCCTGTGGAGACCACAGAGAAAGACCTAGTTCCCCACCTCATCGCGACCGGAGGCCTCACATCCTTTGAAAACTCCAGAGGTACGCGGAGATCAGTGCCTCCAAAGTAGACGATGCCTGACTCCTCGTGAAACTTGATAGGAGTCCCAGGATTCCTGTGGCACGTGGAAAGGGACCCTTGGTCTCCCACCTCAGCTGGAGAGGCGTCCCAATTGCCCTGCCAAGCCTCGAGGAGAATCCCGAGTTGTCCCTCGCAACTAGGCAGGAGTCCTGGCGTCGCTAAACAAACACGTGGGTGGAAGGGCCATCCCCGTCGTAACTCGAGAATATACCCCAGGTTCCCGCCGCAACTCGAGAAAAACCATGAGACTTCCCCCTCGCCGCGAGATGAGGCCCGATTCCCCTGCACTGCGTGCAGAGCAATTCCGTCTTGCACATCACACATGAAAGGAGCCTTGATTTCCTTGATGGCACTCCAGAGAAACCCCAAGAACACTGTTTCAAGGCTAGAGGGATCCTGAGGTCACTGTAGCAACACGAAAGAGCTCCGTGGACCAAAAATCAACTAGAGATGAGAGGTTAGTCCCTGGCTTCGACTCCAGAGGAATACCATCTTACCACAAGCACCTCAAGAGGAGGCTTCTCTCAGCTCTAGCTAGGTGAGAGGGACCCTGAGTTTGCCGCCTCAAGTGAAATGGACACCGCGATTCCCTGATCCGAAATAAGGCCGGATATCCCTGCAGTGACTTGAATGCAGGCTCGTCTTGCATCTCCCAAGACGAAAGGATATCTGAATCCCCTGTGGAGACCACAGAGAATGACCTAGTTCCCCACCTCATTGCGACCGGAGGCCTCACATCCTTTGAAAACTCCAGAGGTACGCGGAGATCAGTGCCTCCAAAGGAGACGATGCCTGACTCCTCGTGAAACTTGATAGGAGTCCCAGGATTCCTGTGGCACGTGGAATGGGACACTTGGTCTCCCGCCTCAGCTGGAGAGGCGTCGCAATTGCCCTGCCAAGCCTCGAGGAGAATCCCGAGTTGTCCCTCGCAACTAGGCAGGAGTCCTGACGTCGCTGAACAAACACGTGGGTGGAAGGGCCATCCCCGTCGTAACTCGAGAATATACCCCAGGTTCCCGCCTCAACTCGAGAAAAACCAATAGACTTCCCCCTCGCCGCGAGATGAGGCCCGATTCCCCTGCACTGCGTGCAGAGCAATTCCGTGTTGCACGTCACACATGAAAGGAGCCTTGATTTCCTTGATGGCACTCCAGAGAAACCCCAAGAACACTGTTTCAAGGTTGAGGGATCCTGAGGTCACTGTAGCAACACAAAAGAGCTCCGTGGACCAAAAATCAACTCGAGATGAGATGTTAGTCCCTGGCTTCGACTCCAGAGGAATACCACCTTACCACAAGCACCTCAAGAGGAGGCTTCTCTCAGCTCTAGGTATGTGAGAGGGACCCTGAGTTTGCGGCCTCAAGTGGAATGGAGACCGCGATGCCCTGACTCGAAATACGGCCGGATATCCCTGCAGTGACTTGAATGCAGGCTCGTCTTGCATCTCCCAAGACGAAAGGATGTCTGAATCCCCTGTGGAGACCACAGAGAAAGACCTAGTTCCCCACCTCATCGCGACCGGAGGCCTCACATCCTTTGAAAACTCCAGAGGTACGCGGAGATCAGTGCCTCCAAAGGAGACGATGCCTGACTCCTCGTGAAAATTGATAGGAGTCCCAGGATTCCTGTGGCACATGGAAAGGGACCCTTGGTCTCCCGCCTCAGCTGGAGAGGCGTCCCAATTGCCCTGCCAAGCCTCGAGGAGAATCCCGAGTTGTCCCTCGCAACTAGGCAGGAGTCCTGACGTCGCTGAACAAACACGTGGGTGGAAGGGCCATCCCAGTCGTAACTCGAGAATATACCCCAGGTTCCCGCCGCAACTCGAGAAAAACCATGAGACTTCCCCCTCGCCGCGAGATGAGGCCCGATTCCCCTGCACTGCGTGCAGAGCAATTCCGTGTTGCACATCACACATGAAAGGAGCCTTGATTTCCTTGATGGCACTCCAGAGAAACACCAAGAACACTGTTTCAAGGCTAGAGGGATCCTGAGGTCACTCTAGCAACACGAAAGAGCTCCGTGGACCACAAATCAACTCGAGATGAGAGGTTAGTCCCTGGCTTCGACTCCAGAGGAATACCACCTTACCACAAGCACCTCAAGAGGAGGCTTCTCTCAGCTCTAGCTATGTGAGAGGGACCCTGAGTTTGCGGCCTCAAGTGGAATGGACACCGCGATTCCCTGACGCGAAATAAGGCCGGATATCCCTGCAGTGACTTGAATGCAGGCTCGTCTTGCATCTCCCAAGACGAAAGGATGTCTGAATCCCCTGTGAAGACCACTGAGAAAGACCTAGTTCCCCACCTCATCGCGACCGGAGGCCTCACATCCTTTGAAAACTCCAGAGGTACGCGGAGATCAGTGCCTCTAAAGGAGACGATGCCTGACTCCTCGTGAAACTTGATAGGAGTCCCAGGATTCCTGTGGCACGTGGAAAGGGACCCTGGGTCTCCCACCTCAGCTGGAGAGGCGTCCCAATTGCCCTGCCAAGCCTCGAGGAGAATCCCGAGTTGTCCCTCGCAACTAGGCAGGAGTCCTGGCGTCGCTAAACAAACACGTGTGTGGAAGGGCCATCCCCGTCGTAACTCGAGAATATACCCCAGGTTCCCGCCGCAACTCGAGAAAAACCATGAGACTTCCCCCTCGCCGCGAGATGAGGCCCGATTCCCCTGCACTGCGTGCAGAGCAATTCCGTGTTGCACATCACACATGAAAGGAGCCATGATTTCCTTGATGGCACTCCAGAGAAAACCCAAGAACACTGTTTCAAGGCTAGAGGGATCCTGAGGTCACTGTAGCAACACGAAAGAGCTCCGTGGACCAAAAATCAACTCGAGATGAGAGGTTAGTCCCTGGCTTCGACTCCAGAGGAATACCACCTTACCACAAGCACCTCAAGAGGAGGCTTCTCTCAGCTCTAGGTATGTGAGAGGGACCCTGAGTTTGCGGCCTCAAGTGGAATGGAGACCGCGATGCCCTGACTCGAAATAAGGCCGGATATCCCTGCAGTGACTTGAATGCAGGCTCGTCTTGCATCTCCCAAGACGAAAGGATGTCTGAATCCCCTGTGGAGACCACAGAGAAAGACCTAGTTCCCCACCTCATCGCGACCGGAGGCCTCACATCCTTTGAAAACTCCAGAGGTACGCGGAGATCAGTGCCTCCAAAGGAGACGATGCCTGACTCCTCGTGAAACTTGATAGGAGTCCCAGGATTCCTGTGGCACGTGGAAAGGGACCCTTGGTCTCCCGCCTCAGCTGGAGAGGCGTCCCAATTGCCCTGCCAAGCCTCGAGGAGAATCCCGAGTTGTCCCTCGCAACTAGGCAGGAGTCCTGACGTCGCTGAAGAAGCACGTGGGTGGAAGGGCCATCCCCGTTGTAACTCGAGAATATACCCCAGGTTCCCGCCGCAACTCGAGAAAAACCATGAGACTTCCCCCTCGCCGCGAGATGAGGCCCGATTCCCCTGCACTGCGTGCAGAGCAATTCCGTGTTGCACATCACACATGAAAGGAGCCTTGATTTCCTTGATGGCACTCCAGAGAAACACCAAGAACACTGTTTCAAGGCTAGAGGGATCCTGAGGTCACTCTAGCAACACGAAAGAGCTCCGTGGACCACAAATCAACTCGAGATGAGAGGTTAGTCCCTGGCTTCGACTCCAGAGGAATACCACCTTACCACAAGCACCTCAAGAGGAGGCTTCTCTCAGCTCTAGCTATGTGAGAGGGACCCTGAGTTTGCGGCCTCAAGTGGAATGGACACCGCGATTCCCTGACTCGAAATAAGGCCGGATATCCCTGCAGTGACTTGAATGCAGGCTCGTCTTGCATCTCCCAAGACGAAAGGATGTCTGAATCCCCTGTGGAGACCACAGAGAAAGACCTAGTTCCCCACCTCATCACGACTGGAGGCCTCACATCCTTTGAAAACTCCAGAGGTACGCGGAGATCAGTGCCTCCAAAGGAGACGATGCCTGACTCCTCGTGAAACTTGATAGGAGTCCCAGGATTCCTGTGGCACGTGGAAAGGGACCCTTGGTCTCCCACCTCAGCTGGAGAGGCGTCCCAATTGCCCTGCCAAGCCTCGAGGAGAATCCCGAGTTGTCCCTCGCAACTAGGCAGGAGTCCTGACGTCGCTGAAGAAACACGTGGGTGGAAGGGCCATCCACGTCGTAACTCGAGAATATACCCCAGGTTCCCGCCGCAACTCGAGAAAAACCATGAGACTTCCCCCTCGCCGCGAGATGAGGCCCGATTCCCCTGCACTGCGTGCAGAGCAATTCCGTGTTGCACATCACACATGAAAGGAGCCTTGATTTCCTTGATGGCACTCCAGAGAAACCCCAAGAACACTGTTTCAAGGCTAGAGGGATCCTGAGGTCACTCTAGAAACACGAAATAGCTCCGTGGACCACAAATCAACTCGAGATGAGAGGTTAGTCCCTGGCTTCGACTCCAGAGGAATACCACCTTACCACAAGCACCTCAAGAGGAGGCTTCTCTCAGCTCTAGCTATGTGAGAGGGACCCTGAGTTTGCGGCCTCAAGTGGAATGGAGACCGCGATGCCCTGACTCGAAATAAGGCCGGATATCCCTGCAGTGACTTGAATGCAGGCTCGTCTTGCATCTCCCAAGACGAAAGGATGTCTGAATCCCCTTTCGAGACCACAGAGAAAGACCTAGTTCCCCACCTCATCGCGACCGGAGGCCTCACATCCTTTGAAAACTCCAGAGGTACGCGGAGATCAGTGCCTCCAAAGGAGACGATGCCTGACTCCTCGTGAAACTTGATAGGAGTCCCAGGATTCCTGTGGCACGTGGAAAGGGACCCTTGGTCTCCCGCCTCAGCTGGAGAGGCGTCCCAATTGCCCTGCCAAGCCTCGAGGAGAATCCCGAGTTGTCCCTCGCAACTAGGCAGGAGTCCTGACGTCGCTGAAGAAGCACGTGGGTGGAAGGGCCATCCCCGTTGTAACTCGAGAATATACCCCAGGTTCCCGCCGCAACTCGAGAAAAACCATGAGACTTCCCCCTCGCCGCGAGATGAGGCCCGATTCCCCTGCACTGCGTGCAGAGCAATTCCGTCTTGCACATCACACATGAAAGGAGCCTTGATTTCCTTGATGGCACTCCAGAGAAACCCCAAGAACACTGTTTCAAGGCTAGAGGGATCCTGAGGTCACTGTAGCAACACGAAAGAGCTCCGTGGACCAAAAATCAACTAGAGATGAGAGGTTAGTCCCTGGCTTCGACTCCAGAGGAATACCATCTTACCACAAGCACCTCAAGAGGAGGCTTCTCTCAGCTCTAGCTAGGTGAGAGGGACCCTGAGTTTGCCGCCTCAAGTGAAATGGACACCGCGATTCCCTGATCCGAAATAAGGCCGGATATCCCTGCAGTGACTTGAATGCAGGCTCGTCTTGCATCTCCCAAGACGAAAGGATATCTGAATCCCCTGTGGAGACCACAGAGAATGACCTAGTTCCCCACCTCATTGCGACCGGAGGCCTCACATCCTTTGAAAACTCCAGAGGTAGGCGTAGATCAGTGCCTCCAAAGGAGACGATGCCTGACTCCTCGTGAAACTTGATAGGAGTCCCAGGATTCCTGTGGCACGTGGAATGGGACACTTGGTCTCCCGCCTCAGCTGGAGAGGCGTCGCAATTGCCCTGCCAAGCCTCGAGGAGAATCCCGAGTTGTCCCTCGCAACTAGGCAGGAGTCCGGACGTCGCTGAACAAACACGTGGGTGGAAGGGCCATCCCCGTCGTAACTCGAGAATATACCCCAGGTTCCCGCCTCAACTCGAGAAAAACCAATAGACTTCCCCCTCGCCGCGAGATGAGGCCCGATTCCCCTGCACTGCGTGCAGAGCAATTCCGTGTTGCACATCACACATGAAAGGAGCCTTGATTTCCTTGATGGCACTCCAGAGAAACCCCAAGAACACTGTTTCAAGGTTGAGGGATCCTGAGGTCACTGTAGCAACACGAAAGAGCTCCATGGACCAAAAATCAACTCGAGATGAGAGGTTAGTCCCTGGCTTCGACTCCAGAGGAATACCACCTTACCACAAGCACCTCAAGAGGAGGCTTCTCTCAGCTCTAGGTATGTGAGAAGGACCCTGAGTTTGCGGCCTCAAGTGGAATGGAGACCGCGATGCCCTGACTCGAAATAAGGCCGGATATCCCTGCAGTGACTTGAATGCAGGCTCGTCTTGCATCTCCCAAGACGAAAGGATGTCTGAATCCCCTGTGGAGACCACAGAGAAAGACCTAGTTCCCCACCTCATCGCGACCGGAGGCCTCACATCCTTTGAAAACTCCAGAGGTACGCGGAGATCAGTGCCTCCAAAGGAGACGATGCCTGACTCCTCGTGAAACTTGATAGGAGTCCCAGGATTCCTGTGGCACGTGGAAAGGGACCCTTGGTCTCCCGCCTCAGCTGGAGAGGCGTCCCAATTGCCCTGCCAAGCCTCGAGGAGAATCCCGAGTTGTCCCTAGCAACTAGGCAGGAGTCCTGACGTCGCTGAACAAACACGTGGGTGGAAGGGCCATCCCCGTCGTAACTCGAGAATATACCCCAGGTTCCCGCCGCAACTCGAGAAAAACCATGAGACTTCCCCCTCGCCGCGAGATGAGGCCCGATTCCCCTGCACTGCGTGCAGAGCAATTCCGTGTTGCACATCACACATGAAAGGAGCCTTGATTTCCTTGATGGCACTCCAGAGAAACACCAAGAACACTGTTTCAAGGCTAGAGGGATCCTGAGGTCACTCTAGCAACACGAAAGAGCTCCGTGGACCACAAATCAACTCGAGATGAGAGGTTAGTCCCTGGCTTCGACTCCAGAGGAATACCACCTTACCACAAGCACCTCAAGAGGAGGCTTCTCTCAGCTCTAGCTATGTGAGAGGGACCCTGAGTTTGCGGCCTCAAGTGGAATGGACACCGCGATTCCCTGACGCGAAATAAGGCCGGATATCCCTGCAGTGACTTGAATGCAGGCTCGTCTTGCATCTCCCAAGACGAAAGGATGTCTGAATCCCCTGTGGAGACCACAGAGAAAGACCTAGTTCCCCACCTCATCGCGACCGGAGGCCTCACATCCTTTGAAAACTCCAGAGGTACGCGGAGATCAGTGCCTCCAAAGGAGACGATGCCTGACTCCTCGTGAAACTTGATAGGAGTCCCAGGATTCCTGTGGCACGTGGAAAGGGACCCTGGGTCTCCCACCTCAGCTGGAGAGGCGTCCCAATTGCCCTGCCAAGCCTCGAGGAGAATCCCGAGTTGTCCCTCGCAACTAGGCAGGAGTCCTGGCGTCGCTAAACAAACACGTGTGTGGAAGGGCCATCCCCGTCGTAACTCGAGAATATACCCCAGGTTCCCGCCGCAACTCGAGAAAAACCATGAGACTTCCCCCTCGCCGCGAGATGAGGCCCGATTCCCCTGCACTGCGTGCAGAGCAATTCCGTGTTGCACATCACACATGAAAGGAGCCATGATTTCCTTGATGGCACTCCAGAGAAAACCCAAGAACACTGTTTCAAGGCTAGAGGGATCCTGAGGTCACTGTAGCAACACGAAAGAGCTCCGTGGACCAAAAATCAACTCGAGATGAGAGGTTAGTCCCTGGTTTCGACTCCAGAGGAACACCACCTTACCACAAGCACCTCAAGAGGAGGCTTCTCTCAGCTGTATGTATGTGAGAGGGACCCTGAGTTTGCGGCCTCAAGTGGAATGGAGACCGCGATGCCCTGAAGCGAAATAAGGCCGGATATCCCTGCAGTGACTTGAATGCAGGCTCGTCTTGCATCTCCCAAGACGAAAGGATGTCTGAATCCCCTGTGGAGACCACAGAGAATGACCTAGTTCCCCACCTCATCGCGACCGGAGGCCTCACATCCTTTGAAAACTCCAGAGGTACGCGGAGATCAGTGCCTCCAAGGAGACGATGCCTGACTCCTCGTGAAACTTGATAGGAGTCCCAGGATTCCTGTGGCACGTGGAAAGGGACCCTTGGTCTCCCGCCTCAGCTGGAGAGGCGTCCCAATTGCCCTGCCAAGCCTCGAGGAGAATCCCGAGTTGTCCCTCGCAACTAGCCAGTAGTCCTGACGTCGCTGAACAAACACGTGGGTGGAAGGGCCATCCCCGTCGTAACTCGAGAATATACCCCAGGTTCCCGCCGCAACTCGAGAAAAACCATGAGACTTCCCCCTCGCCGCGAGATGAGGCACGATTCCCCTGCACTGCGTGCAGAGCAATTCCGTGTTGCACATCACACATGAAAGGAGCCTTGATTTCCTTGATGGCACTCCAGAGAAAACCCAAGAACACTGTTTCAAGGCTGGAGGGATCCTGAGGTCCCTGTAGCAGCACGAAAGAGCTCCGTGGGCCAAAAATCAACTCGAGATGAGAGGTTAGTCCCTGGCTTCGACTCCAGAGGAATACCACCTTACCACAAGCACCTCAAGAGGAGGCTTCTCTCAGCTGTATGTATGTGAGAGGGACCCTGAGTTTGCGGCCTCAAGTGGAATGGAGACCGCGATGCCCTGACTCGAAATAAGGCCGGATATCCCTGCAGTGACTTGAATGCAGGCTCGTCTTGCATCTCCCAAGACGAAAGGATGTCTGAATCCCCTGTGGAGACCACAGAGAAAGACCTAGTTCCCCACCTCATCGCGACCGGAGGCCTCACATCCTTTGAAAACTCCAGAGGTACGCGGAGATCAGTGCCTCCAAAGGAGACGATGCCTGACTCCTCGTGAAACTTGATAGGAGTCCCAGGATTCCTGTGGCACGTGGAAAGGGACCCTTGGTCTCCCGCCTCAGCTGGAGAGGCGTCCCAATTGCCCTGCCAAGCCTCGAGGAGAATCCCGAGTTGTCCCTAGCAACTAGGCAGGAGTCCTGACGTCGCTGAACAAACACGTGGGTGGAAGGGCCATCCCCGTCGTAACTCGAGAATATACCCCAGGTTCCCGCCGCAACTCGAGAAAAACCATGAGACTTCCCCCTCGCCGCGAGATGAGGCACGATTCCCCTGCACTGCGTGCAGAGCAATTCCGTGTTGCACATCACACATGAAAGGAGCCTTGATTTTCTTGATGGCACTCCAGAGAAACCCCAAGAACACTGTTTCAAGGCTGGAGGGATCCTGAGGTCCCTGTAGCAGCACGAAAGAGCTCCGTGGACCATGAATCAACTCGAGATGAGAGGTTAGTCCCTGGCTTCGACTCCAGAGGAATACCACCTTACCACAAGCACCTCAAGAGGAGGCTTCTCTCAGCTCTAGGTATGTGAGAGGTACCCTGAGTTTGCGGCCTCAAGTGGAATCGACACCGCGATGCCCTGACTCGAAATAAGGCCGGATATCCCTGCAGTGACTAGAATGCAGGCTCGTCTTGCATCTCCCAAGACGAAAGGATGTCTGAATCCCCTGTGGAGACCACAGAGAAAGACCTAGTTCCCCACCTCATCGCGACCGGAAGCCTCACATCCTTTGAAAACTCCAGAGGTACGCGGAGATCAGTGCCTCCAAAGGAGACGATGCCTGACTCCTCGTGAAACTTGATAGGAGTCCCAGGATTCCTGTGGCACGTGGAAAGGGACCCTTGGTCTCCCGCCTCAGCTGGAGAGGCGTCCCAATTGCCCTGCCAAGCCTCGAGGAGAATCCCGAGTTGTCCCTCGCAACTAGGCAGGAGTCCTGACGTCGCTGAAGAAGCACGTGGGTGGAAGGGCCATCCCCGTTGTAACTCGAGAATATACCCCAGGTTCCCGCCGCAACTCGAGAAAAACCATGAGACTTCCCCCTCGCCGCGAGATGAGGCCCGATTCCCCTGCACTGCGTGCAGAGCAATTCCGTGTTGCACATCACACATGAAAGGAGCCTTGATTTCCTTGATGGCACTCCAGAGAAAACCCAAGGACACTGTTTCAAGGCTGGAGGGATCCTGAGGTCCCTGTAGCAGCACGAAAGAGCTCCGTGGACCATGAATCAACTCGAGATGAGAGGTTAGTCCCTGCCTTCGACTCCAGAGGAATACCACCTTACCAAAAGCACCTCAAGAGGAGGCTTCTCTCAGCTCTAGGTATGTGAGAGGGACCCTGAGTTTGCGGCCTCAAGTGGAATGGAGACCGCGATTCCCTGACTCGAAATAAGGCCGGATATCCCTGCAGTGACTTGAATGCAGGCTCGTCTTGCATCTCCCAAGACGAAAGGATGTCTGATTCCCTGTGGAGACCACTGAGAAAGACCTAGTTCCCCACCTCATCGCGACCGGAGGCCTCACATCCTTTGAAAACTCCAGAGGTACACGGAGATCAGTGCCTCCAAAGGAGACGATGCCTGACTCCTCGTGAAACTTGATAGGAGTCCCAGGATTCCTGTGGCACGTGGAAAGGGACACTTGGTCTCCCGCCTCAGCTGGAGAGGCGTCCCAATTGCCCTGCCAAGCCTCGAGGAGAATCCCGAGTTGTCCCTCGCAACTAGGCAGGAGTCCTGCCGTCGCTGAACTAACACGTGTGTGGAAGGGCCATCCCCGTCGTAACTCGAGATTATACCGCAGGTTCCCGCCGCAACTCGAGAAAAACCATGAGACTTCCCCCTCGCCGCGAGATGAGGCCCGATTCCCCTGCACTGCGTGCAGAGCAATTCCGTGTTGCACATCACACATGAAAGAAGCCTTGATTTCCTTGATGGCACTCCAGAGAAACCCCAAGAACACTGTTTCAAGGTTGAGGGATCCTGAGGTCACTGTAGCAACACGAAAGAGCTCCGTGGACCAAAAATCAACTCGAGATGAGAGGTTAGTCCCTGGCTTCGACTCCAGAGGAATACCACCTTACCACAAGCACCTCAAGAGGAGGCTTCTCTCAGCTCTAGGTATGTGAGAGGGACCCTGAGTTTGCGGCCTCAAGTGGAATGGAGACCGCGATGCCCTGACTCGAAATAAGGCCGGATATCCCTGCAGTGACTTGAATGCAGGCTCGTCTTGCATCTCCCAAGACGAAAGGATGTCTGAATCCCCTGTGGAGACCACAGAGAAAGACCTAGTTCCCCACCTCATCGCGACCGGAGGCCTCACATCCTTTGAAAACTCCAGAGGTACGCGGAGATCAGTGCCTCCAAAGGAGACGATGCCTGACTCCTCGTGAAACTTGATAGGAGTCCCAGGATTCCTGTGGCACGTGGAATGGGACACTTGGTCTCCCGCCTCAGCTGGAGAGGCGTCCCAATTGCCCTGCCAAGCCTCGAGGACAATCCCGACTTGTCCCTCGCAACTAGGCAGGAGTCCTGACGTCGCTGAACAAACACGTGGGTGGAAGGGCCATCCCCGTCGTAACTCGAGAATATACCCCAGGTTCCCGCCGCAACTCGAGAAAAACCATGAGACTTCCCCCTCGCCGCGAGATGAGGCCCGATTCCCCTGCACTGCGTGCAGAGCAATTCCGTGTTGCACATCACACATGAAAGGAGCCTTGATTTCCTTGATGGCACTCCAGAGAAAACCCAAGAACACTGTTTCAAGGCTGGAGCGATCCTGAGGTCCCTGTAGCAGCACGAAAGAGCTCCGTGGACCATTAATCAACTCGAGATGAGAGGTTAGTCCCTGGCTTCGACTCCAGAGGAATACCACCTTACCACAAGCACCTCAAGAGGAGGCTTCTCTCAGCTGTATGTATGTGAGAGGGACCCTGAGTTTGCGGCCACAAGTGGAATGGAGACCGCGATGCCCTGACGCGAAATAAGGCCGGATATCCCTGCAGTGACTTGAATGCAGGCTCGTCTTGCATCTCCCAAGACGAAAGGATGTCTGAATCCCCTGTGGAGACCACAGAGAATGACCTAGTTCCCCACCTCAATGCGACCGGAGGCCTCACATCCTTTGAAAACTCCAGAGGTACGCGGAGATCAGTGCCTCCAAAGGAGACGATGCCTGACTCCTCGTGAAACTTGATAGGAGTCCCAGGATTCCTGTGGCACGTCGAAAGGGACCCTTGGTCTCCCGCCTCAGCTGGAGAGGCGTCCCAATTGCCCTGCCAAGCCTCGAGGAGAATCCCGAGTTGTCCCTCGCAACTAGGCAGGAGTCCTGACGTCGCTGAAGAAACACGTGGGTGGAAGGGCCATCCCCGTCGTAACTCGAGAATATACCCCAGGTTCCCGCCGCAACTCGAGAAAAACCATGAGACTTCCCCCTCGCCGCGAGATGAGGCCCGATTCCCCTGCACTGCGAGCAGAGCAATTCCGTGTTGCACATCACACATGAAAGGAGCCTTGATTTCCTTGATGGCACTCCAGAGAAAACCCAAGAACACTGTTTCAAGGCTGGAGGGATCCTGAGGTCCCTGTAGCAGCACGAAAGAGCTCCGTGGACCATGAATCAACTCGAGATGAGAGGTTAGTCCCTGGCTTCGACTCCAGAGGAATACCACCTTACCACAAGCACCTCAAGAGGAGGCTTCTCTCAGCTCTAGGTATGTGAGAGGGACCCTGAGTTTGCGGCCTCAAGTGGAATGGAGACCGCGATTCCCTGACTCGAAATAAGGCCGGATATCCCTGCAGTGACTTGAATGCAGGCTCGTCTTGCATCTCCCAAGACGAAAGGATGTCTGAATCCCCTGTGGAGACCACTGAGAAAGACCTAGTTCCCCACCTCATCGCGACCGGAGGCCTCACATCCTTTGAAAACTCCAGAGGTACACGGAGATCAGTGCCTCCAAAGGAGACGACGCCTGACTCCTCGTGAAACTTGATAGGAGTCCCAGGATTCCTGTGGCACGTGGAAAGGGACACTGGGTCTCCCGCCTCAGCAGGAGAGGCGTCCCAATTGCCCTGCCAAGCCTCGAGGAGAATCCCGAGTTGTCCCTCGCAAATAGGCAGGAGTCCTGACGTCGCTGAACAAACACGTGGGTGGAAGGGCCATCCCCGTCGTAACTCGAGAATATACCCCAGGTTCCCGCCGCAACTCGAGAAAAACCATGAGACTTCCCCCTCGCCGCGAGATGAGGCCCGATTCCCCTGCACTGCGTGCAGAGCAATTCCGTGTTGCACATCACACATGAAAGGAGCCTTGATTTCCTTGATGGCACTCCAGAGAAAACCCAAGAACACTGTTTCAAGGCTGGAGGGATCCTGAGGTCCCTGTAGCAGCACGAAAGAGCTCCGTAGACCATGAATCAACTCGAGATGAGAGGTTAGTCCCTGCCTTCGACTCCAGAGGAATACCACCTTACCACAAGCACCTCAAGAGGAGGCTTCTCTCAGCTCTAGGTATGTGAGAGGGACCCTGAGTTTGCGGCCTCAAGTGGAATGGAGACCGCGAATCCCTGACTCGAAATAAGGCCGGATATCCCTGCAGTGACTTGAATGCAGGCTCGTCTTGCATCTCCCAAGACGAAAGGATGTCTGAATCCCCTGTGGAGACCACTGAGAAAGACCTAGTTCCCCACCTCATGGCGACCGGAGGCCTCACATCCTTTGAAAACTCCAGAGGTACGCGGAGATCAGTGCCTCCAAAGGAGACGATGCCTGACTCCACGTGAAACTTGATAGGAGTCCCAGGATTCCTGTGGCACGTGGAAAGGGACCCTTGGTCTCCCACCTCAGCTGGAGAGGCGTCCCAATTGCCCTGCCAAGCCTCGAGGAGAATCCCGAGTTGTCCCTCGCAACTAGGCAGGAGTCCTGGCGTCGCTAAACAAACACGTGGGTGGAAGGGCCATCCCCGTCGTAACTCGAGAATATACCCCAGGTTCCTGCCGCAACTCGAGAAAAACCATGAGACTTCCCCCTCGCCGCGAGATGAGGCCTGATTCCCCTGCACTGCGTGCAGAGCAATTCCGTCTTGCACATCACACATGAAAGGAGCCTTGATTTCCTTGATGGCACTCCAGAGAAAACCCAAGAACACTGTTTCAAGGCTAGAGGGATCCTGAGGTCACTGTAGCAACACGAAAGAGCTCCGTGGACCAAAAATCAACTCGAGATGAGAGGTTAGTCCCTGGCTTCGACTCCAGAGGAATACCACCTTACCACAAGCACCTCAAGAGGAGGCTTCTCTCAGCTGTATGTATGTGAGAGGGACCCTGAGTTTGCGGCCTCAAGTGGAATGGAGACCGCGATGCCCTGACGCGAAATAAGGCCGGATATCCCTGCAGTGACTTGAATGCAGGCTGGTCTTGCATCTCCCAAGAAGAAAGGATGTCTGAATCCCCTGTGGAGACCACAGAGAATGACCTAGTTCCCCACCTCATCGCGACCGGAGGCCTCACATCCTTTGAAAACTCCAGAGGTACGCGGAGATCAGTGCCTCCAAAGGAGACGATGCCTGACTCCTCGTGAAACTTGATAGGAGTCCCAGGATTCCTGTGGCACGTGGAAAGGGACCCTTGGTCTCCCGCCTCAGCTGGAGAGGCGTCCCAATTGCCCTGCCAAGCCTCGAGGAGAATCCCGAGTTGTCCCTCGCAACTAGGCAGGAGTCCTGACGTCGCTGAACAAACACGTGGGTGGAAGGGCCATCCCCGTCGTAACTCGAGAATATACCCCAGGTTCCCGCCGCAACTCGAGAAAAACCATGAGACTTCCCCCTCGCCGCGAGATGAGGCCCGATTCCCCTGCACTGCGTGCAGAGCAATTCCGTGTTGCACATCACACATGAAAGGAGCCTTGATTTCCTTGATGGCACTCCAGAGAAAACCCAAGAACACTGTTTCAAGGCTGGAGGGATCCTGAGGTCCCTGTAGCAGCACGAAAGAGCTCCGTGGACCATGAATCAACTCGAGATGAGAGGTTAGTCCCTGCCTTCGACTCCAGAGGAATACCACCTTACCACAAGCACCTCAAGAGGAGGCTTCTCTCAGCTCTAGGTATGTGAGAGGGACCCTGAGTTTGCGGCCTCAAGTGGAATGGAGACCGCGATTCCCTGACTCGAAATAAGGCCGGATATCCCTGCAGTGACTTGAATGCAGGCTCGTCTTGCATCTCCCAAGACGAAAGGATGTCTGAATCCCCTGTGGAGACCACTGAGAAAGACCTAGTTCCCCACCTCATCGCGACCGGAGGCCTCACATCCTTTGAAAACTCCAGAGGTACGCGGAGATCAGTGCCTCCAAAGGAGACGACGCCTGACTCCTCGTGAAACTTGATAGGAGTCCCAGGATTCCTGTGGCACGTGGAAAGGGACCCTGGGTCTCCCGCCTCAGCAGGAGAGGCGTCCCAATTGCCCTGCCAAGCCTCGAGGAGAATCCCGAGTTGTCCCTCGCAAATAGGCAGGAGTCCTGACGTCGCTGAACAAACACGTGGGTGGAAGGGCCATCCCCGTCGTAACTCGAGAATATACCCCAGGTTCCCGCCGCAACTCGAGAAAAAGCATGAGACTTCCCCCTCGCCGCGAGATGAGGCCCGATTCCCCTGCACTGCGTGCAGAGCAATTCCGTGTTGCACATCACACATGAAAGGAGCCTTGATTTCCTTGATGGCACTCCAGAGAAACCCCAAGAACACTGTTTCAAGGTTGAGGGATCCTGAGGTCACTGTAGCAACACGAAAGAGCTCCGTGGACCAAAAATCAACTCGAGATGAGAGGTTAGTCCCTGGCTTCGACTCCAGAGGAATACCACCTTACCACAAGCACCTCAAGAGGAGGCTTCTCTCAGCTCTAGGTATGTGAGAGGGACCCTGAGTTTGCGGCCTCAAGTGGAATGGAGACCGCGATGCCCTGACTCGAAATACGGCCGGATATCCCTGCAGTGACTTGAATGCAGGCTCGTCTTGCATCTCCCAAGACGAAAGGATGTCTGAATCCCCTGTGGAGACCACAGAGAAAGACCTAGTTCCCCACCTCATCGCGACCGGAGGCCTCACATCCTTTGAAAACTCCAGAGGAACGCGGAGATCAGTGCCTCCAAAGGAGACGATGCCTGACTCCTCGTGAAAATTGATAGGAGTCCCAGGATTCCTGTGGCACATGGAAAGGGACCCTTGGTCTCCCGCCTCAGCTGGAGAGGCGTCCCAATTGCCCTGCCAAGCCTCGAGGAGAATCCCGAGTTGTCCCTCGCAACTAGGCAGGAGTCCTGACGTCGCTGAACAAACACGTGGGTGGAAGGGCCATCCCAGTCGTAACTCGAGAATATACCCCAGGTTCCCGCCGCAACTCGAGAAAAACCATGAGACTTCCCCCTCGCCGCGAGATGAGGCCCGATTCCCCTGCACTGCGTGCAGAGCAATTCCGTGTTGCACATCACACATGAAAGGAGCCTTGATTTCCTTGATGGCACTCCAGAGAAACACCAAGAACACTGCTTCAAGGCTAGAGGGATCCTGAGGTCACTCTAGCAACACGAAAGAGCTCCGTGGACCACAAATCAACTCGAGATGAGAGGTTAGTCCCTGGCTTCGACTCCAGAGGAATACCACCTTACCACAAGCACCTCAAGAGGAGGCTTCTCTCAGCTCTAGCTATGTGAGAGGGACCCTGAGTTTGCGGCCTCAAGTGGAATGGACACCGCGATTCCCTGACGCGAAATAAGGCCGGATATCCCTGCAGTGACTTGAATGCAGGCTCGTCTTGCATCTCCCAAGATGAAAGGATGTCTGAATCCCCTGTGAAGACCACAGAGAAAGACCTAGTTCCCCACCTCATCGCGACCGGAGGCCTCACATCCTTTGAAAACTCCAGAGGTACGCGGAGATCAGTGCCTCCAAAGGAGACGATGCCTGACTCCTCGTGAAACTTGATAGGAGTCCCAGGATTCCTGTGGCACGTGGAAAGGGACCCTGGGTCTCCCACCTCAGCTGGAGAGGCGTCCCAATTGCCCTGCCAAGCCTCGAGGAGAATCCCGAGTTGTCCCTCGCAACTAGGCAGGAGTCCTGGCGTCGCTAAACAAACACGTGTGTGGAAGGGCCATCCCCGTCGTAACTCGAGAATATACCCCAGGTTCCCGCCGCAACTCGAGAAAAACCATGAGACTTCCCCCTCGCCGCGAGATGAGGCCCGATTCCCCTGCACTGCGTGCAGAGCAATTCCGTGTTGCACATCACACATGAAAGGAGCCATGATTTCCTTGATGGCACTCCAGAGAAAACCCAAGAACACTGTTTCAAGGCTAGAGGGATCCTGAGGTCACTGTAGCAACACGAAAGAGCTCCGTGGACCAAAAATCAACTCGAGATGAGAGGTTAGTCCCTGGCTTCGACTCCAGAGGAATACCACCTTACCACAAGCACCTCAAGAGGAGGCTTCTCTCAGCTCTAGGTATGTGAGAGGGACCCTGAGTTTGCGGCCTCAAGTGGAATGGAGACCGCGATGCCCTGACTCGAAATAAGGCCGGATATCCCTGCAGTGACTTGAATGCAGGCTCGCCTTGCATCTCCCAAGACGAAAGGATGTCTGAATCCCCTGTGGAGACCACAGAGAAAGACCTAGTTCCCCACCTCATCGCGACCGGAGGCCTCACATCCTTTGAAAACTCCAGAGGTACGCGGAGATCAGTGCCTCCAAAGGAGACGATGCCTGACTCCTCGTGAAACTTGATAGGAGTCCCAGGATTCCTGTGGCACGTGGAAAGGGACCCTTGGTCTCCCGCCTCAGCTGGAGAGGCGTCCCAATTGCCCTGCCAAGCCTCGAGGAGAATCCCGAGTTGTCCCTCGCAACTAGGCAGGAGTCCTGACGTCGCTGAAGAAGCACGTGGGTGGAAGGGCCATCCCCGTTGTAACTCGAGAATATACCCCAGGTTCCCGCCGCAACTCGAGAAAAACCATGAGACTTCCCCCTCGCCGCGAGATGAGGCCCGATTCCCCTGCACTGCGTGCAGAGCAATTCCGTGTTGCACATCACACATGAAAGGAGCCTTGATTTCCTTGATGGCACTCCAGAGAAACACCAAGAACACTGTTTCAAGGCTAGAGGGATCCTGAGGTCACTCTAGCAACACGAAAGAGCTCCGTGGACCAAAAATCAACTCGAGATGAGAGGTTAGTCCCTGGCTTCGACTCCAGAGGAATACCACCTTACCACAAGCACCTCAAGAGGAGGCTTCTCTCAGCTCTAGCTATGTGAGAGGGACCCTGAGTTTGCGGCCTCAAGTGGAATGGACACCGCGATTCCCTGACTCGAAATAAGGCCGGATATCCCTGCAGTGACTTGAATGCAGGCTCGTCTTGCATCTCCCAAGACGAAAGGATGTCTGAATCCCCTGTGGAGACCACAGAGAAAGACCTAGTTCCCCACCTCATCACGACTGGAGGCCTCACATCCTTTGAAAACTCCAGAGGTACGCGGAGATCAGTGCCTCCAAAGGAGACGATGCCTGACTCCTCGTGAAACTTGATAGGAGTCCCAGGATTCCTGTGGCACGTGGAAAGGGACCCTTGGTCTCCCACCTCAGCTGGAGAGGCGTCCCAATTGCCCTGCCAAGCCTCGAGGAGAATCCCGAGTTGTCCCTCGCAACTAGGCAGGAGTCCTGACGTCGCTGAAGAAACACGTGGGTGGAAGGGCCATCCACGTCGTAACTCGAGAATATACCCCAGGTTCCCGCCGCAACTCGAGAAAAACCATGAGACTTCCCCCTCGCCGCGAGATGAGGCCCGATTCCCCTGCACTGCGTGCAGAGCAATTCCGTGTTGCACATCACACATGAAAGGAGCCTTGATTTCCTTGATGGCACTCCAGAGAAACCCCAAGAACACTGTTTCAAGGCTAGAGGGATCCTGAGGTCACTCTAGAAACACGAAATAGCTCCGTGGACCACAAATCAACTCGAGATGAGAGGTTAGTCCCTGGCTTCGACTCCAGAGGAATACCACCTTACCACAAGCACCTCAAGAGGAGGCTTCTCTCAGCTCTAGCTATGTGAGAGGGACCCTGAGTTTGCGGCCTCAAGTGGAATGGAGACCGCGATGCCCTGACTCGAAATAAGGCCGGATATCCCTGCAGTGACTTGAATGCAGGCTCGTCTTGCATCTCCCAAGACGAAAGGATGTCTGAATCCCCTTTCGAGACCACAGAGAAAGACCTAGTTCCCCACCTCATCGCGACCGGAGGCCTCACATCCTTTGAAAACTCCAGAGGTACGCGGAGATCAGTGCCTCCAAAGGAGACGATGCCTGACTCCTCGTGAAACTTGATAGGAGTCCCAGGATTCCTGTGGCACGTGGAAAGGGACCCTTGGTCTCCCGCCTCAGCTGGAGAGGCGTCCCAATTGCCCTGCCAAGCCTCGAGGAGAATCCCGAGTTGTCCCTCGCAACTAGGCAGGAGTCCTGACGTCGCTGAAGAAGCACGTGGGTGGAAGGGCCATCCCCGTTGTAACTCGAGAATATACCCCAGGTTCCCGCCGCAACTCGAGAAAAACCATGAGACTTCCCCCTCGCCGCGAGATGAGGCACGATTCCCCTGCACTGCGTGCAGAGCAATTCCGTCTTGCACATCACACATGAAAGGAGCCTTGATTTCCTTGATGGCACTCCAGAGAAACCCCAAGAACACTGTTTCAAGGCTAGAGGGATCCTGAGGTCACTGTAGCAACACGAAAGAGCTCCGTGGACCAAAAATCAACTAGAGATGAGAGGTTAGTCCCTGGCTTCGACTCCAGAGGAATACCATCTTACCACAAGCACCTCAAGAGGAGGCTTCTCTCAGCTCTAGCTAGGTGAGAGGGACCCTGAGTTTGCCGCCTCAAGTGAAATGGACACCGCGATTCCCTGATCCGAAATAAGGCCGGATATCCCTGCAGTGACTTGAATGCAGGCTCGTCTTGCATCTCCCAAGACGAAAGGATATCTGAATCCCCTGTGGAGACCACAGAGAATGACCTAGTTCCCCACCTCATTGCGACCGGAGGCCTCACATCCTTTGAAAACTCCAGAGGTAGGCGTAGATCAGTGCCTCCAAAGGAGACGATGCCTGACTCCTCGTGAAACTTGATAGGAGTCCCAGGATTCCTGTGGCACGTGGAATGGGACACTTGGTCTCCCGCCTCAGCTGGAGAGGCGTCCCAATTGCCCTGCCAAGCCTCGAGGAGAATCCCGAGTTGTCCCTCGCAACTAGGCAGGAGTCCTGACGTCGCTGAACAAACACGTGGGTGGAAGGGCCATCCCCGTCGTAACTCGAGAATATACCCCAGGTTCCCGCCTCAACTCGAGAAAAACCAATAGACTTCCCCCTCGCCGCGAGATGAGGCCCGATTCCCCTGCACTGCGTGCAGAGCAATTCCGTGTTGCACATCACACATGAAAGGAGCCTTGATTTCCTTGATGGCACTCCAGAGAAACCCCAAGAACACTGTTTCAAGGTTGAGGGATCCTGAGGTCACTGTAGCAACACGAAAGAGCTCCATGGACCAAAAATCAACTCGAGATGAGAGGTTAGTCCCTGGCTTCGACTCCAGAGGAATACCACCTTACCACAAGCACCTCAAGAGGAGGCTTCTCTCAGCTCTAGGTATGTGAGAAGGACCCTGAGTTTGCGGCCTCAAGTGGAATGGAGACCGCGATGCCCTGACTCGAAATAAGGCCGGATATCCCTGCAGTGACTTGAATGCAGGCTCGTCTTGCATCTCCCAAGACGAAAGGATGTCTGAATCCCCTGTGGAGACCACAGAGAAAGACCTAGTTCCCCACCTCATCGCGACCGGAGGCCTCACATCCTTTGAAAACTCCAGAGGTACGCGGAGATCAGTGCCTCCAAAGGAGACGATGCCTGACTCCTCGTGAAACTTGATAGGAGTCCCAGGATTCCTGTGGCACGTGGAAAGGGACCCTTGGTCTCCCGCCTCAGCTGGAGAGGCGTCCCAATTGCCCTGCCAAGCCTCGAGGAGAATCCCGAGTTGTCCCTAGCAACTAGGCAGGAGTCCTGACGTCGCTGAAGAAACACGTGGGTGGAAGGGCCATCCCCGTCGTAACTCGAGAATATACCCCAGGTTCCCGCCGCAACTCGAGAAAAACCATGAGACTTCCCCCTCGCCGCGAGATGAGGCCCGATTCCCCTGCACTGCGTGCAGAGCAATTCCGTGTTGCACATCACACATGAAAGGAGCCTTGATTTCCTTGATGGCACTCCAGAGAAACACCAAGAACACTGTTTCAAGGCTAGAGGGATCCTGAGGTCACTCTAGCAACACGAAAGAGCTCCGTGGACCACAAATCAACTCGAGATGAGAGGTTAGTCCCTGGCTTCGACTCCAGAGGAATACCACCTTACCACAAGCACCTCAAGAGGAGGCTTCTCTCAGCTCTAGCTATGTGAGAGGGACCCTGAGTTTGCGGCCTCAAGTGGAATGGACACCGCGATTCCCTGACGCGAAATAAGGCCGGATATCCCTGCAGTGACTTGAATGCAGGCTCGTCTTGCATCTCCCAAGACGAAAGGATGTCTGAATCCCCTGTGGAGACCACAGAGAAAGACCTAGTTCCCCACCTCATCGCGACCGGAGGCCTCACATCCTTTGAAAACTCCAGAGGTACGCGGAGATCAGTGCCTCCAAAGGAGACGATGCCTGACTCCTCGTGAAACTTGATAGGAGTCCCAGGATTCCTGTGGCACGTGGAAAGGGACCCTGGGTCTCCCACCTCAGCTGGAGAGGCGTCCCAATTGCCCTGCCAAGCCTCGAGGAGAATCCCGAGTTGTCCCTCGCAACTAGGCAGGAGTCCTGGCGTCGCTAAACAAACACGTGTGTGGAAGGGCCATCCCCGTTGTAACTCGAGAATATACCCCAGGTTCCCGCCGCAACTCGAGAAAAACCATGAGACTTCCCCCTCGCCGCGAGATGAGGCCCGATTCCCCTGCACTGCGTGCAGAGCAATTCCGTGTTGCACATCACACATGAAAGGAGCCATGATTTCCTTGATGGCACTCCAGAGAAAACCCAAGAACACTGTTTCAAGGCTAGAGGGATCCTGAGGTCACTGTAGCAACACGAAAGAGCTCCGTGGACCAAAAATCAACTCGAGATGAGAGGTTAGTCCCTGGTTTCGACTCCAGAGGAACACCACCTTACCACAAGCACCTCAAGAGGAGGCTTCTCTCAGCTGTATGTATGTGAGAGGGAACCTGAGTTTGCGGCCTCAAGTGGAATGGAGACCGCGATGCCCTGAAGCGAAATAAGGCCGGATATCCCTGCAGTGACTTGAATGCAGGCTCGTCTTGCATCTCCCAAGACGAAAGGATGTCTGAATCCCCTGTGGAGACCACAGAGAATGACCTAGTTCCCCACCTCATCGCGACCGGAGGCCTCACATCCTTTGAAAACTCCAGAGGTACGCGGAGATCAGTGCCTCCAAGGAGACGATGCCTGACTCCTCGTGAAACTTGATAGGAGTCCCAGGATTCCTGTGGCACGTGGAAAGGGACCCTTGGTCTCCCGCCTCAGCTGGAGAGGCGTCCCAATTGCCCTGCCAAGCCTCGAGGAGAATCCCGAGTTGTCCCTCGCAACTAGCCAGTAGTCCTGACGTCGCTGAACAAACACGTGGGTGGAAGGGCCATCCCCGTCGTAACTCGAGAATATACCCCAGGTTCCCGCCGCAACTCGAGGAAAACCATGAGACTTCCCCCTCGCCGCGAGATGAGGCACGATTCCCCTGCACTGCGTGCAGAGCAATTCCGTGTTGCACATCACACATGAAAGGAGCCTTGATTTCCTTGATGGCACTCCAGAGAAAACCCAAGAACACTGTTTCAAGGCTGGAGGGATCCTGAGGTCCCTGTAGCAGCACGAAAGAGCTCCGTGGGCCAAAAATCAACTCGAGATGAGAGGTTAGTCCCTGGCTTCGACTCCAGAGGAATACCACCTTACCACAAGCACCTCAAGAGGAGGCTTCTCTCAGCTGTATGTATGTGAGAGGGACCCTGAGTTTGCGGCCTCAAGTGGAATGGAGACCGCGATGCCCTGACTCGAAATAAGGCCGGATATCCCTGCAGTGACTTGAATGCAGGCTCGTCTTGCATCTCCCAAGACGAAAGGATGTCTGAATCCCCTGTGGAGACCACAGAGAAAGACCTAGTTCCCCACCTCATCGCGACCGGAGGCCTCACATCCTTTGAAAACTCCAGAGGTACGCGGAGATCAGTGCCTCCAAAGGAGACGATGCCTGACTCCTCGTGAAACTTGATAGGAGTCCCAGGATTCCTGTGGCACGTGGAAAGGGACCCTTGGTCTCCCGCCTCAGCTGGAGAGGCGTCCCAATTGCCCTGCCAAGCCTCGAGGAGAATCCCGAGTTGTCCCTAGCAACTAGGCAGGAGTCCTGACGTCGCTGAACAAACACGTGGGTGGAAGGGCCATCCCCGTCGTAACTCGAGAATATACCCCAGGTTCCCGCCGCAACTCGAGAAAAACCATGAGACTTCCCCCTCGCCGCGAGATGAGGCACGATTCCCCTGCACTGCGTGCAGAGCAATTCCGTGTTGCACATCACACATGAAAGGAGCCTTGATTTTCTTGATGGCACTCCAGAGAAACCCCAAGAACACTGTTTCAAGGCTGGAGGGATCCTGAGGTCCCTGTAGCAGCACGAAAGAGCTCCGTGGACCATGAATCAACTCGAGATGAGAGGTTAGTCCCTGGCTTCGACTCCAGAGGAATACCACCTTACCACAAGCACCTCAAGAGGAGGCTTCTCTCAGCTCTAGGTATGTGAGAGGTACCCTGAGTTTGCGGCCTCAAGTGGAATCGACACCGCGATGCCCTGACTCGAAATAAGGCCGGATATCCCTGCAGTGACTAGAATGCAGGCTCGTCTTGCATCTCCCAAGACGAAAGGATGTCTGAATCCCCTGTGGAGACCACAGAGAAAGACCTAGTTCCCCACCTCATCGCGACCGGAGGCCTCACATCCTTTGAAAACTCCAGAGGTACGCGGAGATCAGTGCCTCCAAAGGAGACGATGCCTGACTCCTCGTGAAACTTGATAGGAGTCCCAGGATTCCTGTGGCACGTGGAAAGGGACCCTTGGTCTCCCGCCTCAGCTGGAGAGGCGTCCCAATTGCCCTGCCAAGCCTCGAGGAGAATCCCGAGTTGTCCCTCGCAACTAGGCAGGAGTCCTGACGTCGCTGAAGAAGCACGTGGGTGGAAGGGCCATCCCCGTTGTAACTCGAGAATATACCCCAGGTTCCCGCCGCAACTCGAGAAAAACCATGAGACTTCCCCCTCGCCGCGAGATGAGGCCCGATTCCCCTGCACTGCGTGCAGAGCAATTCCGTGTTGCACATCACACATGAAAGGAGCCTTGATTTCCTTGATGGCACTCCAGAGAAACCCCAAGAACACTGTTTCAAGGCTAGAGGGATCCTGAGGTCACTCTAGCAACACGAAAGAGCTCCGTGGACCAAAAATCAACTCGAGATGAGAGGTTAGTCCCTGGCTTCGACTCCAGAGGAATACCACCTTACCACAAGCACCTCAAGAGGAGGCTTCTCTCAGCTGTATGTATGTGAGAGGGACCCTGAGTTTGCGGCCTCAAGTGGAATGGAGACCGCGATGCCCTGACGCGAAATAAGGCCGGATATCCCTGCAGTGACTTGAATGCAGGCTCGTCTTGCATCTCCCAAGACGAAAGGATGTCTGAATCCCCTGTGGAGACCACAGAGAATGACCTAGTTCCCCACCTCATCGCGACCGGAGGCCTCACATCCTTTGAAAACTCCAGAGGTACGCGGAGATCAGTGCCTCCAAAGGAGACGATGCCTGACTCCTCGTGAAACTTGATAGGAGTCCCAGGATTCCTGTGGCACGTGGAAAGGGACCCTTGGTCTCCCGCCTCAGCTGGAGAGGCGTCCCAATTGCCCTGCCAAGCCTCGAGGAGAATCCCGAGTTGTCCCTCGCAACTAGGCAGGAGTCCTGACGTCGCTGAACAAACACGTGGGTGGAAGGGCCATCCCCGTCGTAACTCGAGAATATACCCCAGGTTCCCGCCGCAACTCGAGAAAAACCATGAGACTTCCCCCTCGCCGCGAGATGAGGCCCGATTCCCCTGCACTGCGTGCAGAGCAATTCCGTGTTGCACATCACACATGAAAGGAGCCTTGATTTCCTTGATGGCACTCCAGAGAAAACCCAAGGACACTGTTTCAAGGCTGGAGGGATCCTGAGGTCCCTGTAGCAGCACGAAAGAGCTCCGTGGACCATGAATCAACTCGAGATGAGAGGTTAGTCCCTGCCTTCGACTCCAGAGGAATACCACCTTACCACAAGCACCTCAAGAGGAGGCTTCTCTCAGCTCTAGGTATGTGAGAGGGACCCTGAGTTTGCGGCCTCAAGTGGAATGGAGACCGCGATTCCCTGACTCGAAATAAGGCCGGATATCCCTGCAGTGACTTGAATGCAGGCTCGTCTTGCATCTCCCAAGACGAAAGGATGTCTGAATCCCCTGTGGAGACCACTGAGAAAGACCTAGTTCCCCACCTCATCGCGACCGGAGGCCTCACATCCTTTGAAAACTCCAGAGGTACACGGAGATCAGTGCCTCCAAAGGAGACGATGCCTGACTCCTCGTGAAACTTGATAGGAGTCCCAGGATTCCTGTGGCACGTGGAAAGGGACCCTTGGTCTCCCGCCTCAGCTGGAGAGGCGTCCCAATTGCCCTGCCAAGCCTCGAGGAGAATCCCGAGTTGTCCCTCGCAACTAGGCAGGAGTCCTGCCGTCGCTGAACTAACACGTGTGTGGAAGGGCCATCCCCGTCGTAACTCGAGATTATACCGCAGGTTCCCGCCGCAACTCGAGAAAAACCATGAGACTTCCCCCTCGCCGCGAGATGAGGCCCGATTCCCCTGCAGTGCGTGCAGAGCAATTCCGTGTTGCACATCACACATGAAAGAAGCCTTGATTTCCTTGATGGCACTCCAGAGAAACCCCAAGAACACTGTTTCAAGGTTGAGGGATCCTGAGGTCACTGTAGCAACACGAAAGAGCTCCGTGGACCAAAAATCAACTCGAGATGAGAGGTTAGTCCCTGGCTTCGACTCCAGAGGAATACCACCTTACCACAAGCACCTCAAGAGGAGGCTTCTCTCAGCTCTAGGTATGTGAGAGGGACCCTGAGTTTGCGGCCTCAAGTGGAATGGAGACCGCGATGCCCTGACTCGAAATAAGGCCGGATATCCCTGCAGTGACTTGAATGCAGGCTCGTCTTGCATCTCCCAAGACGAAAGGATGTCTGAATCCCCTGTGGAGACCACAGAGAAAGACCTAGTTCCCCACCTCATCGCGACCGGAGGCCTCACATCCTTTGAAAACTCCAGAGGTACGCGGAGATCAGTGCCTCCAAAGGAGACGATGCCTGACTCCTCGTGAAACTTGATAGGAGTCCCAGGATTCCTGTGGCACGTGGAATGGGACACTTGGTCTCCCGCCTCAGCTGGAGAGGCGTCCCAATTGCCCTGCCAAGCCTCGAGGACAATCCCGACTTGTCCCTCGCAACTAGGCAGGAGTCCTGACGTCGCTGAACAAACACGTGGGTGGAAGGGCCATCCCCGTCGTAACTCGAGAATATACCCCAGGTTCCCGCCGCAACTCGAGAAAAACCATGAGACTTCCCCCTCGCCGCGAGATGAGGCCCGATTCCCCTGCACTGCGTGCAGAGCAATTCCGTGTTGCACATCACACATGAAAGGAGCCTTGATTTCCTTGATGGCACTCCAGAGAAAACCCAAGAACACTGTTTCAAGGCTGGAGCGATCCTGAGGTCCCTGTAGCAGCACGAAAGAGCTCCGTGGACCATTAATCAACTCGAGATGAGAGGTTAGTCCCTGGCTTCGACTCCAGAGGAATACCACCTTACCACAAGCACCTCAAGAGGAGGCTTCTCTCAGCTGTATGTATGTGAGAGGGACCCTGAGTTTGCGGCCTCAAGTGGAATGGAGACCGCGATGCCCTGACGCGAAATAAGGCCGGATATCCCTGCAGTGACTGGAATGCAGGCTCGTCTTGCATCTCCCAAGACGAAAGGATGTCTGAATCCCCTGTGGAGACCACAGAGAATGACCTAGTTCCCCACCTCAATGCGACCGGAGGCCTCACATCCTTTGAAAACTCCAGAGGTACGCGGAGATCAGTGCCTCCAAAGGAGACGATGCCTGACTCCTCGTGAAACTTGATAGGAGTCCCAGGATTCCTGTGGCACGTGGAAAGGGACCCTTGGTCTCCCGCCTCAGCTGGAGAGGCGTCCCAATTGCCCTGCCAAGCCTCGAGGAGAATCCCGAGTTGTCCCTCGCAACTAGGCAGGAGTCCTGACGTCGCTGAACAAACACGTGGGTGGAAGGGCCATCCCCGTCGTAACTCGAGAATATACCCCAGGTTCCCGCCGCAACTCGAGAAAAACCATGAGACTTCCCCCTCGCCGCGAGATGAGGCCCGATTCCCCTGCACTGCGTGCAGAGCAATTCCGTGTTGCACATCACACATGAAAGGAGCCTTGATTTCCTTGATGGCACTCCAGAGAAAACCCAAGAACACTGTTTCAAGGCTGGAGGGATCCTGAGGTCCCTGTAGCAGCACGAAAGAGCTCCGTGGACCATGAATCAACTCGAGATGAGAGGTTAGTCCCTGCCTTCGACTCCAGAGGAATACCACCTTACCACAAGCACCTCAAGAGGAGGCTTCTCTCAGCTCTAGGTATGTGAGAGGGACCCTGAGTTTGCGGCCTCAAGTGGAATGGAGACCGCGATTCCCTGACTCGAAATAAGGCCGGATATCCCTGCAGTGACTTGAATGCAGGCTCGTCTTGCATCTCCCAAGATGAAAGGATGTCTGAATCCCCTGTGGAGACCACTGAGAAAGACCTAGTTCCCCACCTCATCGCGACCGGAGGCCTCACATCCTTTGAAAACTCCAGAGGTACACGGAGATCAGTGCCTCCAAAGGAGACGACGCCTGACTCCTCGTGAAACTTGATAGGAGTCCCAGGATTCCTGTGGCACGTGGAAAGGGACCCTGGGTCTCCCGCCTCAGCAGGAGAGGCGTCCCAATTGCCCTGCCAAGCCTCGAGGAGAATCCCGAGTTGTCCCTCGCAAATAGGCAGGAGTCCTGACGTCGCTGAACAAACACGTGGGTGGAAGGGCCATCCCCGTCGTAACTCGAGAATATACCCCAGGTTCCCGCCGCAACTCGAGAAAAACCATGAGACTTCCCCCTCGCCGCGAGATGAGGCCCGATTCCCCTGCACTGCGTGCAGAGCAATTCCGTGTTGCACATCACACATGAAAGGAGCCTTGATTTCCTTGATGGCACTCCAGAGAAAACCCAAGAACACTGTTTCAAGGCTGGAGGGATCCTGAGGTCCCTGTAGCAGCACGAAAGAGCTCCGTAGACCATGAATCAACTCGAGATGAGAGGTTAGTCCCTGCCTTCGACTCCAGAGGAATACCACCTTACCACAAGCACCTCAAGAGGAGGCTTCTCTCAGCTCTAGGTATGTGAGAGGGACCCTGAGTTTGCGGCCTCAAGTGGAATGGAGACCGCGATGCCCTGACTCGAAATAAGACCGGATATCCCTGCAGTGACTTGAATGCAGGCTCGTCTTGCATCTCCCAAGACGAAAGGATGTCTGAATCCCCTGTGGAGACCACTGAGAAAGACCTAGTTCCCCACCTCATGGCGACCGGAGGCCTCACATCCTTTGAAAACTCCAGAGGTACGCGGAGATCAGTGCCTCCAAAGGAGACGATGCCTGACTCCACGTGAAACTTGATAGGAGTCCCAGGATTCCTGTGGCACGTGGAAAGGGACCCTTGGTCTCCCACCTCAGCTGGAGAGGCGTCCCAATTGCCCTGCCAAGCCTCGAGGAGAATCCCGAGTTGTCCCTCGCAACTAGGCAGGAGTCCTGGCGTCGCTAAACAAACACGTGGGTGGAAGGGCCATCCCCGTCGTAACTCGAGAATATACCCCAGGTTCCTGCCGCAACTCGAGAAAAACCATGAGACTTCCCCCTCGCCGCGAGATGAGGCCTGATTCCCCTGCACTGCGTGCAGAGCAATTCCGTCTTGCACATCACACATGAAAGGAGCCTTGATTTCCTTGATGGCACTCCAGAGAAAACCCAAGAACACTGTTTCAAGGCTAGAGGGATCCTGAGGTCACTGTAGCAACACGAAAGAGCTCCGTGGACCAAAAATCAACTCGAGATGAGAGGTTAGTCCCTGGCTTCGACTCCAGAGGAATACCACCTTACCACAAGCACCTCAAGAGGATGCTTCTCTCAGCTGTATGTATGTGAGAGGGACCCTGAATTTGCGGCCTCAAGTGGAATGGAGACCGCGATGCCCTGACGCGAAATAAGGCCGGATATCCCTGCAGTGACTTGAATGCAGGCTGGTCTTGCATCTCCCAAGAAGAAAGGATGTCTGAATCCCCTGTGGAGACCACAGAGAATGACCTAGTTCCCCACCTCATCGCGACCGGAGGCCTCACATCCTTTGAAAACTCCAGAGGTACGCGGAGATCAGTGCCTCCAAAGGAGACGATGCCTGACTCCTCGTGAAACTTGATAGGAGTCCCAGGATTCCTGTGGCACGTGGAAAGGGACCCTTGGTCTCCCGCCTCAGCTGGAGAGGCGTCCCAATTGCCCTGCCAAGCCTCGAGGAGAATCCCGAGTTGTCCCTCGCAACTAGGCAGGAGTCCTGACGTCGCTGAACAAACACGTGGGTGGAAGGGCCATCCCCGTCGTAACTCGAGAATATACCCCAGGTTCCCGCCGCAACTCGAGAAAAACCATGAGACTTCCCCCTCGCCGCGAGATGAGGCCCGATTCCCCTGCACTGCGTGCAGAGCAATTCCGTGTTGCACATCACACATGAAAGGAGCCTTGATTTCCTTGATGGCACTCCAGAGAAAACCCAAGAACACTGTTTCAAGGCTGGAGGGATCCTGAGGTCCCTGTAGCAGCACGAAAGAGCTCCGTGGACCATGAATCAACTCGAGATGAGAGGTTAGTCCCTGCCTTCGACTCCAGAGGAATACCACCTTACCACAAGCACCTCAAGAGGAGGCTTCTCTCAGCTCTAGGTATGTGAGAGGGACCCTGAGTTTGCGGCCTCAAGTGGAATGGAGACCGCGATTCCCTGACTCGAAATAAGGCCGGATATCCCTGCAGTGACTTGAATGCAGGCTCGTCTTGCATCTCCCAAGACGAAAGGATGTCTGAATCCCCTGTGGAGACCACTGAGAAAGACCTAGTTCCCCACCTCATCGCGACCGGAGGCCTCACATCCTTTGAAAACTCCAGAGGTACGCGGAGATCAGTGCCTCCAAAGGAGACGACGCCTGACTCCTCGTGAAACTTGATAGGAGTCCCAGGATTCCTGTGGCACGTGGAAAGGGACCCTGGGTCTCCCGCCTCAGCAGGAGAGGCGTCCCAATTGCCCTGCCAAGCCTCGAGGAGAATCCCGAGTTGTCCCTCGCAAATAGGCAGGAGTTCTGACGTCGCTGAACAAACACGTGGGTGGAAGGGCCATCCCCGTCGTAACTCGAGAATATACCCCAGGTTCCCGCCGCAACTCGAGAAAAACCATGAGACTTCCCCCTCGCCGCGAGATGAGGCCCGATTCCCCTGCACTGCGTGCAGAGCAATTCCGTGTTGCACATCACACATGAAAGGAGCCTTGATTTCCTTGATGGCACTCCAGAGAAACCCCAAGAACACTGTTTCAAGGTTGAGGGATCCTGAGGTCACTGTAGCAACACGAAAGAGCTCCGTGGACCAAAAATCAACTCGAGATGAGAGGTTAGTCCCTGGCTTCGACTCCAGAGGAATACCACCTTACCACAAGCACCTCAAGAGGAGGCTTCTCTCAGCTCTAGGTATGTGAGAGGGACCCTGAGTTTGCGGCCTCAAGTGGAATGGAGACCGCGATGCCCTGACTCGAAATACGGCCGGATATCCCTGCAGTGACTTGAATGCAGGCTCGTCTTGCATCTCCCAAGACGAAAGGATGTCTGAATCCCCTGTGGAGACCACAGAGAAAGACCTAGTTCCCCACCTCATCGCGACCGGAGGCCTCACATCCTTTGAAAACTCCAGAGGTACGCGGAGATCAGTGCCTCCAAAGGAGACGATGCCTGACTCCTCGTGAAAATTGATAGGAGTCCCAGGATTCCTGTGGCACATGGAAAGGGACCCTTGGTCTCCCGCCTCAGCTGGAGAGGCGTCCCAATTGCCCTGCCAAGCCTCGAGGAGAATCCCGAGTTGTCCCTCGCAACTAGGCAGGAGTCCTGACGTCGCTGAACAAACACGTGGGTGGAAGGGCCATCCCAGTCGTAACTCGAGAATATACCCCAGGTTCCCGCCGCAACTCGAGAAAAACCATGAGACTTCCCCCTCGCCGCGAGATGAGGCCCGATTCCCCTGCACTGCGTGCAGAGCAATTCCGTGTTGCACATCACACATGAAAGGAGCCTTGATTTCCTTGATGGCACTCCAGAGAAACACCAAGAACACTGTTTCAAGGCTAGAGGGATCCCGAGGTCACTCTAGCAACACGAAAGAGCTCCGTGGACCACAAATCAACTCGAGATGAGAGGTTAGTCCCTGGCTTCGACTCCAGAGGAATACCACCTTACCACAAGCACCTCAAGAGGAGGCTTCTCTCAGCTCTAGCTATGTGAGAGGGACCCTGAGTTTGCGGCCTCAAGTGGAATGGACACCGCGATTCCCTGACGCGAAATAAGGCCGGATATCCCTGCAGTGACTTGAATGCAGGCTCGTCTTGCATCTCCCAAGACGAAAGGATGTCTGAATCCCCTGTGAAGACCACAGAGAAAGACCTAGTTCCCCACCTCATCGCGACCGGAGGCCTCACATCCTTTGAAAACTCCAGAGGTACGCGGAGATCAGTGCCTCCAAAGGAGACGATGCCTGACTCCTCGTGAAACTTGATAGGAGTCCCAGGATTCCTGTGGCACGTGGAAAGGGACCCTTGGTCTCCCGCCTCAGCTGGAGAGGCGTCCCAATTGCCCTGCCAAGCCTCGAGGAGAATCCCGAGTTGTCCCTCGCAACTAGGCAGGAGTCCTGACGTCGCTGAAGAAGCACGTGGGTGGAAGGGCCATCCCCGTTGTAACTCGAGAATATACCCCAGGTTCCCGCCGCAACTCGAGAAAAACCATGAGACTTCCCCCTCGCCGCGAGATGAGGCCCGATTCCCCTGCACTGCGTGCAGAGCAATTCCGTGTTGCACATCACACATGAAAGGAGCCTTGATTTCCTTGATGGCACTCCAGAGAAACACCAAGAACACTGTTTCAAGGCTAGAGGGATCCTGAGGTCACTCTAGCAACACGAAAGAGCTCCGTGGACCACAAATCAACTCGAGATGAGAGGTTAGTCCCTGGCTTCGACTCCAGAGGAATACCACCTTACCACAAGCACCTCAAGAGGAGGCTTCTCTCAGCTCTAGCTTTGTGAGAGGGACCCTGAGTTTGCGGCCTCAAGTGGAATGGACACCGCGATTCCCTGACTCGAAATAAGGCCGGATATCCCTGCAGTGACTTGAATGCAGGCTCGTCTTGCATCTCCCAAGACGAAAGGATGTCTGAATCCCCTGTGGAGACCACAGAGAAAGACCTAGTTCCCCACCTCATCACGACTGGAGGCCTCACATCCTTTGAAAACTCCAGAGGTACGCGGAGATCAGTGCCTCCAAAGGAGACGATGCCTGACTCCTCGTGAAACTTGATAGGAGTCCCAGGATTCCTGTGGCACGTGGAAAGGGACCCTGGGTCTCCCACCTCAGCTGGAGAGGCGTCCCAATTGCCCTGCCAAGCCTCGAGGAGAATCCCGAGTTGTCCCTCGCAACTAGGCAGGAGTCCTGACGTCGCTGAAGAAACACGTGGGTGGAAGGGCCATCCACGTCGTAACTCGAGAATATACCCCAGGTTCCCGCCGCAACTCGAGAAAAACCATGAGACTTCCCCCTCGCCGCGAGATGAGGCCCGATTCCCCTGCACTGCGTGCAGAGCAATTCCGTGTTGCACATCACACATGAAAGGAGCCTTGATTTCCTTGATGGCACTCCAGAGAAACCCCAAGAACACTGTTTCAAGGCTAGAGGGATCCTGAGGTCACTCTAGAAACACGAAATAGCTCCGTGGACCACAAATCAACTCGAGATGAGAGGTTAGTCCCTGGCTTCGACTCCAGAGGAATACCACCTTACCACAAGCACCTCAAGAGGAGGCTTCTCTCAGCTCTAGCTATGTGAGAGGGACCCTGAGTTTGCGGCCTCAAGTGGAATGGAGACCGCGATGCCCTGACTCGAAATAAGGCCGGATATCCCTGCAGTGACTTGAATGCAGGCTCGTCTTGCATCTCCCAAGACGAAAGGATGTCTGAATCCCCTTTCGAGACCACAGAGAAAGACCTAGTTCCCCACCTCATCGCGACCGGAGGCCTCACATCCTTTGAAAACTCCAGAGGTACGCGGAGATCAGTGCCTCCAAAGGAGACGATGCCTGACTCCTCGTGAAACTTGATAGGAGTCCCAGGATTCCTGTGGCACGTGGAAAGGGACCCTTGGTCTCCCGCCTCAGCTGGAGAGGCGTCCCAATTGCCCTGCCAAGCCTCGAGGAGAATCCCGAGTTGTCCCTCGCAACTAGGCAGGAGTCCTGACGTCGCTGAAGAAGCACGTGGGTGGAAGGGCCATCCCCGTTGTAACTCGAGAATATACCCCAGGTTCCCGCCGCAACTCGAGAAAAACCATGAGACTTCCCCCTCGCCGCGAGATGAGGCACGATTCCCCTGCACTGCGTGCAGAGCAATTCCGTCTTGCACATCACACATGAAAGGAGCCTTGATTTCCTTGATGGCACTCCAGAGAAACCCCAAGAACACTGTTTCAAGGCTAGAGGGATCCTGAGGTCACTGTAGCAACACGAAAGAGCTCCGTGGACCAAAAATCAACTAGAGATGAGAGGTTAGTCCCTGGCTTCGACTCCAGAGGAATACCATCTTACCACAAGCACCTCAAGAGGAGGCTTCTCTCAGCTCTAGCTAGGTGAGAGGGACCCTGAGTTTGCCGCCTCAAGTGAAATGGACACCGCGATTCCCTGATCCGAAATAAGGCCGGATATCCCTGCAGTGACTTGAATGCAGGCTCGTCTTGCATCTCCCAAGACGAAAGGATATCTGAATCCCCTGTGGAGACCACAGAGAATGACCTAGTTCCCCACCTCATTGCGACCGGAGGCCTCACATCCTTTGAAAACTCCAGAGGTAGGCGTAGATCAGTGCCTCCAAAGGAGACGATGCCTGACTCCTCGTGAAACTTGATAGGAGTCCCAGGATTCCTGTGGCACGTGGAATGGGACACTTGGTCTCCCGCCTCAGCTGGAGAGGCGTCGCAATTGCCCTGCCAAGCCTCGAGGAGAATCCCGAGTTGTCCCTCGCAACTAGGCAGGAGTCCTGACGTCGCTGAACAAACACGTGGGTGGAAGGGCCATCCCGGTCGTAACTCGAGAATATACCCCAGGTTCCCGCCTCAACTCGAGAAAAACCAATAGACTTCCCCCTCGCCGCGAGATGAGGCCCGATTCCCCTGCACTGCGTGCAGAGCAATTCCGTGTTGCACATCACACATGAAAGGAGCCTTGATTTCCTTGATGGCACTCCAGAGAAACCCCAAGAACACTGTTTCAAGGTTGAGGGATCCTGAGGTCACTGTAGCAACACGAAAGAGCTCCGTGGACCAAAAATCAACTCGAGATGAGAGGTTAGTCCCTGGCTTCGACTCCAGAGGAATACCACCTTACCACAAGCACCTCAAGAGGAGGCTTCTCTCAGCTCTAGGTATGTGAGAAGGACCCTGAGTTTGCGGCCTCAAGTGGAATGGAGACCGCGATGCCCTGACTCGAAATAAGGCCGGATATCCCTGCAGTGACTTGAATGCAGGCTCGTCTTGCATCTCCCAAGACGAAAGGATGTCTGAATCCCCTGTGGAGACCACAGAGAAAGACCTAGTTCCCCACCTCATCGCGACCGGAGGCCTCACATCCTTTGAAAACTCCAGAGGTACGCGGAGATCAGTGCCTCCAAAGGAGACGATGCCTGACTCCTCGTGAAACTTGATAGGAGTCCCAGGATTCCTGTGGCACGTGGAAAGGGACCCTTGGTCTCCCGCCTCAGCTGGAGAGGCGTCCCAATTGCCCTGCCAAGCCTCGAGGAGAATCCCGAGTTGTCCCTAGCAACTAGGCAGGAGTCCTGACGTCGCTGAAGAAACACGTGGGTGGAAGGGCCATCCCCGTCGTAACTCGAGAATATACCCCAGGTTCCCGCCGCAACTCGAGAAAAACCATGAGACTTCCCCCTCGCCGCGAGATGAGGCCCGATTCCCCTGCACTGCGTGCAGAGCAATTCCGTGTTGCACATCACACATGAAAGGAGCCTTGATTTCCTTGATGGCACTCCAGAGAAACACCAAGAACACTGTTTCAAGGCTAGAGGGATCCTGAGGTCACTCTAGCAACACGAAAGAGCTCCGTGGACCACAAATCAACTCGAGATGAGAGGTTAGTCCCTGGCTTCGACTCCAGAGGAATACCACCTTACCACAAGCACCTCAAGAGGAGGCTTCTCTCAGCTCTAGCTATGTGAGAGGGACCCTGAGTTTGCGGCCTCAAGTGGAATGGAGACCGCGATTCCCTGACGCGAAATAAGGCCGGATATCCCTGCAGTGACTTGAATGCAGGCTCGTCTTGCATCTCCCAAGACGAAAGGATGTCTGAATCCCCTGTGGAGACCACAGAGAAAGACCTAGTTCCCCACCTCATCGCGACCGGAGGCCTCACATCCTTTGAAAACTCCAGAGGTACGCGGAGATCAGTGCCTCCAAAGGAGACGATGCCTGACTCCTCGTGAAACTTGATAGGAGTCCCAGGATTCCTGTGGCACGTGGAAAGGGACCCTGGGTCTCCCACCTCAGCTGGAGAGGCGTCCCAATTGCCCTGCCAAGCCTCGAGGAGAATCCCGAGTTGTCCCTCGCAACTAGGCAGGAGTCCTGGCGTCGCTAAACAAACACGTGTGTGGAAGGGCCATCCCCGTCGTAACTCGAGAATATACCCCAGGTTCCCGCCGCAACTCGAGAAAAACCATGAGACTTCCCCCTCGCCGCGAGATGAGGCCCGATTCCCCTGCACTGCGTGCAGAGCAATTCCGTGTTGCACATCACACATGAAAGGAGCCATGATTTCCTTGATGGCACTCCAGAGAAAACCCAAGAACACTGTTTCAAGGCTAGAGGGATCCTGAGGTCACTGTAGCAACACGAAAGAGCTCCGTGGACCAAAAATCAACTCGAGATGAGAGGTTAGTCCCTGGTTTCGACTCCAGAGGAACACCACCTTACCACAAGCACCTCAAGAGGAGGCTTCTCTCAGCTGTATGTATGTGAGAGGGACCCTGAGTTTGCGGCCTCAAGTGGAATGGAGACCGCGATGCCCTGAAGCGAAATAAGGCCGGATATCCCTGCAGTGACTTGAATGCAGGCTCGTCTTGCATCTCCCAAGACGAAAGGATGTCTGAATCCCCTGTGGAGACCACAGAGAATGACCTAGTTCCCCACCTCATCGCGACCGGAGGCCTCACATCCTTTGAAAACTCCAGAGGTACGCGGAGATCAGTGCCTCCAAGGAGACGATGCCTGACTCCTCGTGAAACTTGATAGGAGTCCCAGGATTCCTGTGGCACGTGGAAAGGGACCCTTGGTCTCCCGCCTCAGCTGGAGAGGCGTCCCAATTGCCCTGCCAAGCCTCGAGGAGAATCCCGAGTTGTCCCTCGCAACTAGCCAGTAGTCCTGACGTCGCTGAACAAACACGTGGGTGGAAGGGCCATCCCCGTCGTAACTCGAGAATATACCCCAGGTTCCCGCCGCAACTCGAGGAAAACCATGAGACTTCCCCCTCGCCGCGAGATGAGGCACGATTCCCCTGCACTGCGTGCAGAGCAATTCCGTGTTGCACATCACACATGAAAGGAGCCTTGATTTCCTTGATGGCACTCCAGAGAAAACCCAAGAACACTGTTTCAAGGCTGGAGGGATCCTGAGGTCCCTGTAGCAGCACGAAAGAGCTCCGTGGGCCAAAAATCAACTCGAGATGAGAGGTTAGTCCCTGGCTTCGACTCCAGAGGAATACCACCTTACCACAAGCACCTCAAGAGGAGGCTTCTCTCAGCTGTATGTATGTGAGAGGGACCCTGAGTTTGCGGCCTCAAGTGGAATGGAGACCGCGATGCCCTGACTCGAAATAAGGCCGGATATCCCTGCAGTGACTTGAATGCAGGCTCGTCTTGCATCTCCCAAGACGAAAGGATGTCTGAATCCCCTGTGGAGACCACAGAGAAAGACCTAGTTCCCCACCTCATCGCGACCGGAGGCCTCACATCCTTTGAAAACTCCAGAGGTACGCGGAGATCAGTGCCTCCAAAGGAGACGATGCCTGACTCCTCGTGAAACTTGATAGGAGTCCCAGGATTCCTGTGGCACGTGGAAAGGGACCCTTGGTCTCCCGCCTCAGCTGGAGAGGCGTCCCAATTGCCCTGCCAAGCCTCGAGGAGAATCCCGAGTTGTCCCTAGCAACTAGGCAGGAGTCCTGACGTCGCTGAAGAAACACGTGGGTGGAAGGGCCATCCCCGTCGTAACTCGAGAATATACCCCAGGTTCCCGCCGCAACTCGAGAAAAACCATGAGACTTCCCCCTCGCCGCGAGATGAGGCACGATTCCCCTGCACTGCGTGCAGAGCAATTCCGTGTTGCACATCACACATGAAAGGAGCCTTGATTTTCTTGATGGCACTCCAGAGAAACCCCAAGAACACTGTTTCAAGGCTGGAGGGATCCTGAGGTCCCTGTAGCAGCACGAAAGAGCTCCGTGGACCATGAATCAACTCGAGATGAGAGGTTAGTCCCTGGCTTCGACTCCAGAGGAATACCACCTTACCACAAGCACCTCAAGAGGAGGCTTCTCTCAGCTCTAGGTATGTGAGAGGTACCCTGAGTTTGCGGCCTCAAGTGGAATCGACACCGCGATGCCCTGACTCGAAATAAGGCCGGATATCCCTGCAGTGACTAGAATGCAGGCTCGTCTTGCATCTCCCAAGACGAAAGGATGTCTGAATCCCCTGTGGAGACCACAGAGAAAGACCTAGTTCCCCACCTCATCGCGACCGGAGGCCTCACATCCTTTGAAAACTCCAGAGGTACGCGGAGATCAGTGCCTCCAAAGGAGACGATGCCTGACTCCTCGTGAAACTTGATAGGAGTCCCAGGATTCCTGTGGCACGTGGAAAGGGACCCTTGGTCTCCCGCCTCAGCTGGAGAGGCGTCCCAATTGCCCTGCCAAGCCTCGAGGAGAATCCCGAGTTGTCCCTCGCAACTAGGCAGGAGTCCTGACGTCGCTGAAGAAGCACGTGGGTGGAAGGGCCATCCCCGTTGTAACTCGAGAATATACCCCAGGTTCCCGCCGCAACTCGAGAAAAACCATGAGACTTCCCCCTCGCCGCGAGATGAGGCACGATTCCCCTGCACTGCGTGCAGAGCAATTCCGTGTTGCACATCACACATGAAAGGAGCCTTGATTTCCTTGATGGCACTCCAGAGAAACCCCAAGAACACTGTTTCAAGGCTAGAGGGATCCTGAGGTCACTCTAGCAACACGAAAGAGCTCCGTGGACCAAAAATCAACTCGAGATGAGAGGTTAGTCCCTGGCTTCGACTCCAGAGGAATACCACCTTACCACAAGCACCTCAAGAGGAGGCTTCTCTCAGCTGTATGTATGTGAGAGGGACCCTGAGTTTGCGGCCTCAAGTGGAATGGAGACCGCGATGCCCTGACGCGAAATAAGGCCGGATATCCCTGCAGTGACTTGAATGCAGGCTCGTCTTGCATCTCCCAAGACGAAAGGATGTCTGAATCCCCTGTGGAGACCACAGAGAATGACCTAGTTCCCCACCTCATCGCGACCGGAGGCCTCACATCCTTTGAAAACTCCAGAGGTACGCGGAGATCAGTGCCTCCAAAGGAGACGATGCCTGACTCCTCGTGAAACTTGATAGGAGTCCCAGGATTCCTGTGGCACGTGGAAAGGGACCCTTGGTCTCCCGCCTCAGCTGGAGAGGCGTCCCAATTGCCCTGCCAAGCCTCGAGGAGAATCCCGAGTTGTCCCTCGCAACTAGGCAGGAGTCCTGACGTCGCTGAACAAACACGTGGGTGGAAGGGCCATCCCCGTCGTAACTCGAGAATATACCCCAGGTTCCCGCCGCAACTCGAGAAAAACCATGAGACTTCCCCCTCGCCGCGAGATGAGGCCCGATTCCCCTGCACTGCGTGCAGAGCAATTCCGTGTTGCACATCACACATGAAAGGAGCCTTGATTTCCTTGATGGCACTCCAGAGAAAACCCAAGGACACTGTTTCAAGGCTGGAGGGATCCTGAGGTCCCTGTAGCAGCACGAAAGAGCTCCGTGGACCATGAATCAACTCGAGATGAGAGGTTAGTCCCTGCCTTCGACTCCAGAGGAATACCACCTTACCACAAGCACCTCAAGAGGAGGCTTCTCTCAGCTCTAGGTATGTGAGAGGGACCCTGAGTTTGCGGCCTCAAGTGGAATGGAGACCGCGATTCCCTGACTCGAAATAAGGCCGGATATCCCTGCAGTGACTTGAATGCAGGCTCGTCTTGCATCTCCCAAGACGAAAGGATGTCTGAATCCCCTGTGGAGACCACTGAGAAAGACCTAGTTCCCCACCTCATCGCGACCGGAGGCCTCACATCCTTTGAAAACTCCAGAGGTACACGGAGATCAGTGCCTCCAAAGGAGACGATGCCTGACTCCTCGTGAAACTTGATAGGAGTCCCAGGATTCCTGTGGCACGTGGAAAGGGACACTTGGTCTCCCGCCTCAGCTGGAGAGGCGTCCCAATTGCCCTGCCAAGCCTCGAGGAGAATCCCGAGTTGTCCCTCGCAACTAGGCAGGAGTCCTGCCGTCGCTGAACTAACACGTGTGTGGAAGGGCCATCCCCGTCGTAACTCGAGATTATACCGCAGGTTCCCGCCGCAACTCGAGAAAAACCATGAGACTTCCCCCTCGCCGCGAGATGAGGCCCGATTCCCCTGCACTGCGTGCAGAGCAATTCCGTGTTGCACATCACACATGAAAGAAGCCTTGATTTCCTTGATGGCACTCCAGAGAAACCCCAAGAACACTGTTTCAAGGTTGAGGGATCCTGAGGTCACTGTAGCAACACGAAAGAGCTCCGTGGACCAAAAATCAACTCGAGATGAGAGGTTAGTCCCTGGCTTCGACTCCAGAGGAATACCACCTTACCACAAGCACCTCAAGAGGAGGCTTCTCTCAGCTCTAGGTATGTGAGAGGGACCCTGAGTTTGCGGCCTCAAGTGGAATGGAGACCGCGATGCCCTGACTCGAAATAAGGCCGGATATCCCTGCAGTGACTTGAATGCAGGCTCGTCTTGCATCTCCCAAGACGAAAGGATGTCTGAATCCCCTGTGGAGACCACAGAGAAAGACCTAGTTCCCCACCTCATCGCGACCGGAGGCCTCACATCCTTTGAAAACTCCAGAGGTACGCGGAGATCAGTGCCTCCAAAGGAGACGATGCCTGACTCCTCGTGAAACTTGATAGGAGTCCCAGGATTCCTGTGGCACGTGGAATGGGACACTTGGTCTCCCGCCTCAGCTGGAGAGGCGTCCCAATTGCCCTGCCAAGCCTCGAGGACAATCCCGACTTGTCCCTCGCAACTAGGCAGGAGTCCTGACGTCGCTGAACAAACACGTGGGTGGAAGGGCCATCCCCGTCGTAACTCGAGAATATACCCCAGGTTCCCGCCGCAACTCGAGAAAAACCATGAGACTTCCCCCTCGCCGCGAGATGAGGCCCGATTCCCCTGCACTGCGTGCAGAGCAATTCCGTGTTGCACATCACACATGAAAGGAGCCTTGATTTCCTTGATGGCACTCCAGAGAAAACCCAAGAACACTGTTTCAAGGCTGGAGCGATCCTGAGGTCCCTGTAGCAGCACGAAAGAGCTCCGTGGACCATTAATCAACTCGAGATGAGAGGTTAGTCCCTGGCTTCGACTCCAGAGGAATACCACCTTACCACAAGCACCTCAAGAGGAGGCTTCTCTCAGCTGTATGTATGTGAGAGGGACCCTGAGTTTGCGGCCTCAAGTGGAATGGAGACCGCGATGCCCTGACGCGAAATAAGGCCGGATATCCCTGCAGTGACTTGAATGCAGGCTCGTCTTGCATCTCCCAAGACGAAAGGATGTCTGAATCCCCTGTGGAGACCACAGAGAATGACCTAGTTCCCCACCTCAATGCGACCGGAGGCCTCACATCCTTTGAAAACTCCAGAGGTACGCGGAGATCAGTGCCTCCAAAGGAGACGATGCCTGACTCCTCGTGAAACTTGATAGGAGTCCCAGGATTCCTGTGGCACGTGGAAAGGGACCCTTGGTCTCCCGCCTCAGCTGGAGAGGCGTCCCAATTGCCCTGCCAAGCCTCGAGGAGAATCCCGAGTTGTCCCTCGCAACTAGGCAGGAGTCCTGACGTCGCTGAACAAACACGTGGGTGGAAGGGCCATCCCCGTCGTAACTCGAGAATATACCCCAGGTTCCCGCCGCAACTCGAGAAAAACCATGAGACTTCCCCCTCGCCACGAGATGAGGCCCGATTCCCCTGCACTGCGTGCAGAGCAATTCCGTGTTGCACATCACACATGAAAGGAGCCTTGATTTCCTTGATGGCACTCCAGAGAAAACCCAAGAACACTGTTTCAAGGCTGGAGGGATCCTGAGGTCCCTGTAGCAGCACGAAAGAGCTCCGTGGACCATGAATCAACTCGAGATGAGAGGTTAGTCCCTGCCTTCGACTCCAGAGGAATACCACCTTACCACAAGCACCTCAAGAGGAGGCTTCTCTCAGCTCTAGGTATGTGAGAGGGACCCTGAGTTTGCGGCCTCAAGTGGAATGGAGACCGCGATTCCCTGACTCGAAATAAGGCCGGATATCCCTGCAGTGACTTGAATGCAGGCTCGTCTTGCATCTCCCAAGACGAAAGGATGTCTGAATCCCCTGTGGAGACCACTGAGAAAGACCTAGTTCCCCACCTCATCGCGACCGGAGGCCTCACATCCTTTGAAAACTCCAGAGGTACACGGAGATCAGTGCCTCCAAAGGAGACGACGCCTGACTCCTCGTGAAACTTGATAGGAGTCCCAGGATTCCTGTGGCACGTGGAAAGGGACCCTGGGTCTCCCGCCTCAGCAGGAGAGGCGTCCCAATTGCCCTGCCAAGCCTCGAGGAGAATCCCGAGTTGTCCCTCGCAAATAGGCAGGAGTCCTGACGTCGCTGAACAAACACGTGGGTGGAAGGGCCATCCCCGTTGTAACTCGAGAATATACCCCAGGTTCCCGCCGCAACTCGAGAAAAACCATGAGACTTCCCCCTCGCCGCGAGATGAGGCCCGATTCCCCTGCACTGCGTGCAGAGCAATTCCGTGTTGCACATCACACATGAAAGGAGCCTTGATTTCCTTGATGGCACTCCAGAGAAAACCCAAGAACACTGTTTCAAGGCTGGAGGGATCCTGAGGTCCCTGTAGCAGCACGAAAGAGCTCCGTAGACCATGAATCAACTCGAGATGAGAGGTTAGTCCCTGCCTTCGACTCCAGAGGAATACCACCTTACCACAAGCACCTCAAGAGGAGGCTTCTCTCAGCTCTAGGTATGTGAGAGGGACCCTGAGTTTGCGGCCTCAAGTGGAATGGAGACCGCGAATCCCTGACTCGAAATAAGGCCGGATATCCCTGCAGTGACTTGAATGCAGGCTCGTCTTGCATCTCCCAAGACGAAAGGATGTCTGAATCCCCTGTGGAGACCACTGAGAAAGACCTAGTTCCCCACCTCATGGCGACCGGAGGCCTCACATCCTTTGAAAACTCCAGAGGTACGCGGAGATCAGTGCCTCCAAAGGAGACGATGCCTGACTCCACGTGAAACTTGATAGGAGTCCCAGGATTCCTGTGGCACGTGGAAAGGGACCCTTGGTCTCCCACCTCAGCTGGAGAGGCGTCCCAATTGCCCTGCCAAGCCTCGAGGAGAATCCCGAGTTGTCCCTCGCAACTAGGCAGGAGTCCTGGCGTCGCTAAACAAACACGTGGGTGGAAGGGCCATCCCCGTCGTAACTCGAGAATATACCCCAGGTTCCTGCCGCAACTCGAGAAAAACCATGAGACTTCCCCCTCGCCTCGAGATGAGGCCTGATTCCCCTGCACTGCGTGCAGAGCAATTCCGTCTTGCACATCACACATGAAAGGAGCCTTGATTTCCTTGATGGCACTCCAGAGAAAACCCAAGAACACTGTTTCAAGGCTAGAGGGATCCTGAGGTCACTGTAGCAACACGAAAGAGCTCCGTGGACCAAAAATCAACTCGAGATGAGAGGTTAGTCCCTGGCTTCGACTCCAGAGGAATACCACCTTACCACAAGCACCTCAAGAGGAGGCTTCTCTCAGCTGTATGTATGTGAGAGGGACCCTGAGTTTGCGGCCTCAAGTGGAATGGAGACCGCGATGCCCTGACGCGAAATAAGGCCGGATATCCCTGCAGTGACTTGAATGCAGGCTGGTCTTGCATCTCCCAAGAAGAAAGGATGTCTGAATCCCCTGTGGAGACCACAGAGAATGACCTAGTTCCCCACCTCATCGCGACCGGAGGCCTCACATCCTTTGAAAACTCCAGAGGTACGCGGAGATCAGTGCCTCCAAAGGAGACGATGCCTGACTCCTCGTGAAACTTGATAGGAGTCCCAGGATTCCTGTGGCACGTGGAAAGGGACCCTTGGTCTCCCGCCTCAGCTGGAGAGGCGTCCCAATTGCCCTGCCAAGCCTCGAGGAGAATCCCGAGTTGTCCCTCGCAACTAGGCAGGAGTCCTGACGTCGCTGAACAAACACGTGGGTGGAAGGGCCATCCCCGTCGTAACTCGAGAATATACCCCAGGTTCCCGCCGCAACTCGAGAAAAACCATGAGACTTCCCCCTCGCCGCGAGATGAGGCCCGATTCCCCTGCACTGCGTGCAGAGCAATTCCGTGTTGCACATCACACATGAAAGGAGCCTTGATTTCCTTGATGGCACTCCAGAGAAAACCCAAGAACACTGTTTCAAGGCTGGAGGGATCCTGAGGTCCCTGTAGCAGCACGAAAGAGCTCCGTGGACCATGAATCAACTCGAGATGAGAGGTTAGTCCCTGCCTTCGACTCCAGAGGAATACCACCTTACCACAAGCACCTCAAGAGGAGGCTTCTCTCAGCTCTAGGTATGTGAGAGGGACCCTGAGTTTGCGGCCTCAAGTGGAATGGAGACCGCGATTCCCTGACTCGAAATAAGGCCGGATATCCCTGCAGTGACTTGAATGCAGGCTCGTCTTGCATCTCCCAAGACGAAAGGATGTCTGAATCCCCTGTGGAGACCACTGAGAAAGACCTAGTTCCCCACCTCATCGCGACCGGAGGCCTCACATCCTTTGAAAACTCCAGAGGTACGCGGAGATCAGTGCCTCCAAAGGAGACGACGCCTGACTCCTCGTGAAACTTGATAGGAGTCCCAGGATTCCTGTGGCACGTGGAAAGGGACCCTGGGTCTCCCGCCTCAGCAGGAGAGGCGTCCCAATTGCCCTGCCAAGCCTCGAGGAGAATCCCGAGTTGTCCCTCGCAAATAGGCAGGAGTCCTGACGTCGCTGAACAAACACGTGGGTGGAAGGGCCATCCCCGTCGTAACTCGAGAATATACCCCAGGTTCCCGCCGCAACTCGAGAAAAACCATGAGACTTCCCCCTCGCCGCGAGATGAGGCCGATTCCCCTGCACTGCGTGCAGAGCAATTCCGTGTTGCACATCACACATGAAAGGAGCCTTGATTTCCTTGATGGCACTCCAGAGAAACCCCAAGAACACTGTTTCAAGGTTGAGGGATCCTGAGGTCACTGTAGCAGCACGAAAGAGCTCCGTGGGCCAAAAATCAACTCGAGATGAGAGGTTAGTCCCTGGCTTCGACTCCAGAGGAATACCACCTTACCACAAGCACCTCAAGAGGAGGCTTCTCTCAGCTGTATGTATGTGAGAGGGACCCTGAGTTTGCGGCCTCAAGTGGAATGGAGACCGCGATGCCCTGACTCGAAATAAGGCCGGATATCCCTGCAGTGACTTGAATGCAGGCTCGTCTTGCATCTCCCAAGACCAAAGGATGTCTGAATCCCCTGTGGAGACCACAGAGAAAGACCTAGTTCCCCACCTCATCGCGACCGGAGGCCTCACATCCTTTGAAAACTCCAGAGGTACGCGGAGATCAGTGCCTCCAAAGGAGACGATGCCTGACTCCTCGTGAAACTTGATAGGAGTCCCAGGATTGCTGTGGCACGTGGAAAGGGACCCTTGGTCTCCCGCCTCAGCTGGAGAGGCGTCCCAATTGCCCTGCCAAGCCTCGAGGAGAATCCCGAGTTGTCCCTCGCAACTAGGCAGGAGTCCTGACGTCGCTGAAGAAACACGTGGGTGGAAGGGCCATCCCCGTCGTAACTCGAGAATATACCCCAGGTTCCCGCCGCAACTCGAGAAAAACCATGAGACTTCCCCCTCGCCGCGAGATGAGGCACGATTCCCCTGCACTGCGTGCAGAGCAATTCCGTGTTGCACATCACACATGAAAGGAGCCTTGATTTCCTTGATGGCACTCCAGAGAAACCCCAAGAACACTGTTTCAAGGCTAGAGGGATCCTGAGGTCACTGTAGCAACACGAAAGAGCTCCGTGGACCAAAAATCAACTCGAGATGAGAGGTTAGTCCCTGGCTTCGACTCCAGAGGAATACCACCTTACCACAAGCACCTCAAGAGGAGGCTTCTCTCAGCTCTACCTATGTGAGAGGGACCCTGAGTTTGCGGCCTCAAGTGGAATGGACACCGCGATTCCCTGATCCGAAATAAGGCCGGATATCCCTGCAGTGACTTGAATGCAGGCTCGTCTTGCATCTCCCAAGACGAAAGGATATCTGAATCCCCTGTGGAGACCACAGAGAATGACCTAGTTCCCCACCTCATGGCGACCGGAGGCCTCACATCCTTTGAAAACTCCAGAGGTACGCGGAGATCAGTGCCTCCAAAGGAGACGATGCCTGACTCCTCGTGAAACTTGATAGGAGTCCCAGGATTCCTGTGGCACGTGGAAAGGGACACTTGGTCTCCCGCCTCAGCTGGAGAGGCGTCCCAATTGCCCTGCCAAGCCTCGAGGAGAATCCCGAGTTGTCCCTCGCAACTAGGCAGGAGTCCTGCCGTCGCTGAACTAACACGTGTGTGGAAGGGCCATCCCCGTCGTAACTCGAGATTATACCGCAGGTTCCCGCCGCAACTCGAGAAAAACCATGAGACTTCCCCCTCGCCGCGAGATGAGGCCCGATTCCCCTGCACTGCGTGCAGAGCAATTCCGTGTTGCACATCACACATGAAAGAAGCCTTGATTTCCTTGATGGCACTCCAGAGAAACCCCAAGAACACTGTTTCAAGGTTGAGGGATCCTGAGGTCCCTGTAGCAACACGAAAGAGCTCCGTGGACCAAAAATCAACTCGAGATGAGAGGTTAGTCCCTGGCTTCGACTCCAGAGGAATACCACCTTACCACAAGCACCTCAAGAGGAGGCTTCTCTCAGCTCTAGGTATGTGAGAGGGACCCTGAGTTTGCGGCCTCAAGTGGAATGGAGACCGCGATGCCCTGACTCGAAATAAGGCCGGATATCCCTGCAGTGACTTGAATGCAGGCTCGTCTTGCATCTCCCAAGACGAAAGGATGTCTGAATCCCCTGTGGAGACCACAGAGAAAGACCTAGTTCCCCACCTCATCGCGACCGGAGGCCTCACATCCTTTGAAAACTCCAGAGGTACGCGGAGATCAGTGCCTCCAAAGGAGACGATGCCTGACTCCTCGTGAAACTTGATAGGAGTCCCAGGATTCCTGTGGCACATGGAAAGGGACCCTTGGTCTCCCGCCTTAGCTGGAGAGGCGTCCCAATTGCCCTGCCAAGCCTCGAGGAGAATCCCGAGTTGTCCCTCGCAACTAGGCAGGAGTCCTGACGTCGCTGAACAAACACGTGGTTGGAAGGGCCGTCCCAGTCGAAACTCGAGAATATTCCCCAGGTTCCCGCCGCAACTCGAGAAAAACCATGAGACTTCCCCCTCGCCGCGAGATGAGGCCTGATTCCCCTGCACTGCGTGCAGAGTAATTCCGTGTTGCACATCACACATGAAAGGAGCCTTGATTTCCTTGATGGCACTCCAGAGAAACACCAAGAACACTGTTTCAAGGCTAGAGGGATCCTGAGGTCACTCTAGCAACACGAAAGAGCTCCGTGGACCACAAATCAACTCGAGATGAGAGGTTAGTCCCTGGCTTCGACTCCAGAGGAATACCACCTTACCACAAGCACCTCAAGAGGAGGCTTCTCTCAGCTCTAGCTATGTGAGAGGGACCCTGAGTTTGCGGCCTCAAGTGGAATGGACACCGCGATTCCCTGACGCGAAATAAGGCCGGATATCCCTGCAGTGACTTGAATGCAGGCTCGTCTTGCATCTCCCAAGACGAAAGGATGTCTGAATCCCCTGTGGAGACCACAGAGAATGACCTAGTTGCCCACCTCATCGAGACCGGAGGCCTCACATCCTTTGAAAACTCCAGAGGTAGGCGGAGATCAGTGCCTCCAAAGGAGACGATGCCTGACTCCTCGTGAAACTTGATAGGAGTCCCAGGATTCCTGTGGCACGTGAAAAGGGACACTTGGTCTCCCGCCTCAGCTGGAGAGGCGTCCCAATTGCCCTGCCAAGCCTCGAGGAGAATCCCGAGTTGTCCCTCGCAACTAGGCAGGAGTCCTGACGTCGCTGAACAAACACGTGGGTGGAAGGGCCATCCCCGTCGTAACTCGAGAATATACCCCAGGTTCCCGCCGCAACTCGAGAAAAACCATGAGACTTCCCCCTCGCCGCGAGATGAGGCCCGATTCCCCTGCACTGCGTGCAGAGCAATTCCGTGTTGCACATCACACATGAAAGGAGCCTTGATTTCCTTGATGGCACTCCAGAAAAAACCCAAGAACACTGTTTCAAGGCTGGAGGGATCCTGAGGTCCCTGTAGCAGCACGAAAGAGCTCCGTGGACCATGAATCAACTCGAGATGAGAGGTTAGTCCCTGCCTTCGACTCCAGAGGAATACCACCTTACCACAAGCACCTCAAGAGGAGGCTTCTCTCAGCTCTAGGTATGTGAGAGGGACCCTGAGTTTGCGGCCTCAAGTGGAATGGAGACCGCGATTCCCTGACTCGAAATAAGGCCGGATATCCCTGCAGTGACTTGAATGCAGGCTCGTCTTGCATCTCCCAAGACGAAAGGATGTCTGAATCCCCTGTGGAGACCACAGAGAAAGACCTAGTTCCCCACCTCATCGCGACCGGAGGCCTCACATCCTTTGAAAACTCCAGAGGTACGCGGAGATCAGTGCCTCCAAAGGAGACGATGCCTGACTCCTCGTGAAACTTGATAGGAGTCCCAGGATTCCTGTGGCACGTGGAAAGGGACCCTGGGTCTCCCGCCTCAGCAGGAGAGGCGTCGCAATTGCCCTGCCAAGCCTCGAGGAGAATCCCGAGTTGTCCCTCGCAAATAGGCAGGAGTCCTGACGTCGCTGAACAAACACGTGGGTGGAAGGGCCATCCCCGTCGTAACTCGAGAATATACCCCAGGTTCCCGCCGCAACTCGAGAAAAACCATGAGACTTCCCCCTCGCCGCGAGATGAGGCCCGATTCCCCTGCACTGCGTGCAGAGCAATTCCGTGTTGCACATCACACATGAAAGGAGCCTTGATTTCCTTGATGGCACTCCAGAGAAACCCCAAGAACACTGTTTCAAGGCTGGAGGGATACTGAGGTCCCTGTAGCAGCATGAAAGAGCTCCGTGGACCATGAATCAACTCGAGATGAGAGGTTAGTCCCTGGCTTCGACTCCAGATGAATACCACCTTACCACAAGCACCTCAAGAGGAGGCTTCTCTCAGCTCTAGGTATGTGAGAGGAACCCTGAGTTTGCGGCCTCAAGTGGAATGGAGACCGCGATGCCCTGACTCGAAATAAGGCCGGATATCCCTGCAGTGACTTGAATGCAGGCTCGTCTTGCATCTCCCAAGACGAAAGGATGTCTGAATCCCCTGTGGAGACCACAGAGAAAGACCTAGTTCCCCACCTCATCGCGACCGGAGGCCTCACATCCTTTGAAAACTCCAGAGGTACGCGGAGATCAGTGCCTCCAAAGTAGACGATGCCTGACTCCTCGTGAAACTTGATAGGAGTCCCAGGATTCCTGTGGCACGTGGAAAGGGACCCTTGGTCTCCCACCTCAGCTGGAGAGGCGTCCCAATTGCCCTGCCAAGCCTCGAGGAGAATCCCGAGTTGTCCCTCGCAACTAGGCAGGAGTCCTGGCGTCGCTAAACAAACACGTGGGTGGAAGGGCCATCCCCGTCGTAACTCGAGAATATACCCCAGGTTCCCGCCGCAACTCGAGAAAAACCATGAGACTTCCCCCTCGCCGCGAGATGAGGCCCGATTCCCCTGCACTGCGTGCAGAGCAATTCCGTCTTGCACATCACACATGAAAGGAGCCTTGATTTCCTTGATGGCACTCCAGAGAAAACCCAAGAACACTGTTTCAAGGCTAGAGGGATCCTGAGGTCACTGTAGCAACACGAAAGAGCTCCGTGGACCAAAAATCAACTCGAGATGAGAGGTTAGTCCCTGGCTTCGACTCCAGAGGAATACCACCTTACCACAAGCACCTCAAGAGGAGGCTTCTCTCAGCTGTATGTATGTGAGAGGGACCCTGAGTTTGCGGCCTCAAGTGGAATGGAGACCGCGATGCCCTGACTCGAAATAAGGCCGGATATCCCAGCAGTGACTTGAATGCAGGCTCGTCTTGCATCTCCCAAGACGAAAGGATGTCTGAGTCCCCTGTGGAGACCACAGAGAAAGACCTAGTTCCCCACCTCATCGCGACCGGAGGCCTCATATCCTTTGAAAACTCCAGAGGTACGCGGAGATCAGTGCCTCCAAAGGAGACGATGCCTGACTCCTCGTGAAACTTGATAGGAGTCCCAGGATTCCTGTGGCACGTGGAAAGGGACCCTTGGTCTCCCGCCTCAGCTGGAGAGGCGTCCCAATTGCCCTGCCAAGCCTCGAGGAGAATCCCGAGTTGTCCCTCGCAACTAGGCAGGAGTCCTGACGTCGCTGAAGAAGCACGTGGTTGGAAGGGCCATCCCCGTCGTAACTGGAGAATATACCCCAGGTTCCCGCCGCAACTCGAGAAAAACCATGAGACTTCCCCCTCGCCGCGAGATGAGGCCCGATTCCCCTGCACTGCGTGCAGAGCAATTCCGTCTTGCACATCACACATGAATGGAGCCTTGATTTCCTTGATGGCACTCCAGAGAAACACCAAGAACACTGTTTCAAGGCTAGAGGGATCCTGAGGTCACTGTAGCAACACGAAAGAGCTCCGTGGACCAAAAATCAACTCGAGATGAGAGGTTAGTCCCTGGCTTCGACTCCAGAGGAATACCACCTTACCACAAGCACCTCAAGAGGAGGCTTCTCTCAGCTCTAGCTATGTGAGAGGGACCCTGAGTTTGCGGCCTCAAGTGGAATGGACACCGCGATTCCCTGATCCGAAATAAGGCCGGATATCCCTGCAGTGACTCGAATGCAGGCTCGTCTTGCATCTCCCAAGACGAAAGGATATCTGAATCCCCTGTGGAGACCACAGAGAATGACCTAGTTCCCCACCTCATCGCGACCGGAGGCCTCACATCCTTTGAAAACTCCAGAGGTACGCGGAGATCAGTGCCTCCAAAGGAGACGACGCCTGACTCCTCGTGAAACTTGATAGGAGTCCCAGGATTCCTGTGGCACGTGGAATGGGACACTTGGTCTCCCGCCTCAGCTGGAGAGGCGTCGCAATTGCCCTGCCAAGCCTCGAGGAGAATCCCGAGTTGTCCCTCGCAACTAGGCAGGAGTCCTGACGTCGCTGAACAAACACGTGGGTGGAAGGGCCATCCCCGTCGTAACTCGAGAATATACCCCAGGTTCCCGCCGCAACTCGAGAAAAACCAATAGAGTTCCCCCTCGCCGCTAGATGAGGCCCGATTCCCCTGCACTGCGTGCAGAGCAATTCCGTGTTGCACATCACACATGAAAGGAGCCTTGATTTCCTTGATGGCACTCCAGAGAAACCCCAAGAACACTGTTTCAAGGCTGGAGGGATCCTGAGGTCCCTGTAGCAGCACGAAAGAGCTCCATGGACCATGAATCAACTCGAGATGAGAGGTTAGTCCCTGGCTTCGACTCCAGAGGAATACCACCTTACCACAAGCACCTCAAGAGGAGGCTTCTCTCAGCTCTAGGTATGTGAGAGGTACCCTGAGTTTGCGGCCTCAAGTGGAATAGACACCGCGATTCCCTGACTCGAAATAAGGCCGGATATCCCTGCAGTGACTTAAATGCAGGCTCGTCTTGCATCTCCCAAGACGAAAGGATGTCTGAATCCCCTGTAGAGACCACAGAGAAAGACCTAGTTCCCCACCTCATCGCGACCAGAGGCCTCACATCCTTTGAAAACTCCAGAGGTACGCGGAGATCAGTGCCTCCAAAGGAGACGATGCCTGACTCCTCGTGAAACTTCATAGGAGTCCCAGGATTCCTGTGGCACGTGGAAAGGGACACTTGGTCTCCCGCCTCAGCTGGAGAGGCGTCCCAATTGCCCTGCCAAGCCTCGAGGAGAATCCCGAGTTGTCCCTCGCAACTAGGCAGGAGTCCTGCCGTCGCTGAACTAACACGTGTGTGGAAGGGCCATCCCCGTCGTAACTCGAGATTATACCGCAGGTTCCCGCCGCAACTCGAGAAAAACCATGAGACTTCCCCCTCGCCGCGAGATGAGGCCCGATTCCCCTGCACTGCGTGCAGAGCAATTCCGTGTTGCACATCACACGTGAAAGAAGCCTTGATTTCCTTGATGGCACTCCAGAGAAACCCCAAGAACACTGTTTCAAGGTTGAGGGATCCTGAGGTCCCTGTAGCAACACGAAAGAGCTCCGTGGACCAAAAATCAACTCGAGATGAGAGGTTAGTCCCTGGCTTCGACTCCAGAGGAATACCACCTTACCACAAGCACCTCAAGAGGAGGCTTCTCTCAGCTCTAGGTATGTGAGAGGGACCCTGAGTTTGCGGCCTCAAGTGGAATGGAGACCGCGATGCCCTGACTCGAAATAAGGCCGGATATCCCTGCAGTGACTTGAATGCAGGCTCGTTTTGCATCTCCCAAGACGAAAGGATGTCTGAATCCCCTGTGGAGACCACAGAGAAAGACCTAGTTCCCCACCTCATCGCGACCGGAGGCCTCACATCCTTTGAAAACTCCAGAGGTACGCGGAGATCAGTGCCTCCAAAGGAGACGATGCCTGACTCCTCGTGAAACTTGATAGGAGTCCCAGGATTCCTGTGGCACATGGAAAGGGACCCTTGGTCTCCCGCCTCAGCTGGAGAGGCGTCCCAATTGCCCTGCCAAGCCTCGAGGAGAATCCCGAGTTGTCCCTCGCAACTAGGCAGGAGTCCTGACGTCGCTGAACAAACACGTGGTTGGAAGGGCCATCCCAGTCGAAACTCGAGAATATTCCCCAGGTTCCCGCCGCAACTCGAGAAAAACCATGAGACTTCCCCCTCGCCGCGAGATGAGGCCTGATTCCCCTGCACTGCGTGCAGAGCAATTCCGTGTTGCACATCACACATGAAAGGAGCCTTGATTTCCTTGATGGCACTCCAGAGAAACACCAAGAACACTGTTTCAAGGCTAGAGGGATCCTGAGGTCACTCTAGCAACACGAAAGAGCTCCGTGGACCACAAATCAACTCGAGATGAGAGGTTAGTCCCTGGCTTCGACTCCAGAGGAATACCACCTTACCACAAGCACCTCAAGAGGAGGCTTCTCTCAGCTCTAGCTATGTGAGAGGGACCCTGAGTTTGCGGCCTCAAGTGGAATGGACACCGCGATTCCCTGACGCGAAATAAGGCCGGATATCCCTGCAGTGACTTGAATGCAGGCTCGTCTTGCATCTCCCAAGACGAAAGGATGTCTGAATCCCCTGTGGAGACCACAGAGAATGACCTAGTTGCCCACCTCATCGAGACCGGAGGCCTCACATCCTTTGAAAACTCCAGAGGTAGGCGGAGATCAGTGCCTCCAAAGGAGACGATGCCTGACTCCTCGTGAAACTTGATAGGAGTCCCAGGATTCCTGTGGCACGTGAAAAGGGACACTTGGTCTCCCGCCTCAGCTGGAGAGGCGTCCCAATTGCCCTGCCAAGCCTCGAGGAGAATCCCGAGTTGTCCCTCGCAACTAGGCAGGAGTCCTGACGTCGCTGAACAAACACGTGGGTGGAAGGGCCATCCCCGTCGTAACTCGAGAATATACCCCAGGTTCCCGCCGCAACTCGAGAAAAACCATGAGACTTCCCCCTCGCCGCGAGATGAGGCCCGATTCCCCTGCACTGCGTGCAGAGCAATTCCGTGTTGCACATCACACATGAAAGGAGCCTTGATTTCCTTGATGGCACTCCAGAAAAAACCCAAGAACACTGTTTCAAGGCTGGAGGGATCCTGAGGTCCCTGTAGCAGCACGAAAGAGCTCCGTGGACCATGAATCAACTCGAGATGAGAGGTTAGTCCCTGCCTTCGACTCCAGAGGAATACCACCTTACCACAAGCACCTCAAGAGGAGGCTTCTCTCAGCTCTAGGTATGTGAGAGGGACCCTGAGTTTGCGGCCTCAAGTGGAATGGAGACCGCGATTCCCTGACTCGAAATAAGGCCGGATATCCCTGCAGTGACTTGAATGCAGGCTCGTCTTGCATCTCCCAAGACGAAAGGATGTCTGAATCCCCTGTGGAGACCACAGAGAAAGACCTAGTTCCCCACCTCATCGCGACCGGAGGCCTCACATCCTTTGAAAACTCCAGAGGTACGCGGAGATCAGTGCCTCCAAAGGAGACGATGCCTGACTCCTCGTGAAACTTGATAGGAGTCCCAGGATTCCTGTGGCACGTGGAAAGGGACCCTGGGTCTCCCGCCTCAGCAGGAGAGGCGTCGAAATTGCCCTGCCAAGCCTCGAGGAGAATCCCGAGTTGTCCCTCGCAAATAGGCAGGAGTCCTGACGTCGCTGAACAAACACGTGGGTGGAAGGGCCATCCCCGTCGTAACTCGAGAATATACCCCAGGTTCCCGCCGCAACTCGAGAAAAACCATGAGACTTCCCCCTCGCCGCGAGATGAGGCCCGATTCCCCTGCACTGCGTGCAGAGCAATTCCGTGTTGCACATCACACATGAAAGGAGCCTTGATTTCCTTGATGGCACTCCAGAGAAACCCCAAGAACACTGTTTCAAGGCTGGAGGGATCCTGAGGTCCCTGTAGCAGCATGAAAGAGCTCCGTGGACCATGAATCAACTCGAGATGAGAGGTTAGTCCCTGGCTTCGACTCCAGATGAATACCACCTTACCACAAGCACCTCAAGAGGAGGCTTCTCTCAGCTCTAGGTATGTGAGAGGAACCCTGAGTTTGCGGCCTCAAGTGGAATGGAGACCGCGATGCCCTGACTCGAAATAAGGCCGGATATCCCTGCAGTGACTTGAATGCAGGCTCGTCTTGCATCTCCCAAGACGAAAGGATGTCTGAATCCCCTGTGGAGACCACAGAGAAAGACCTAGTTCCCCACCTCATCGCGACCGGAGGCCTCACATCCTTTGAAAACTCCAGAGGTACGCGGAGATCAGTGCCTCCAAAGTAGACGATGCCTGACTCCTCGTGAAACTTGATAGGAGTCCCAGGATTCCTGTGGCACGTGGAAAGGGACCCTTGGTCTCCCACCTCAGCTGGAGAGGCGTCCCAATTGCCCTGCCAAGCCTCGAGGAGAATCCCGAGTTGTCCCTCGCAACTAGGCAGGAGTCCTGGCGTCGCTAAACAAACACGTGGGTGGAAGGGCCATCCCCGTCGTAACTCGAGAATATACCCCAGGTTCCCGCCGCAACTCGAGAAAAACCATGAGACTTCCCCCTCGCCGCGAGATGAGGCCCGATTCCCCTGCACTGCGTGCAGAGCAATTCCGTCTTGCACATCACACATGAAAGGAGCCTTGATTTCCTTGATGGCACTCCAGAGAAAACCCAAGAACACTGTTTCAAGGCTAGAGGGATCCTGAGGTCACTGTAGCAACACGAAAGAGCTCCGTGGACCAAAAATCAACTCGAGATGAGAGGTTAGTCCCTGGCTTCGACTCCAGAGGAATACCACCTTACCACAAGCACCTCAAGAGGAGGCTTCTCTCAGCTGTATGTATGTGAGAGGGACCCTGAGTTTGCGGCCTCAAGTGGAATGGAGACCGCGATGCCCTGACGCGAAATAAGGCCGGATATCCCTGCAGTGACTTGAATGCAGGCTCGTCTTGCATCTCCCAAGACGAAAGGATGTCTGAATCCCCTGTGGAGACCACAGAGAAAGACCTAGTTCCCCACCTCATCGCGACCGGAGGCCTCACATCCTTTGAAAACTCCAGAGGTAGGCGGAGATCAGTGCCTCCAAAGGAGACGATGCCTGACTCCTCGTGAAACTTGATAGGAGTCCCAGGATTCCTGTGGCACGTGGAAAGGGACCCTGGGTCTCCCGCCTCAGCAGGAGAGGCGTCGCAATTGCCCTGCCAAGCCTCGAGGAGAATCCCGAGTTGTCCCTCGCAAATAGGCAGGAGTCCTGACGTCGCTGAACAAACACGTGGGTGGAAGGGCCATCCCCGTCGTAACTCGAGAATATACCCCAGGTTCCCGCCGCAACTCGAGAAAAACCATGAGACTTCCCCCTCGCCGCGAGATGAGGCCCGATTCCCCTGCACTGCGTGCAGAGCAATTCCGTGTTGCACATCACACATGAAAGGAGCCTTGATTTCCTTGATGGCACTCCAGAGAAACCCCAAGAACACTGTTTCAAGGTTGAGGGATCCTGAGGTCACTCTAGCAACACGAAAGAGCTCCGTGGGCCAAAAATCAACTCGAGATGAGAGGTTAGTCCCTGGCTTCGACTCCAGAGGAATACCACCTTACCACAAGCACCTCAAGAGGAGGCTTCTCTCAGTTGTATGTATGTGAGAGGGACCCTGAGTTTGCGGCCTCAAGTGGAATGGAGACCGCGATGCCCTGACTCGAAATAAGGCCGGATATCCCAGCAGTGACTTGAATGCAGGCTCGTCTTGCATCTCCCAAGACGAAAGGATGTCTGAGTCCCCTGTGGAGACCACAGAGAAAGACCTAGTTCCCCACCTCATCGCGACCGGAGGCCTCATATCCTTTGAAAACTCCAGAGGTACGCGGAGATCAGTGCCTCCAAAGGAGACGATGCCTGACTCCTCGTGAAACTTAATAGGAGTCCCAGGATTCCTGTGGCACGTGGAAAGGGACCCTTGGTCTCCCGCCTCAGCTGGAGAGGCGTCCCAATTGCCCTGCCAAGCCTCGAGGAGAATCCCGAGTTGTCCCTCGCAACTAGGCAGGAGTCCTGACGTCGCTGAAGAAGCACGTGGTTGGAAGGGCCATCCCCGTCGTAACTGGAGAATATACCCCAGGTTCCCGCCGCAACTCGAGAAAAACCATGAGACTTCCCCCTCGCCGCGAGATGAGGCCCGATTCCCCTGCACTGCGTGCAGAGCAATTCCGTCTTGCACATCACACATGAATGGAGCCTTGATTTCCTTGATGGCACTCCAGAGAAACACCAAGAACACTGTTTCAAGGCTAGAGGGATCCTGAGGTCACTGTAGCAACACGAAAGAGCTCCGTGGACCAAAAATCAACTCGAGATGAGAGGTTAGTCCCTGGCTTCGACTCCAGAGGAATACCACCTTACCACAAGCACCTCAAGAGGAGGCTTCTCTCAGCTCTAGCTATGTGAGAGGGACCCTGAGTTTGCGGCCTCAAGTGGAATGGACACCGCGATTCCCTGATCCGAAATAAGGCCGGATATCCCTGCAGTGACTCGAATGCAGGCTCGTCTTGCATCTCCCAAGACGAAAGGATATCTGAATCCCCTGTGGAGACCACAGAGAATGACCTAGTTCCCCACCTCATCGCGACCGGAGGCCTCACATCCTTTGAAAACTCCAGAGGTACGCGGAGATCAGTGCCTCCAAAGGAGACGATGCCTGACTCCTCGTGAAACTTGATAGGAGTCCCAGGATTCCTGTGGCACGTGGAATGGGACACTTGGTCTCCCGCCTCAGCTGGAGAGGCGTCGCAATTGCCCTGCCAAGCCTCGAGGAGAATCCCGAGTTGTCCCTCGCAACTAGGCAGGAGTCCTGACGTCGCTGAACAAACACGTGGGTGGAAGGGCCATCCCCGTCGTAACTGGAGAATATACCCCAGGTTCCCGCCGCAACTCGAGAAAAACCAATAGAGTTCCCCCTCGCCGCGAGATGAGGCCCGATTCCCCTGCACTGCGTGCAGAGCAATTCCGTGTTGCACATCACACATGAAAGGAGCCTTGATTTCCTTGATGGCACTCCAGAGAAACCCCAAGAACACTGTTTCAAGGCTGGAGGGATCCTGAGGTCCCTGTAGCAGCACGAAAGAGCTCCATGGACCATGAATCAACTCGAGATGAGAGGTTAGTCCCTGGCTTCGACTCCAGAGGAATACCACCTTACCACAAGCACCTCAAGAGGAGGCTTCTCTCAGCTCTAGGTATGTGAGAGGTACCCTGAGTTTGCGGCCTCAAGTGGAATAGACACCGCGATTCCCTGACTCGAAATAAGGCCGGATATCCCTGCAGTGACTTAAATGCAGGCTCGTCTTGCATCTCCCAAGACGAAAGGATGTCTGAATCCCCTGTGGAGACCACAGAGAAAGACCTAGTTCCCCACCTCATCGCGACCAGAGGCCTCACATCCTTTGAAAACTCCAGAGGTACGCGGAGATCAGTGCCTCCAAAGGAGACGATGCCTGACTCCTCGTGAAACTTCATAGGAGTCCCAGGATTCCTGTGGCACGTGGAAAGGGACACTTGGTCTCCCGCCTCAGCTGGAGAGGCGTCCCAATTGCCCTGCCAAGCCTCGAGGAGAATCCCGAGTTGTCCCTCGCAACTAGGCAGGAGTCCTGCCGTCGCTGAACTAACACGTGTGTGGAAGGGCCATCCCCGTCGTAACTCGAGATTATACCGCAGGTTCCCGCCGCAACTCGAGAAAAACCATGAGACTTCCCCCTCGCCGCGAGATGAGGCCCGATTCCCCTGCACTGCGTGCAGAGCAATTCCGTGTTGCACATCACACATGAAAGAAGCCTTGATTTCCTTGATGGCACTCCAGAGAAACCCCAAGAACACTGTTTCAAGGTTGAGGGATCCTGAGGTCCCTGTAGCAACACGAAAGAGCTCCGTGGACCAAAAATCAACTCGAGATGAGAGGTTAGTCCCTGGCTTCGACTCCAGAGGAATACCACCTTACCACAAGCACCTCAAGAGGAGGCTTCTCTCAGCTCTAGGTATGTGAGAGGGACCCTGAGTTTGCAGCCTCAAGTGGAATGGAGACCGCGATGCCCTGACTCGAAATAAGGCCGGATATCCCTGCAGTGACTTGAATGCAGGCTCGTCTTGCATCTCCCAAGACGAAAGGATGTCTGAGTCCCCTGTGGAGACCACAGAGAAAGACCTAGTTCCCCACCTCATCGCGACCGGAGGCCTCACATCCTTTGAAAACTCCAGAGGTACGCGGAGATCAGTGCCTCCAAAGGAGACGATGCCTGACTCCTCGTGAAACTTGATAGGAGTCCCAGGATTCCTGTGGCACATGGAGAGGGACCCTTGGTCTCCCGCCTCAGCTGGAGAGGCGTCCCAATTGCCCTGCCAAGCCTCGAGGAGAATCCCGAGTTGTCCCTCGCAACTAGGCAGGAGTCCTGACGTCGCTGAAGAAGCACGTGGGTGGAAGGGCCATCCCCGTTGTAACTCGAGAATATACCCCAGGTTCCCGCCGCAACTCGAGAAAAACCATGAGACTTCCCCCTCGCCGCGAGATGAGGCACGATTCCCCTGCACTGCGTGCAGAGCAATTCCGTCTTGCACATCACACATGAAAGGAGCCTTGATTTCCTTGATGGCACTCCAGAGAAACCCCAAGAACACTGTTTCAAGGCTAGAGGGATCCTGAGGTCACTGTAGCAACACGAAAGAGCTCCGTGGACCAAAAATCAACTAGAGATGAGAGGTTAGTCCCTGGCTTCGACTCCAGAGGAATACCATCTTACCACAAGCACCTCAAGAGGAGGCTTCTCTCAGCTCTAGCTAGGTGAGAGGGACCCTGAGTTTGCCGCCTCAAGTGAAATGGACACCGCGATTCCCTGATCCGAAATAAGGCCGGATATCCCTGCAGTGACTTGAATGCAGGCTCGTCTTGCATCTCCCAAGACGAAAGGATATCTGAATCCCCTGTGGAGACCACAGAGAATGACCTAGTTCCCCACCTCATTGCGACCGGAGGCCTCACATCCTTTGAAAACTCCAGAGGTAGGCGTAGATCAGTGCCTCCAAAGGAGACGATGCCTGACTCCTCGTGAAACTTGATAGGAGTCCCAGGATTCCTGTGGCACGTGGAATGGGACACTTGGTCTCCCGCCTCAGCTGGAGAGGCGTCGCAATTGCCCTGCCAAGCCTCGAGGAGAATCCCGAGTTGTCCCTCGCAACTAGGCAGGAGTCCTGACGTCGCTGAACAAACACGTGGGTGGAAGGGCCATCCCCGTCGTAACTCGAGAATATACCCCAGGTTCCCGCCTCAACTCGAGAAAAACCAATAGACTTCCCCCTCGCCGCGAGATGAGGCCCGATTCCCCTGCACTGCGTGCAGAGCAATTCCGTGTTGCACATCACACATGAAAGGAGCCTTGATTTCCTTGATGGCACTCCAGAGAAACCCCAAGAACACTGTTTCAAGGTTGAGGGATCCTGAGGTCACTGTAGCAACACGAAAGAGCTCCGTGGACCAAAAATCAACTCGAGATGAGAGGTTAGTCCCTGGCTTCGACTCCAGAGGAATACCACCTTACCACAAGCACCTCAAGAGGAGGCTTCTCTCAGCTCTAGGTATGTGAGAAGGACCCTGAGTTTGCGGCCTCAAGTGGAATGGAGACCGCGATGCCCTGACTCGAAATACGGCCGGATATCCCTGCAGTGACTTGAATGCAGGCTCGTCTTGCATCTCCCAAGACGAAAGGATGTCTGAATCCCCTGTGGAGACCACAGAGAAAGACCTAGTTCCCCACCTCATCGCGACCGGAGGCCTCACATCCTTTGAAAACTCCAGAGGTACGCGGAGATCAGTGCCTCCAAAGGAGACGATGCCTGACTCCTCGTGAAACTTGATAGGAGTCCCAGGATTCCTGTGGCACGTGGAAAGGGACCCTTGGTCTCCCGCCTCAGCTGGAGAGGCGTCCCAATTGCCCTGCCAAGCCTCGAGGAGAATCCCGAGTTGTCCCTAGCAACTAGGCAGGAGTCCTGACGTCGCTGAAGAAACACGTGGGTGGAAGGGCCATCCCCGTCGTAACTCGAGAATATACCCCAGGTTCCCGCCGCAACTCGAGAAAAACCATGAGACTTCCCCCTCGCCGCGAGATGAGGCCCGATTCCCCTGCACTGCGTGCAGAGCAATTCCGTGTTGCACATCACACATGAAAGGAGCCTTGATTTCCTTGATGGCACTCCAGAGAAACACCAAGAACACTGTTTCAAGGCTAGAGGGATCCTGAGGTCACTCTAGCAACACGAAAGAGCTCCGTGGACCACAAATCAACTCGAGATGAGAGGTTAGTCCCTGGCTTCGACTCCAGAGGAATACCACCTTACCACAAGCACCTCAAGAGGAGGCTTCTCTCAGCTCTAGCTATGTGAGAGGGACCCTGAGTTTGCGGCCTCAAGTGGAATGGAGACCGCGATTCCCTGACTCGAAATAAGGCCGGATATCCCTGCAGTGACTTGAATGCAGGCTCGTCTTGCATCTCCCAAGACGAAAGGATGTCTGAATCCCCTGTGGAGACCACAGAGAAAGACCTAGTTCCCCACCTCATCGCGACCGGAGGCCTCACATCCTTTGAAAACTCCAGAGGTACGCGGAGATCAGTGCCTCCAAAGGAGACGATGCCTGACTCCTCGTGAAACTTGATAGGAGTCCCAGGATTCCTGTGGCACGTGGAAAGGGACCCTGGGTCTCCCACCTCAGCTGGAGAGGCGTCCCAATTGCCCTGCCAAGCCTCGAGGAGAATCCCGAGTTGTCCCTCGCAACTAGGCAGGAGTCCTGGCGTCGCTAAACAAACACGTGTGTGGAAGGGCCATCCCCGTCGTAACTCGAGAATATACCCCAGGTTCCCGCCGCAACTCGAGAAAAACCATGAGAATTCCCCCTCGCCGCGAGATGAGGCCCGATTCCCCTGCACTGCGTGCAGAGCAATTCCGTGTTGCACATCACACATGAAAGGAGCCATGATTTCCTTGATGGCACTCCAGAGAAAACCCAAGAACACTGTTTCAAGGCTAGAGGGATCCTGAGGTCACTGTAGCAACACGAAAGAGCTCCGTGGACCAAAAATCAACTCGAGATGAGAGGTTAGTCCCTGGTTTCGACTCCAGAGGAACACCACCTTACCACAAGCACCTCAAGAGGAGGCTTCTCTCAGCTGTATGTATGTGAGAGGGACCCTGAGTTTGCGGCCTCAAGTGGAATGGAGACCGCGATGCCCTGAAGCGAAATAAGGCCGGATATCCCTGCAGTGACTTGAATGCAGGCTCGTCTTGCATCTCCCAAGACGAAAGGATGTCTGAATCCCCTGTGGAGACCACAGAGAATGACCTAGTTCCCCACCTCATCGCGACCGGAGGCCTCACATCCTTTGAAAACTCCAGAGGTACGCGGAGATCAGTGCCTCCAAGGAGACGATGCCTGACTCCTCGTGAAACTTGATAGGAGTCCCAGGATTCCTGTGGCACGTGGAAAGGGACCCTTGGTCTCCCGCCTCAGCTGGAGAGGCGTCCCAATTGCCCTGCCAAGCCTCGAGGAGAATCCCGAGTTGTCCCTCGCAACTAGCCAGTAGTCCTGACGTCGCTGAACAAACACGTGGGTGGAAGGGCCATCCCCGTCGTAACTCGAGAATATACCCCAGGTTCCCGCCGCAACTCGAGGAAAACCATGAGACTTCCCCCTCGCCGCGAGATGAGGCACGATTCCCCTGCACTGCGTGCAGAGCAATTCCGTGTTGCACATCACACATGAAAGGAGCCTTGATTTCCTTGATGGCACTCCAGAGAAAACCCAAGAACACTGTTTCAAGGCTGGAGGGATCCTGAGGTCCCTGTAGCAGCACGAAAGAGCTCCGTGGGCCAAAAATCAACTCGAGATGAGAGGTTAGTCCCTGGCTTCGACTCCAGAGGAATACCACCTTACCACAAGCACCTCAAGAGGAGGCTTCTCTCAGCTGTATGTATGTGAGAGGGACCCTGAGTTTGCGGCCTCAAGTGGAATGGAGACCGCGATGCCCTGACTCGAAATAAGGCCGGATATCCCTGCAGTGACTTGAATGCAGGCTCGTCTTGCATCTCCCAAGACGAAAGGATGTCTGAATCCCCTGTGGAGACCACAGAGAAAGACCGAGTTCCCCACCTCATCGCGACCGGAGGCCTCACATCCTTTGAAAACTCCAGAGGTACGCGGAGATCAGTGCCTCCAAAGGAGACGATGCCTGACTCCTCGTGAAACTTGATAGGAGTCCCAGGATTCCTGTGGCACGTGGAAAGGGACCCTTGGTCTCCCGCCTCAGCTGGAGAGGCGTCCCAATTGCCCTGCCAAGCCTCGAGGAGAATCCCGAGTTGTCCCTAGCAACTAGGCAGGAGTCCTGACGTCGCTGAAGAAACACGTGGGTGGAAGGGCCATCCCCGTCGTAACTCGAGAATATACCCCAGGTTCCCGCCGCAACTCGAGAAAAACCATGAGACTTCCCCCTCGCCGCGAGATGAGGCACGATTCCCCTGCACTGCGTGCAGAGCAATTCCGTGTTGCACATCACACATGAAAGGAGCCTTGATTTTCTTGATGGCACTCCAGAGAAACCCCAAGAACACTGTTTCAAGGCTGGAGGGATCCTGAGGTCCCTGTAGCAGCACGAAAGAGCTCCGTGGACCATGAATCAACTCGAGATGAGAGGTTAGTCCCTGGCTTCGACTCCAGAGGAATACCACCTTACCACAAGCACCTCAAGAGGAGGCTTCTCTCAGCTCTAGGTATGTGAGAGGTACCCTGAGTTTGCGGCCTCAAGTGGAATCGACACCGCGATGCCCTGACTCGAAATAAGGCCGGATATCCCTGCAGTGACTAGAATGCAGGCTCGTCTTGCATCTCCCAAGACGAAAGGATGTCTGAATCCCCTGTGGAGACCACAGAGAAAGACCTAGTTCCCCACCTCATCGCGACCGGAGGCCTCACATCCTTTGAAAACTCCAGAGGTACGCGGAGATCAGTGCCTCCAAAGGAGACGATGCCTGACTCCTCGTGAAACTTGATAGGAGTCCCAGGATTCCTGTGGCACGTGGAAAGGGACCCTTGGTCTCCCGCCTCAGCTGGAGAGGCGTCCCAATTGCCCTGCCAAGCCTCGAGGAGAATCCCGAGTTGTCCCTCGCAACTAGGCAGGAGTCCTGACGTCGCTGAAGAAGCACGTGGGTGGAAGGGCCATCCCCGTTGTAACTCGAGAATATACCCCAGGTTCCCGCCGCAACTCGAGAAAAACCATGAGACTTCCCCCTCGCCGCGAGATGAGGCACGATTCCCCTGCACTGCGTGCAGAGCAATTCCGTGTTGCACATCACACATGAAAGGAGCCTTGATTTCCTTGATGGCACTCCAGAGAAACCCCAAGAACACTGTTTCAAGGCTAGAGGGATCCTGAGGTCACTCTAGCAACACGAAAGAGCTCCGTGGACCAAAAATCAACTCGAGATGAGAGGTTAGTCCCTGGCTTTGACTCCAGAGGAATACCACCTTACCACAAGCACCTCAAGAGGAGGCTTCTCTCAGCTGTATGTATGTGAGAGGGACCCTGAGTTTGCGGCCTCAAGTGGAATGGAGACCGCGATGCCCTGACGCGAAATAAGGCCGGATATCCCTGCAGTGACTTGAATGCAGGCTCGTCTTGCATCTCCCAAGACGAAAGGATGTCTGAATCCCCTGTGGAGACCACAGAGAATGACCTAGTTCCCCACCTCATCGCGACCGGAGGCCTCACATCCTTTGAAAACTCCAGAGGTACGCGGAGATCAGTGCCTCCAAAGGAGACGATGCCTGACTCCTCGTGAAACTTGATAGGAGTCCCAGGATTCCTGTGGCACGTGGAAAGGGACCCTTGGTCTCCCGCCTCAGCTGGAGAGGCGTCCCAATTGCCCTGCCAAGCCTCGAGGAGAATCCCGAGTTGTCCCTCGCAACTAGGCAGGAGTCCTGACGTCGCTGAACAAACACGTGGGTGGAAGGGCCATCCCCGTCGTAACTCGAGAATATACCCCAGGTTCCCGCCGCAACTCGAGAAAAACCATGAGACTTCCCCCTCGCCGCGAGATGAGGCCCGATTCCCCTGCACTGCGTGCAGAGCAATTCCGTGTTGCACATCACACATGAAAGGAGCCTTGATTTCCTTGATGGCACTCCAGAGAAAACCCAAGGACACTGTTTCAAGGCTGGAGGGATCCTGAGGTCCCTGTAGCAGCACGAAAGAGCTCCGTGGACCATGAATCAACTCGAGATGAGAGGTTAGTCCCTGCCTTCGACTCCAGAGGAATACCACCTTACCACAAGCACCTCAAGAGGAGGCTTCTCTCAGCTCTAGGTATGTGAGAGGGACCCTGAGTTTGCGGCCTCAAGTGGAATGGAGACCGCGATTCCCTGACTCGAAATAAGGCCGGATATCCCTGCAGTGACTTGAATGCAGGCTCGTCTTGCATCTCCCAAGACGAAAGGATGTCTGAATCCCCTGTGGAGACCACTGAGAAAGACCTAGTTCCCCACCTCATCGCGACCGGAGGCCTCACATCCTTTGAAAACTCCAGAGGTACACGGAGATCAGTGCCTCCAAAGGAGACGATGCCTGACTCCTCGTGAAACTTGATAGGAGTCCCAGGATTCCTGTGGCACGTGGAAAGGGACACTTGGTCTCCCGCCTCAGCTGGAGAGGCGTCCCAATTGCCCTGCCAAGCCTCGAGGAGAATCCCGAGTTGTCCCTCGCAACTAGGCAGGAGTCCTGCCGTCGCTGAACTAACACGTGTGTGGAAGGGCCATCCCCGTCGTAACTCGAGATTATACCGCAGGTTCCCGCCGCAACTCGAGAAAAACCATGAGACTTCCCCCTCGCCGCGAGATGAGGCCCGATTCCCCTGCACTGCGTGCAGAGCAATTCCGTGTTGCACATCACACATGAAAGAAGCCTTGATTTCCTTGATGGCACTCCAGAGAAACCCCAAGAACACTGTTTCAAGGTTGAGGGATCCTGAGGTCACTGTAGCAACACGAAAGAGCTCCGTGGACCAAAAATCAACTCGAGATGAGAGGTTAGTCCCTGGCTTCGACTCCAGAGGAATACCACCTTACCACAAGCACCTCAAGAGGAGGCTTCTCTCAGCTCTAGGTATGTGAGAGGGACCCTGAGTTTGCGGCCTCAAGTGGAATGGAGACCGCGATGCCCTGACTCGAAATAAGGCCGGATATCCCTGCAGTGACTTGAATGCAGGCTCGTCTTGCATCTCCCAAGACGAAAGGATGTCTGAATCCCCTGTGGAGACCACAGAGAATGACCTAGTTCCCCACCTCAATGCGACCGGAGGCCTCACATCCTTTGAAAACTCCAGAGGTACGCGGAGATCAGTGCCTCCAAAGGAGACGATGCCTGACTCCTCGTGAAACTTGATAGGAGTCCCAGGATTCCTGTGGCACGTCGAAAGGGACCCTTGGTCTCCCGCCTCAGCTGGAGAGGCGTCCCAATTGCCCTGCCAAGCCTCGAGGAGAATCCCGAGTTGTCCCTCGCAACTAGGCAGGAGTCCTGACGTCGCTGAACAAACACGTGGGTGGAAGGGCCATCCCCGTCGTAACTCGAGAATATACCCCAGGTTCCCGCCGCAACTCGAGAAAAACCATGAGACTTCCCCCTCGCCGCGAGATGAGGCCCGATTCCCCTGCACTGCGTGCAGAGCAATTCCGTGTTGCACATCACACATGAAAGGAGCCTTGATTTCCTTGATGGCACTCCAGAGAAAACCCAAGAACACTGTTTCAAGGCTGGAGGGATCCTGAGGTCCCTGTAGCAGCACGAAAGAGCTCCGTGGACCATGAATCAACTCGAGATGAGAGGTTAGTCCCTGCCTTCGACTCCAGAGGAATACCACCTTACCACAAGCACCTCAAGAGGAGGCTTCTCTCAGCTCTAGGTATGTGAGAGGGACCCTGAGTTTGCGGCCTCAAGTGGAATGGAGACCGCGATTCCCTGACTCGAAATAAGGCCGGATATCCCTGCAGTGACTTGAATGCAGGCTCGTCTTGCATCTCCCAAGACGAAAGGATGTCTGAATCCCCTGTGGAGACCACTGAGAAAGACCTAGTTCCCCACCTCATCGCGACCGGAGGCCTCACATCCTTTGAAAACTCCAGAGGTACACGGAGATCAGTGCCTCCAAAGGAGACGACGCCTGACTCCTCGTGAAACTTGATAGGAGTCCCAGGATTCCTGTGGCACGTGGAAAGGGACCCTGGGTCTCCCGCCTCAGCAGGAGAGGCGTCCCAATTGCCCTGCCAAGCCTCGAGGAGAATCCCGAGTTGTCCCTCGCAAATAGGCAGGAGTCCTGACGTCGCTGAACAAACACGTGGGTGGAAGGGCCATCCCCGTTGTAACTCGAGAATATACCCCAGGTTCCCGCCGCAACTCGAGAAAAACCATGAGACTTCCCCCTCGCCGCGAGATGAGGCCCGATTCCCCTGCACTGCGTGCAGAGCAATTCCGTGTTGCACATCACACATGAAAGGAGCCTTGATTTCCTTGATGGCACTCCAGAGAAAACCCAAGAACACTGTTTCAAGGCTGGAGGGATCCTGAGGTCCCTGTAGCAGCACGAAAGAGCTCCGTAGACCATGAATCAACTCGAGATGAGAGGTTAGTCCCTGCCTTCGACTCCAGAGGAATACCACCTTACCACAAGCACCTCAAGAGGAGGCTTCTCTCAGCTCTAGGTATGTGAGAGGGACCCTGAGTTTGCGGCCTCAAGTGGAATGGAGACCGCGAATCCCTGACTCGAAATAAGGCCGGATATCCCTGCAGTGACTTGAATGCAGGCTCGTCTTGCATCTCCCAAGACGAAAGGATGTCTGAATCCCCTGTGGAGACCACTGAGAAAGACCTAGTTCCCCACCTCATGGCGACCGGAGGCCTCACATCCTTTGAAAACTCCAGAGGTACGCGGAGATCAGTGCCTCCAAAGGAGACGATGCCTGACTCCACGTGAAACTTGATAGGAGTCCCAGGATTCCTGTGGCACGTGGAAAGGGACCCTTGGTCTCCCACCTCAGCTGGAGAGGCGTCCCAATTGCCCTGCCAAGCCTCGAGGAGAATCCCGAGTTGTCCCTCGCAACTAGGCAGGAGTCCTGGCGTCGCTAAACAAACACGTGGGTGGAAGGGCCATCCCCGTCGTAACTCGAGAATATACCCCAGGTTCCTGCCGCAACTCGAGAAAAACCATGAGACTTCCCCCTCGCCGCGAGATGAGGCCTGATTCCCCTGCACTGCGTGCAGAGCAATTCCGTCTTGCACATCACACATGAAAGGAGCCTTGATTTCCTTGATGGCACTCCAGAGAAAACCCAAGAACACTGTTTCAAGGCTAGAGGGATCCTGAGGTCACTGTAGCAACACGAAAGAGCTCCGTGGACCAAAAATCAACTCGAGATGAGAGGTTAGTCCCTGGCTTCGACTCCAGAGGAATACCACCTTACCACAAGCACCTCAAGAGGAGGCTTCTCTCAGCTGTATGTATGTGAGAGGGACCCTGAGTTTGCGGCCTCAAGTGGAATGGAGACCGCGATGCCCTGACGCGAAATAAGGCCGGATATCCCTGCAGTGACTTGAATGCAGGCTGGTCTTGCATCTCCCAAGAAGAAAGGATGTCTGAATCCCCTGTGGAGACCACAGAGAATGACCTAGTTCCCCACCTCATCGCGACCGGAGGCCTCACATCCTTTGAAAACTCCAGAGGTACGCGGAGATCAGTGCCTCCAAAGGAGACGATGCCTGACTCCTCGTGAAACTTGATAGGAGTCCCAGGATTCCTGTGGCACGTGGAAAGGGACCCTTGGTCTCCCGCCTCAGCTGGAGAGGCGTCCCAATTGCCCTGCCAAGCCTCGAGGAGAATCCCGAGTTGTCCCTCGCAACTAGGCAGGAGTCCTGACGTCGCTGAACAAACACGTGGGTGGAAGGGCCATCCCCGTCGTAACTCGAGAATATACCCCAGGTTCCCGCCGCAACTCGAGAAAAACCATGAGACTTCCCCCTCGCCGCGAGATGAGGCCCGATTCCCCTGCACTGCGTGCAGAGCAATTCCGTGTTGCACATCACACATGAAAGGAGCCTTGATTTCCTTGATGGCACTCCAGAGAAAACCCAAGAACACTGTTTCAAGGCTGGAGGGATCCTGAGGTCCCTGTAGCAGCACGAAAGAGCTCCGTGGACCATGAATCAACTCGAGATGAGAGGTTAGTCCCTGCCTTCGACTCCAGAGGAATACCACCTTACCACAAGCACCTCAAGAGGAGGCTTCTCTCAGCTCTAGGTATGTGAGAGGGACCCTGAGTTTGCGGCCTCAAGTGGAATGGAGACCGCGATTCCCTGACTCGAAATAAGGCCGGATATCCCTGCAGTGACTTGAATGCAGGCTCGTCTTGCATCTCCCAAGACGAAAGGATGTCTGAATCCCCTGTGGAGACCACTGAGAAAGACCTAGTTCCCCACCTCATCGCGACCGGAGGCCTCACATCCTTTGAAAACTCCAGAGGTACGCGGAGATCAGTGCCTCCAAAGGAGACGACGCCTGACTCCTCGTGAAACTTGATAGGAGTCCCAGGATTCCTGTGGCACGTGGAAAGGGACCCTGGGTCTCCCGCCTCAGCAGGAGAGGCGTCCCAATTGCCCTGCCAAGCCTCGAGGAGAATCCCGAGTTGTCCCTCGCAAATAGGCAGGAGTCCTGACGTCGCTGAACAAACACGTGGGTGGAAGGGCCATCCCCGTCGTAACTCGAGAATATACCCCAGGTTCCCGCCGCAACTCGAGAAAAACCATGAGACTTCCCCCTCGCCGCGAGATGAGGCTGATTCCCCTGCACTGCGTGCAGAGCAATTCCGTGTTGCACATCACACATGAAAGGAGCCTTGATTTCCTTGATGGCACTCCAGAGAAACCCCAAGAACACTGTTTCAAGGTTGAGGGATCCTGAGGTCACTGTAGCAGCACGAAAGAGCTCCGTGGGCCAAAAATCAACTCGAGATGAGAGGTTAGTCCCTGGCTTCGACTCCAGAGGAATACCACCTTACCACAAGCACCTCAAGAGGAGGCTTCTCTCAGCTGTATGTATGTGAGAGGGACCCTGAGTTTGCGGCCTCAAGTGGAATGGAGACCGCGATGCCCTGACTCGAAATAAGGCCGGATATCCCTGCAGTGACTTGAATGCAGGCTCGTCTTGCATCTCCCAAGACCAAAGGATGTCTGAATCCCCTGTGGAGACCACAGAGAAAGACCTAGTTCCCCACCTCATCGCGACCGGAGGCCTCACATCCTTTGAAAACTCCAGAGGTACGCGGAGATCAGTGCCTCCAAAGGAGACGATGCCTGACTCCTCGTGAAACTTGATAGGAGTCCCAGGATTGCTGTGGCACGTGGAAAGGGACCCTTGGTCTCCCGCCTCAGCTGGAGAGGCGTCCCAATTGCCCTGCCAAGCCTCGAGGAGAATCCCGAGTTGTCCCTCGCAACTAGGCAGGAGTCCTGACGTCGCTGAAGAAACACGTGGGTGGAAGGGCCATCCCCGTCGTAACTCGAGAATATACCCCAGGTTCCCGCCGCAACTCGAGAAAAACCATGAGACTTCCCCCTCGCCGCGAGATGAGGCACGATTCCCCTGCACTGCGTGCAGAGCAATTCCGTGTTGCACATCACACATGAAAGGAGCCTTGATTTCCTTGATGGCACTCCAGAGAAACCCCAAGAACACTGTTTCAAGGCTAGAGGGATCCTGAGGTCACTGTAGCAACACGAAAGTGCTCCGTGGACCAAAAATCAACTCGAGATGAGAGGTTAGTCCCTGGCTTCGACTCCAGAGGAATACCACCTTACCACAAGCACCTCAAGAGGAGGCTTCTCTCAGCTCTACCTATGTGAGAGGGACCCTGAGTTTGCGGCCTCAAGTGGAATGGACACCGCGATTCCCTGATCCGAAATAAGGCCGGATATCCCTGCAGTGACTTGAATGCAGGCTCGTCTTGCATCTCCCAAGACGAAAGGATATCTGAATCCCCTGTGGAGACCACAGAGAATGACCTAGTTCCCCACCTCATGGCGACCGGAGGCCTCACATCCTTTGAAAACTCCAGAGGTACGCGGAGATCAGTGCCTCCAAAGGAGACGATGCCTGACTCCTCGTGAAACTTGATAGGAGTCCCAGGATTCCTGTGGCACGTGGAAAGGGACACTTGGTCTCCCGCCTCAGCTGGAGAGGCGTCCCAATTGCCCTGCCAAGCCTCGAGGAGAATCCCGAGTTGTCCCTCGCAACTAGGCAGGAGTCCTGCCGTCGCTGAACTAACACGTGTGTGGAAGGGCCATCCCCGTCCTAACTCGAGATTATACCGCAGGTTCCCGCCGCAACTCGAGAAAAACCATGAGACTTCCCCCTCGCCGCGAGATGAGGCCCGATTCCCCTGCACTGCGTGCAGAGCAATTCCGTGTTGCACATCACACATGAAAGAAGCCTTGATTTCCTTGATGGCACTCCAGAGAAACCCCAAGAACACTGTTTCAAGGTTGAGGGATCCTGAGGTCCCTGTAGCAACACGAAAGAGCTCCGTGGACCAAAAATCAACTCGAGATGAGAGGTTAGTCCCTGGCTTCGACTCCAGAGGAATACCACCTTACCACAAGCACCTCAAGAGGAGGCTTCTCTCAGCTCTAGGTATGTGAGAGGGACCCTGAGTTTGCGGCCTCAAGTGGAATGGAGACCGCGATGCCCTGACTCGAAATAAGGCCGGATATCCCTGCAGTGACTTGAATGCAGGCTCGTCTTGCATCTCCCAAGACGAAAGGATGTCTGAATCCCCTGTGGAGACCACAGAGAAAGACCTAGTTCCCCACCTCATCGCGACCGGAGGCCTCACATCCTTTGAAAACTCCAGAGGTACGCGGAGATCAGTGCCTCCAAAGGAGACGATGCCTGACTCCTCGTGAAACTTGATAGGAGTCCCAGGATTCCTGTGGCACATGGAAAGGGACCCTTGGTCTCCCGCCTTAGCTGGAGAGGCGTCCCAATTGCCCTGCCAAGCCTCGAGGAGAATCCCGAGTTGTCCCTCGCAACTAGGCAGGAGTCCTGACGTCGCTGAACAAACACGTGGGTGGAAGGGCCGTCCCAGTCGAAACTCGAGAATATTCCCCAGGTTCCCGCCGCAACTCGAGAAAAACCATGAGACTTCCCCCTCGCCGCGAGATGAGGCCTGATTCCCCTGCACTGCGTGCAGAGCAATTCCGTGTTGCACATCACACATGAAAGGAGCCTTGATTTCCTTGATGGCACTCCAGAGAAACACCAAGAACACTGTTTCAAGGCTAGAGGGATCCTGAGGTCACTCTAGCAACACGAAAGAGCTCCGTGGACCACAAATCAACTCGAGATGAGAGGTTAGTCCCTGGCTTCGACTCCAGAGGAATACCACCTTACCACAAGCACCTCAAGAGGAGGCTTCTCTCAGCTCTAGCTATGTGAGAGGGACCCTGAGTTTGCGGCCTCAAGTGGAATGGACACCGCGATTCCCTGACGCGAAATAAGGCCGGATATCCCTGCAGTGACTTGAATGCAGGCTCGTCTTGCATCTCCCAAGACGAAAGGATGTCTGAATCCCCTGTGGAGACCACAGAGAATGACCTAGTTGCCCACCTCATCGAGACCGGAGGCCTCACATCCTTTGAAAACTCCAGAGGTAGGCGGAGATCAGTGCCTCCAAAGGAGACGATGCCTGACTCCTCGTGAAACTTGATAGGAGTCCCAGGATTCCTGTGGCACGTGAAAAGGGACACTTGGTCTCCCGCCTCAGCTGGAGAGGCGTCCCAATTGCCCTGCCAAGCCTCGAGGAGAATCCCGAGTTGTCCCTCGCAACTAGGCAGGAGTCCTGACGTCGCTGAACAAACACGTGGGTGGAAGGGCCATCCCCGTCGTAACTCGAGAATATACCCCAGGTTCCCGCCGCAACTCGAGAAAAACCATGAGACTTCCCCCTCGCCGCGAGATGAGGCCCGATTCCCCTGCACTGCGTGCAGAGCAATTCCGTGTTGCACATCACACATGAAAGGAGCCTTGATTTCCTTGATGGCACTCCAGAGAAAACCCAAGAACACTGTTTCAAGGCTGGAGGGATCCTGAGGTCCCTGTAGCAGCACGAAAGAGCTCCGTGGACCATGAATCAACTCGAGATGAGAGGTTAGTCCCTGCCTTCGACTCCAGAGGAATACCACCTTACCACAAGCACCTCAAGAGGAGGCTTCTCTCAGCTCTAGGTATGTGAGAGGGACCCTGAGTTTGCGGCCTCAAGTGGAATGGAGACCGCGATTCCCTGACTCGAAATAAGGCCGGATATCCCTGCAGTGACTTGAATGCAGGCTCGTCTTGCATCTCCCAAGACGAAAGGATGTCTGAATCCCCTGTGGAGACCACAGAGAAAGACCTAGTTCCCCACCTCATCGCGACCGGAGGCCTCACATCCTTTGAAAACTCCAGAGGTACGCGGAGATCAGTGCCTCCAAAGGAGACGATGCCTGACTCCTCGTGAAAATTGATAGGAGTCCCAGGATTCCTGTGGCACGTGGAAAGGGACCCTGGGTCTCCCGCCTCAGCAGGAGAGGCGTCGCAATTGCCCTGCCAAGCCTCGAGGAGAATCCCGAGTTGTCCCTCGCAAATAGGCAGGAGTCCTGACGTCGCTGAACAAACACGTGGGTGGAAGGGCCATCCCCGTCGTAACTCGAGAATATACCCCAGGTTCCCGCCGCAACTCGAGAAAAAACCATGAGACTTCCCCCTCGCCGCGAGATGAGGCCCGATTCCCCTGCACTGCGTGCAGAGCAATTCCGTGTTGCACATCACACATGAAAGGAGCCTTGATTTCCTTGATGGCACTCCAGAGAAACCCCAAGAACACTGTTTCAAGGCTGGAGGGATACTGAGGTCCCTGTAGCAGCATGAAAGAGCTCCGTGGACCATGAATCAACTCGAGATGAGAGGTTAGTCCCTGGCTTCGACTCCAGATGAATACCACCTTACCACAAGCACCTCAAGAGGAGGCTTCTCTCAGCTCTAGGTATGTGAGAGGAACCCTGAGTTTGCGGCCTCAAGTGGAATGGAGACCGCGATGCCCTGACTCGAAATAAGGCCGGATATCCCTGCAGTGACTTGAATGCAGGCTCGTCTTGCATCTCCCAAGACGAAAGGATGTCTGAATCCCCTGTGGAGACCACAGAGAAAGACCTAGTTCCCCACCTCATCGCGACCGGAGGCCTCACATCCTTTGAAAACTCCAGAGGTACGCGGAGATCAGTGCCTCCAAAGTAGACGATGCCTGACTCCTCGTGAAACTTGATAGGAGTCCCAGGATTCCTGTGGCACGTGGAAAGGGACCCTTGGTCTCCCACCTCAGCTGGAGAGGCGTCCCAATTGCCCTGCCAAGCCTCGAGGAGAATCCCGAGTTGTCCCTCGCAACTAGGCAGGAGTCCTGGCGTCGCTAAACAAACACGTGGGTGGAAGGGCCATCCCCGTCGTAACTCGAGAATATACCCCAGGTTCCCGCCGCAACTCGAGAAAAACCATGAGACTTCCCCCTCGCCGCGAGATGAGGCCCGATTCCCCTGCACTGCGTGCAGAGCAATTCCGTCTTGCACATCACACATGAAAGGAGCCTTGATTTCCTTGATGGCACTCCAGAGAAAACCCAAGAACACTGTTTCAAGGCTAGAGGGATCCTGAGGTCACTGTAGCAACACGAAAGAGCTCCGTGGACCAAAAATCAACTCGAGATGAGAGGTTAGTCCCTGGCTTCGACTCCAGAGGAATACCACCTTACCACAAGCACCTCAAGAGGAGGCTTCTCTCAGCTGTATGTATGTGAGAGGGACCCTGAGTTTGCGGCCTCAAGTGGAATGGAGACCGCGATGCCCTGACGCGAAATAAGGCCGGATATCCCTGCAGTGACTTGAATGCAGGCTCGTCTTGCATCTCCCAAGACGAAAGGATGTCTGAATCCCCTGTGGAGACCACAGAGAAAGACCTAGTTCCCCACCTCATCGCGACCGGAGGCCTCACATCCTTTGAAAACTCCAGAGGTAGGCGGAGATCAGTGCCTCCAAAGGAGACGATGCCTGACTCCTCGTGAAACTTGATAGGAGTCCCAGGATTCCTGTGGCACGTGGAAAGGGACCCTGGGTCTCCCGCCTCAGCAGGAGAGGCGTCCCAATTGCCCTGCCAAGCCTCGAGGAGAATCCCGAGTTGTCCCTCGCAACTAGGCAGGAGTCCTGACGTCGCTGAAGAAGCACGTGGTTGGAAGGGCCATCCCCGTCGTAACTGGAGAATATACCCCAGGTTCCCGCCGCAACTCGAGAAAAACCATGAGACTTCCCCCTCGCCGCGAGATGAGGCCCGATTCCCCTGCACTGCGTGCAGAGCAATTCCGTCTTGCACATCACACATGAATGGAGCCTTGATTTCCTTGATGGCACTCCAGAGAAACACCAAGAACACTGTTTCAAGGCTAGAGGGATCCTGAGGTCACTGTAGCAACACGAAAGAGCTCCGTGGACCAAAAATCAACTCGAGATGAGAGGTTAGTCCCTGGCTTCGACTCCAGAGGAATACCACCTTACCACAAGCACCTCAAGAGGAGGCTTCTCTCAGCTCTAGCTATGTGAGAGGGACCCTGAGTTTGCGGCTTCAAGTGGAATGGACACCGCGATTCCCTGATCCGAAATAAGGCCGGATATCCCTGCAGTGACTCGAATGCAGGCTCGTCTTGCATCTCCCAAGACGAAAGGATATCTGAGTCCCCTGTGGAGACCACAGAGAATGACCTAGTTCCCCACCTCATCGCGACCGGAGGCCTCACATCCTTTGAAAACTCCAGAGGTACGCGGAGATCAGTGCCTCCAAAGGAGACGATGCCTGACTCCTCGTGAAACTTGATAGGAGTCCCAGGATTCCTGTGGCACGTGGAATGGGACACTTGGTCTCCCGCCTCAGCTGGAGAGGCGTCCCAATTGCCCTGCCAAGCCTCGAGGAGAATCCCGAGTTGTCCCTCGCAACTAGGCAGGAGTCCTGACGTCGCTGAACAAACACGTGGGTGGAAGGGCCATCCCCGTCGTAACTCGAGAATATACCCCAGGTTCCCGCCGCAACTCGAGAAAAACCAATAGAGTTCCCCCTCGCCGCTAGATGAGGCCCGATTCCCCTGCACTGCGTGCAGAGCAATTCCGTGTTGCACATCACACATGAAAGGAGCCTTGATTTCCTTGATGGCACTCCAGAGAAACCCCAAGAACACTGTTTCAAGGCTGGAGGGATCCTGAGGTCCCTGTAGCAGCACGAAAGAGCTCCATGGACCATGAATCAACTCGAGATGAGAGGTTAGTCCCTGGCTTCGACTCCAGAGGAATACCACCTTACCACAAGCACCTCAAGAGGAGGCTTCTCTCAGCTCTAGGTATGTGAGAGGTACCCTGAGTTTGCGGCCTCAAGTGGAATAGACACCGCGATTCCCTGACTCGAAATAAGGCCGGATATCCCTGCAGTGACTTAAATGCAGGCTCGTCTTGCATCTCCCAAGACGAAAGGATGTCTGAATCCCCTGTGGAGACCACAGAGAAAGACCTAGTTCCCCACCTCATCGCGACCAGAGGCCTCACATCCTTTGAAAACTCCAGAGGTACGCGGAGATCAGTGCCTCCAAAGGAGACGATGCCTGACTCCTCGTGAAACTTCATAGGAGTCCCAGGATTCCTGTGGCACGTGGAAAGGGACACTTGGTCTCCCGCCTCAGCTGGAGAGGCGTCCCAATTGCCCTGCCAAGCCTCGAGGAGAATCCCGAGTTGTCCCTCGCAACTAGGCAGGAGTCCTGCCGTCGCTGAACTAACACGTGTGTGGAAGGGCCATCCCCGTCGTAACTCGAGATTATACCGCAGGTTCCCGCCGCAACTCGAGAAAAACCATGAGACTTCCCCCTCGCCGCGAGATGAGGCCCGATTCCCCTGCACTGCGTGCAGAGCAATTCCGTGTTGCACATCACACGTGAAAGAAGCCTTGATTTCCTTGATGGCACTCCAGAGAAACCCCAAGAACACTGTTTCAAGGTTGAGGGATCCTGAGGTCCCTGTAGCAACACGAAAGAGCTCCGTGGACCAAAAATCAACTCGAGATGAGAGGTTAGTCCCTGGCTTCGACTCCAGAGGAATACCACCTTACCACAAGCACCTCAAGAGGAGGCTTCTCTCAGCTCTAGGTATGTGAGAGGGACCCTGAGTTTGCGGCCTCAAGTGGAATGGAGACCGCGATGCCCTGACTCGAAATAAGGCCGGATATCCCTGCAGTGACTTGAATGCAGGCTCGTTTTGCATCTCCCAAGACGAAAGGATGTCTGAATCCCCTGTGGAGACCACAGAGAAAGACCTAGTTCCCCACCTCATCGCGACCGGAGGCCTCACATCCTTTGAAAACTCCAGAGGTACGCGGAGATCAGTGCCTCCAAAGGAGACGATGCCTGACTCCTCGTGAAACTTGATAGGAGTCCCAGGATTCCTGTGGCACATGGAAAGGGACCCTTGGTCTCCCGCCTCAGCTGGAGAGGCGTCCCAATTGCCCTGCCAAGCCTCGAGGAGAATCCCGAGTTGTCCCTCGCAACTAGGCAGGAGTCCTGACGTCGCTGAACAAACACGTGGTTGGAAGGGCCATCCCAGTCGAAACTCGAGAATATTCCCCAGGTTCCCGCCGCAACTCGAGAAAAACCATGAGACTTCCCCCTCGCCGCGAGATGAGGCCTGATTCCCCTGCACTGCGTGCAGAGCAATTCCGTGTTGCACATCACACATGAAAGGAGCCTTGATTTCCTTGATGGCACTCCAGAGAAACACCAAGAACACTGTTTCAAGGCTAGAGGGATCCTGAGGTCACTCTAGCAACACGAAAGAGCTCCGTGGACCACAAATCAACTCGAGATGAGAGGTTAGTCCCTGGCTTCGACTCCAGAGGAATACCACCTTACCACAAGCACCTCAAGAGGAGGCTTCTCTCAGCTCTAGCTATGTGAGAGGGACCCTGAGTTTGCGGCCTCAAGTGGAATGGACACCGCGATTCCCTGACGCGAAATAAGGCCGGATATCCCTGCAGTGACTTGAATGCAGGCTCGTCTTGCATCTCCCAAGACGAAAGGATGTCTGAATCCCCTGTGGAGACCACAGAGAATGACCTAGTTGCCCACCTCATCGAGACCGGAGGCCTCACATCCTTTGAAAACTCCAGAGGTAGGCGGAGATCAGTGCCTCCAAAGGAGACGATGCCTGACTCCTCGTGAAACTTGATAGGAGTCCCAGGATTCCTGTGGCACGTGAAAAGGGACACTTGGTCTCCCGCCTCAGCTGGAGAGGCGTCCCAATTGCCCTGCCAAGCCTCGAGGAGAATCCCGAGTTGTCCCTCGCAACTAGGCAGGAGTCCTGACGTCGCTGAACAAACACGTGGGTGGAAGGGCCATCCCCGTCGTAACTCGAGAATATACCCCAGGTTCCCGCCGCAACTCGAGAAAAACCATGAGACTTCCCCCTCGCCGCGAGATGAGGCCCGATTCCCCTGCACTGCGTGCAGAGCAATTCCGTGTTGCACATCACACATGAAAGGAGCCTTGATTTCCTTGATGGCACTCCAGAAAAAACCCAAGAACACTGTTTCAAGGCTGGAGGGATCCTGAGGTCCCTGTAGCAGCACGAAAGAGCTCCGTGGACCATGAATCAACTCGAGATGAGAGGTTAGTCCCTGCCTTCGACTCCAGAGGAATACCACCTTACCACAAGCACCTCAAGAGGAGGCTTCTCTCAGCTCTAGGTATGTGAGAGGGACCCTGAGTTTGCGGCCTCAAGTGGAATGGAGACCGCGATTCCCTGACTCGAAATAAGGCCGGATATCCCTGCAGTGACTTGAATGCAGGCTCGTCTTGCATCTCCCAAGACGAAAGGATGTCTGAATCCCCTGTGGAGACCACAGAGAAAGACCTAGTTCCCCACCTCATCGCAACCGGAGGCCTCACATCCTTTGAAAACTCCAGAGGTATGCGGAGATCAGTGCCTCCAAAGGAGACGATGCCTGACTCCTCGTGAAACTTGATAGGAGTCCCAGGATTCCTGTGGCACGTGGAAAGGGACCCTGGGTCTCCCGCCTCAGCAGGAGAGGCGTCGAAATTGCCCTGCCAAGCCTCGAGGAGAATCCCGAGTTGTCCCTCGCAAATAGGCAGGAGTCCTGACGTCGCTGAACAAACACGTGGGTGGAAGGGCCATCCCCGTCGTAACTCGAGAATATACCCCAGGTTCCCGCCGCAACTCGAGAAAAACCATGAGACTTCCCCCTCGCCGCGAGATGAGGCCCGATTCCCCTGCACTGCGTGCAGAGCAATTCCGTGTTGCACATCACACATGAAAGGAGCCTTGATTTCCTTGATGGCACTCCAGAGAAACCCCAAGAACACTGTTTCAAGGCTGGAGGGATACTGAGGTCCCTGTAGCAGCATGAAAGAGCTCCGTGGACCATGAATCAACTCGAGATGAGAGGTTAGTCCCTGGCTTCGACTCCAGATGAATACCACCTTACCACAAGCACCTCAAGAGGAGGCTTCTCTCAGCTCTAGGTATGTGAGAGGAACCCTGAGTTTGCGGCCTCAAGTGGAATGGAGACCGCGATGCCCTGACTCGAAATAAGGCCGGATATCCCTGCAGTGACTTGAATGCAGGCTCGTCTTGCATCTCCCAAGACGAAAGGATGTCTGAATCCCCTGTGGAGACCACAGAGAAAGACCTAGTTCCCCACCTCATCGCGACCGGAGGCCTCACATCCTTTGAAAACTCCAGAGGTACGCGGAGATCAGTGCCTCCAAAGTAGACGATGCCTGACTCCTCGTGAAACTTGATAGGAGTCCCAGGATTCCTGTGGCACGTGGAAAGGGACCCTTGGTCTCCCACCTCAGCTGGAGAGGCGTCCCAATTGCCCTGCCAAGCCTCGAGGAGAATCCCGAGTTGTCCCTCGCAACTAGGCAGGAGTCCTGGCGTCGCTAAACAAACACGTGGGTGGAAGGGCCATCCCCGTCGTAACTCGAGAATATACCCCAGGTTCCCGCCGCAACTCGAGAAAAACCATGAGACTTCCCCCTCGCCGCGAGATGAGGCCCGATTCCCCTGCACTGCGTGCAGAGCAATTCCGTCTTGCACATCACACATGAAAGGAGCCTTGATTTCCTTGATGGCACTCCAGAGAAAACCCAAGAACACTGTTTCAAGGCTAGAGGGATCCTGAGGTCACTGTAGCAACACGAAAGAGCTCCGTGGACCAAAAATCAACTCGAGATGAGAGGTTAGTCCCTGGCTTCGACTCCAGAGGAATACCACCTTACCACAAGCACCTCAAGAGGAGGCTTCTCTCAGCTGTATGTATGTGAGAGGGACCCTGAGTTTGCGGCCTCAAGTGGAATGGAGACCGCGATGCCCTGACGCGAAATAAGGCCGGATATCCCTGCAGTGACTTGAATGCAGGCTCGTCTTGCATCTCCCAAGACGAAAGGATGTCTGAATCCCCTGTGGAGACCACAGAGAAAGACCTAGTTCCCCACCTCATCGCGACCGGAGGCCTCACATCCTTTGAAAACTCCAGAGGTAGGCGGAGATCAGTGCCTCCAAAGGAGACGATGCCTGACTCCTCGTGAAACTTGATAGGAGTCCCAGGATTCCTGTGGCACGTGGAAAGGGACCCTGGGTCTCCCGCCTCAGCAGGAGAGGCGTCGCAATTGCCCTGCCAAGCCTCGAGGAGAATCCCGAGTTGTCCCTCGCAAATAGGCAGGAGTCCTGACGTCGCTGAACAAACACGTGGGTGGAAGGGCCATCCCCGTCGTAACTCGAGAATATACCCCAGGTTCCCGCCGCAACTCGAGAAAAACCATGAGACTTCCCCCTCGCCGCGAGATGAGGCCCGATTCCCCTGCACTGCGTGCAGAGCAATTCCGTGTTGCACATCACACATGAAAGAAGCCTTGATTTCCTTGATGCCACTCCAGAGAAACCCCAAGAACACTGTTTCAAGGTTGAGGGATCCTGAGGTCCCTGTAGCAACACGAAAGAGCTCCGTGGACCAAAAATCAACTCGAGATGAGAGGTTAGTCCCTGGCTTCGACTCCAGAGGAATACCACCTTACCACAAGCACCTCAAGAGGAGGCTTCTCTCAGCTCTAGGTATGTGAGAGGGACCCTGAGTTTGCAGCCTCAAGTGGAATGGAGACCGCGATGCCCTGACTCGAAATAAGGCCGGATATCCCTGCAGTGACTTGAATGCAGGCTCGTCTTGCATCTCCCAAGACGAAAGGATGTCTGAGTCCCCTGTGGAGACCACAGAGAAAGACCTAGTTCCCCACCTCATCGCGACCGGAGGCCTCACATCCTTTGAAAACTCCAGAGGTACGCGGAGATCAGTGCCTCCAAAGGAGACGATGCCTGACTCCTCGTGAAACTTGATAGGAGTCCCAGGATTCCTGTGGCACATGGAAAGGGACCCTTGGTCTCCCGCCTCAGCTGGAGAGGCGTCCCAATTGCCCTGCCAAGCCTCGAGGAGAATCCCGAGTTGTCCCTCGCAACTAGGCAGGAGTCCTGACGTCGCTGAACAAACACGTGGTTGGAAGGGCCATCCCAGTCGTAACTCGAGAATATTCCCCAGGTTCCCGCCGCAACTCGAGAAAAACCATGAGACTTCCCCCTCGCCGCGAGATGAGGCCCGATTCCCCTGCACTGCGTGCAGAGCAATTCCGTGTTGCACATCACACATGAAAGGAGCCTTGATTTCCTTGATGGCACTCCAGAGAAACACCAAGAACACTGTTTCAAGGCTAGAGGGATCCTGAGGTCACTCTAGCAACACGAAAGAGCTCCGTGGACCAAAAATCAACTCGAGATGAGAGGTTAGTCCCTGGCTTCGACTCCAGAGGAATACCACCTTACCACAAGCACCTCAAGAGGAGGCTTCTCTCAGCTCTAGCTATGTGAGAGGGACCCTGAGTTTGCGGCCTCAAGTGGAATGGACACCGCGATTCCCTGACGCGAAATAAGGCCGGATATCCCTGCAGTGACTTGAATGCAGGCTCGTCTTGCATCTCCCAAGACGAAAGGATGTCTGAATCCCCTGTGGAGACCACAGAGAATGACCTAGTTGCCCACCTCATCGCGACCGGAGGCCTCACATCCTTTGAAAACTCCAGAGGTAGGCGGAGATCAGTGCCTCCAAAGGAGACGATGCCTGACTCCTCGTGAAACTTGATAGGAGTCCCAGGATTCCTGTGGCACGTGGAAAGGGACACTTGGTCTCCCGCCTCAGCTGGAGAGGCGTCCCAATTGCCCTGCCAAGCCTCGAGGAGAATCCCGAGTTGTCCCTCGCAACTAGGCAGGAGTCCTGACGTCGCTGAACAAACACGTGGGTGGAAGGGCCATCCCCGTCGTAACTCGAGAATATACCCCAGGTTCCCGCCGCAACTCGAGAAAAACCATGAGACTTCCCCCTCGCCGCGAGATGAGGCCCGATTCCCCTGCACTGCGTGCAGAGCAATTCCGTGTTGCACATCACACATGAAAGGAGCCTTGATTTCCTTGATGGCACTCCAGAGAAACCCCAAGAACACTGTTTCAAGGCTGGAGGGATACTGAGGTCCCTGTAGCAGCATGAAAGAGCTCCGTGGACCATGAATCAACTCGAGATGAGAGGTTAGTCCCTGGCTTCGACTCCAGATGAATACCACCTTACCACAAGCACCTCAAGAGGAGGCTTCTCTCAGCTCTAGGTATGTGAGAGGGACCCTGAGTTTGCGGCCTCAAGTGGAATGGACACCGCGATGCCCTGACGCGAAATAAGGCCGGATATCCCTGCAGTGACTTGAATGCAGGCTCGTCTTGCATCTCCCAAGACGAAAGGATGTCTGAATCCCCTGTGGAGACCACAGAGAAAGACCTAGTTCCCCACCTCATCGCGACCGGAGGCCTCACATCCTTTGAAAACTCCAGAGGTACGCGGAGATCAGTGCCTCCAAAGGAGACGATGCCTGACTCCTCGTGAAACTTGATAGGAGTCCCAGGATTCCTGTGGCACGTGGAAAGGGACCCTTGGTCTCCCACCTCAGCTGGAGAGGCGTCCCAATTGCCCTGCCAAGCCTCGAGGAGAATCCCGAGTTGTCCCTCGCAACTAGGCAGGAGTCCTGACGTCGCTGAACAAACACGTGGGTGGAAGGGCCTTCCCCGTCGTAACTCGAGAATATACCCCAGGTTCCCGCCGCAACTCGAGAAAAACCATGAGACTTCCCCCTCGCCGCGAGATGAGGCCCGATTCCCCTGCACTGCGTGCAGAGCAATTCCGTGTTGCACATCACACATGAAAGGAGCCTTGATTTCCTTGATGGCACTCCAGAGAAACCCCAAGAACACTGTTTCAAGGCTGGAGGGATCCTGAGGTCCCTGTAGCAGCAAAAAAGAGCTCCATGGACCATGAATCAACTCGAGATGAGAGGTTAGTCCCTGGCTTCGACTCCAGAGGAATACCACCTTACCACAAGCACCTCAAGAGGAGGCTTCTCTCAGCTCTAGGTATGTGAGAGGGACCCTGAGTTTGCGGCCTCAAGTGGAATGGAGACCGCGATGCCCTGACTCGAAATAAGGCCGGATATCCCTGCAGTGACTTGAATGCAGGCTCGTCTTGCATCTCCCAAGACGAAAGGATGTCTGAATCCCCTGTGGAGACCACAGAGAATGACCTAGTTGCCCACCTCATCGCGACCGGAGGCCTCACATCCTTTGAAAACTCCAGAGGTAGGCGGAGATCAGTGCCTCCAAAGGAGACGATGCCTGACTTCTCGTGAAACTTGATAGAAGTCCCAGGATTCCTGTGGCACGTGGAAAGGGACACTTGGGCCCCGCCTCAGCTGGAGAGGCGTCCCAAATGCCCTGCCAAGCCTCGAGGAGAATCCCGAGTTGTCCCTCGCAACTAGGCAGAAGTCCTGACGTCGCTGAACAAACACGTGGGTGGAAGGGCCATCCCCGTCGTAACTCGAGAATATACCCCAGGTTCCCGCCGCAACTCGAGAAAAACCATGAGACTTCCCCCTCGCCGCGAGATGAGGCCCGATTCCCCTGCACTGCGTGCAGAGCAATTCCGTGTTGCACATCACACATGAAAGGAGCCTTGATTTCCTTGATGGCACTCCAGAGAAACCCCAAGAACACTGTTTCAAGGCTGGAGGGATACTGAGGTCCCTGTAGCAGCATGAAAGAGCTCCGTGGACCATGAATCAACTCGAGATGAGAGGTTAGTCCCTGGCTTCGACTCCAGATGAATACCACCTTACCACAAGCACCTCAAGAGGAGGCTTCTCTCAGCTCTAGGTATGTGAGAGGGACCCTGAGTTTGCGGCCTCAAGTGGAATGGAGACCGCGATGCCCTGACTCGAAATAAGGCCGGATATCCCTGCAGTGACTTGAATGCAGGCTCGTCTTGCATCTCCCAAGACAAAAGGATGTCTGAATCCCCTGTGGAGACCACAGAGAAAGACCTAGTTCCCCACCTCATCGCGACCGGAGGCCTCACATCCTTTGAAAACTCCAGAGGTACGCGGAGATCAGTGCCTCCAAAGGAGACGATGCCTGACTCCTCGTGAAACTTGATAGGAGTCCCAGGATTCCTGTGGCACGTGGAAAGGGACCCTTGGTCTCCCACCTCAGCTGGAGAGGCGTCCCAATTGCCCTGCCAAGCCTCGAGGAGAATCCCGAGTTGTCCCTCGCAACTAGGCAGGAGTCCTGGCGTCGCTAAACAAACACGTGGGTGGAAGGGCCATCCCCGTCGTAACTCGAGAATATACCCCAGGTTCCCGCCGCAACTCGAGAAAAACCATGAGACTTCCCCCTCGCCGCGAGATGAGGCCCGATTCCCCTGCACTGCGTGCAGAGAAATTCCGTCTTGCACATCACACATGAAAGGAGCCTTGATTTCCTTGATGGCACTCCAGAGAAAACCCAAGAACACTGTTTCAAGGCTAGAGGGATCCTGAGGTCACTGTAGCAACACGAAAGAGCTCCGTGGACCAAAAATCAACTCGAGATGAGAGGTTAGTCCCTGGCTTCGATTCCAGAGGAATACCACCTTACCACAAGCACCTCAAGAGGAGGCTTCTCTCAGCTGTATGTATGTGAGAGGGACCCTGAGTTTGCGGCCTCAAGTGGAATGGAGACCGCGATGCCCTGACGCGAAATAAGGCCGGATATCCCTGCAGTGACTTGAATGCAGGCTCGTCTTGCATCTCCCAAGACGAAAGGATGTCTGGATCCCCTGTGGAGACCACAGAGAATGACCTAGTTGCCCACCTCATCGCGACCGGAGGCCTCACATCCTTTGAAACCTCCAGAGGTACGCGAGATCAGTGCCTCCAAAGGAGACGATGCCTGACTCCTCGTGAAACTTGATAGGAGTCCCAGGATTCCTGTGGCACGTGGAAAGGGACACTTGGTCTCCCGCCTCAGCTGGAGAGGCGTCCCAATTGCCCTGCCAAGCCTCGAGGAGAATCCCGAGTTGTCCCTCGCAACTAGGCAGGAGTACTGACGTCGCTGAACAAACACGTGGTTGGAAGGGCCATCCCCGTCGTAACTCGAGAATATACCCCAGGTTCCCGCCGCAACTCGAGAAAAACCATGAGACTTCCCCCTCGCCGCGAGATGAGGCCCGATTCCCCTGCACTGCGTGCAGAGCAATTCCGTGTTGCACATCACACATGAAAGGAGCCTTGATTTCCTTGATGGCACTCCAGAGAAACCCCAAGAACACTGTTTCAAGGCTGGAGGGATCCTGAGGTCCCTGTAGCAGCACGAAAGAGCTCCATGGACCATGAATCAACTCGAGATGAGAGGTTAGTCCCTGGCTTCGACTCCAGAGGAATACCAACTTACCACAAGCACCTCAAGAGGAGGCTTCTCTCAGCTCTAGGTATGTGAGAGGGACCCTGAGTTTGCGGCCTCAAGTGGAATGGAGACCGCGATGCCCTGACTCGAAATAAGGCCGGATATCCCTGCAGTGACTTGAATGCAGGCTCGTCTTGCATCTCCCAAGACGAAAGGATGTCTGAATCCCCTGTGGAGACCACAGAGAAAGACCTAGTTCCCCACCTCATCGCGACCGGAGGCCTCACATCCTTTGAAAACTCCAGAGGTACGCGGAGATCAGTGCCTCCAAAGGAGACGATGCCTGACTCCTCGTGAAACTTGATAGGAGTCCCAGGATTCCTGTGGCACGTGGAAAGGGACCCTGGGTCTCCCGCCTCAGCAGGAGAGGCGTCGCAATTGCCCTGCCAAGCCTCGAGGAGAATCCCGAGTTGTCCCTCGCAAATAGGCAGGAGTCCTGACGTCGCTGAACAAACACGTGGGTGGAAGGGCCATCCCCGTCGTAACTCGAGAATATACCCCAGGTTCCCGCCGCAACTCGAGAAAAACCATGAGACTTCCCGCTCGCCGCGAGATGAGGCCCGATTCCCCTGCACTGCGTGCAGAGCAATTCCGTGTTGCACATCACACATGAAAGGAGCCTTGATTTCCTTGATGGCACTCCAGAGAAACCCCAAGAACACTGTTTCAAGGTTGAGGGATCCTGAGGTCACTGTAGCAACACGAAAGAGCTCCGTGGGCCAAAAATCAACTCGAGATGAGAGGTTAGTCCCTGGCTTCGACTCCAGAGGAATACCACCTTACCACAAGCACCTCAAGAGGAGGCTTCTCTCAGCTCTAGGTATGTGAGAGGGACCCTGAGTTTGCGGCCTCAAGTGGAATGGAGACCGCGATGCCCTGACTCGAAATAAGGCCGGATATCCCTGCAGTGACTTGAATGCAGGCTCGTCTTGCATCTCCCAAGACGAAAGGATGTCTGAATCCCCTGTGGAGACCACAGAGAATGACCTAGTTCCCCACCTCATCGCGACCGGAGGCCTCACATCCTTTGAAAACTCCAGAGGTACGCGGAGATCAGTGCCTCCAAAGGAGACGATGCCTGACTCCTCGTGAAACTTGATAGGAGTCCCAGGATTCCTGTGGCACGTGGAAAGGGACCCTGGGTCTCCCGCCTCAGCAGGAGAGGCGTCGCAATTGCCCTGCCAAGCCTCGAGGAGAATCCCGAGTTGTCCCTCGCAAATAGGCAGGAGTCCTGACGTCGCTGAACAAACACGTGGGTGGAAGGGCCATCCCCGTCGTAACTCGAGAATATACCCCAGGTTCCCGCCGCAACTCGAGAAAAACCATGAGACTTCCCGCTCGCCGCGAGATGAGGCCCGATTCCCCTGCACTGCGTGCAGAGCAATTCCGTGTTGCACATCACACATGAAAGGAGCCGTGATTTCCTTGATGGCACTCCAGAGAAACCCCAAGAACACTGTTTCAAGGTTGAGGGATCCTGAGGTCACTGTAGCAACACGAAAGAGCTCCGTGGGCCAAAAATCAACTCGAGATGAGAGGTTAGTCCCTGGCTTCGACTCCAGAGGAATACCACCTTACCACAGGCACCTCAAGAGGAGGCTTCTCTCAGTTGTATGTATGTGAGAGGGACCCTGAGTTTGCGGCCTCAAGTGGAATGGAGACCGCGATGCCCTGACTCGAAATAAGGCCGGATATCCCTGCAGTGACTTGAATGCAGGCTCGTCTTGCATCTCCCAAGACGAAAGGATGTCTGAATCCCCTGTGGAGACCACAGAGAAAGACCTAGTTCCCCACCTCATCGCGACCGGAGGCCTCACATCCTTTGAAAACTCCAGAGGTACGCGGAGATCAGTGCCTCCAAAGGAGACGATGCCTGACTCCTCGTGAAACTTGATAGGAGTCCCAGGATTCATGTGGCACATGGAAAGGGACCCTTGGTCTCCCGCCTCAGCTGGAGAGGCGTCCCAATTGCCCTGCCAAGCCTCGAGGAGAATCCCGAGTTGTCCCTCGCAACTAGGCAGGAGTCCTGACGGCGCTGAACAAACACGTGGGTGGAAGGGCCATCCCAGTCGTAACTCGAGAATATACCCCAGGTTCCCGCCGCAACTCGAGAAAAACCATGAGACTTCCCGCTCGCCGCGAGATGAGGCCCGATTCCCCTGCACTGCGTGCAGAGCAATTCCGTGTTGCACATCACACATGAAAGGAGCCTTGATTTCCTTGATGGCACTCCAGAGAAACACCAAGAACACTGTTTCAAGGCTAGAGGGATCCTGAGGTCACTCTAGCAACACGAAAGAGCTCCGTGGACCAAAAATCAACTCGAGATGAGAGGTTAGTCCCTGGCTTCGACTCCAGAGGAATACCACCTTACCACAAGCACCTCAAGAGGAGGCTTCTCTCAGCTCTAGCTATGTGAGAGGGACCCTGAGTTTGCGGCCTCAAGTGGAATGGACAGAGCGATTCCCTGACTCGAAATAAGGCCGGATATCCCTGCAGTGACTTGAATGCAGGCTCGTCTTGCATCTCCCAAGACGAAAGGATGTCTGAATCCCCTGTGGAGACCACAGAGAAAGACCTAGTTCCCCACCTCATCGCGACCGGAGGCCTCACATCCTTTGAAAACTCCAGAGGTACGCGGAGATCAGTGCCTCCAAAGGAGACGATGCCTGACTCCTCGTGAAACTTGATAGGAGTCCCAGGATTCCTGTGGCACGTGGAAAGGGACCCTTGGTCTCCCACCTCAGCTGGAGAGGCGTCCCAATTGCCCTGCCAAGCCTCGAGGAGAATCCCGAGTTGTCCCTCGCAACTAGGCAGGAGTCCTGGCGTCGCTAAACAAACACGTGGGTGGAAGGGCCTTCACCGTCGTAACTCGAGAATATACCCCAGGTTCCCGCCGCAACTCGAGAAAAACCATGAGACTTCCCCCTCGCCGCGAGATGAGGCCCGATTCCCCTGCACTGCGTGCAGAGCAATTCCGTGTTGCACATCACACATGAAAGGAGCCTTGATTTCCTTGATGGCACTCCAGAGAAACCCCAAGAACACTGTTTCAAGGCTGGAGGGATCCTGAGGTCCCTGTAGCAGCACGAAAGAGCTCCATGGACCATGAATCAACTCGAGATGAGAGGTTAGTCCCTGGCTTCGACTCCAGAGGAATACCACCTTACCACAAGCACCTCAAGAGGAGGCTTCTCTCAGCTCTAGGTATGTGAGAGGGACCCTGAGTTTGCGGCCTCAAGTGGAATGGAGACCGCGATGCCCTGACTCGAAATAAGGCCGGATATCCCTGCAGTGACTTGAATGCAGGCTCGTCTTGCATCTCCCAAGATGACAGGATGTCTGAATCCCCTGTGGAGACCACAGAGAATGACCTAGTTCCCCACCTCATGGCGACCGGAGGCCTCACATCCTTTGAAAACTCCAGAGGTACGCGGAGATCAGTGCCTCCAAAGGAGACGATGCCTGACTCCTCGTGAAACATGATAGGAGTCCCAGGATTCCTGTGGCACGTGGAAAGGGACCCTGGGTCTCCCGCCTCAGCAGGAGAGGCGTCCCAATTGCCCTGCCAAGCCTCGAGGAGAATCCCGAGTTGTCCCTCGCAAATAGGCAGGAGTCCTGACGTCGCTGAACAAACACGGGGGTGGAAGGGCCATCCCCGTCGTAACTCGAGAATATACCCCAGGTTCCCGCCGCAACTCGAGAAAAACCATGAGACTTCCCCCTCGCCGCGAGATGAGGCCCGATTCCCCTGCACTGCGTGCAGAGCAATTCCGTGTTGCACATCACACATGAAAGGAGCCTTGATTTCCTTGATGGCACTCCAGAGAAACCCCAAGAACACTGTTTCAAGGTTGAGGGATCCTGAGGTCACTGTAGCAACACGAAAGAGCTCCGTGGACCAAAAATCAACTCGAGATGAGAGGTTAGTCCCTGGCTTCGACTCCAGAGGAATACCACCTTACCACAAGCACCTCAAGAGGAGGCTTCTCTCAGCTGTATGTATGTGAGAGGGACCCTGAGTTTGCGGCCTCAAGTGGAATGGAGACCGCGATGCCCTGACTCGAAATAAGGCCGGATATCCCTGCAGTGACTTGAATGCAGGCTGGTCTTGCATCTCCCAAGACGAAAGGATGTCTGAATCCCCTGTGGAGACCACAGAGAAAGACCTAGTTCCCCACCTCATCGCGACCGGAGGCCTCACATCCTTTGAAAACTGCAGAGGTACGCGGAGATCCGTGCCTCCAAAGGAGACGATTCCTGACTCCTCGTGAAACTTGATAGGAGTCCCAGGATTCCTGTGGCACGTGGAAAGGGACACTTGGTCTCCCGCCTCAGCTGGAGAGGCGTCCCAATTGCCCTGCCAAGCCTCGAGGAGAATCCTGAGTTGTCCCTCGCAACTAGGCAGGAGTCCTGACGTCGCTGAACAAACACGTGGGTGGAAGGGCCATCCCCATCGTAACTCGAGATTATACCGCAGGTTCCCGCCGCAACTCGAGAAAAACCATGAGACTTCCCCCTCGCCGCGAGATGAGGCCCGATTCCCCTGCACTGCGTGCAGAGCAATTCCGTGTTGCACATCACACATGAAAGAAGCCTTGATTTCCTTGATGGCACTCCAGAGAAACCCCAAGAACACTGTTTCAAGGTTGAGGGATCCTGAGGTCACTGTAGCAACACGAAAGAGCTCCGTGGACCAAAAATCAACTCGAGATGAGAGGTTAGTCCCTGGCTTCGACTCCAGAGGAATACCACCTTACCACAAGCACCTCAAGAGGAGGCTTCTCTCAGCTCTAGGTATGTGAGAGGGACCCTGAGTTTGCGGCCTCAAGTGGAATGGAGACCGCGATTCCCTGACTCGAAATAAGGCCGGATATCCCTGCAGTGACTTGAATGCAGGCTCGTCTTGCATCTCCCAAGACGAAAGGATGTCTGAATCCCCTGTGGAGACCACAGAGAAAGACCTAGTTCCCCACCTCATCGCGACCGGAGGCCTCACATCCTTTGAAAACTCCAGAGGTAGGCGGAGATCAGTGCCTCCAAAGGAGACGATGCCTGACTCCTCGTGAAACTTGATAGGAGTCCCAGGATTCCTGTGGCACGTGGAAAGGGACCCTTGGTCTCCCACCTCAGCTGGAGAGGCGTCCCAATTGCCCTGCCAAGCCTCGAGGAGAATCCCGAGTTGTCCCTCGCAACTAGGCAGGAGTCCTGGCGTCGCTAAACAAACACGTGGGTGGAAGGGCCTTCACCGTCGTAACTCGAGAATATACCCCAGGTTCCCGCCGCAACTCGAGAAAAACCATGAGACTTCCCCCTCGCCGCGAGATGAGGCCCGATTCCCCTGCACTGTGAGCAGAGCAATTCCGTGTTGCACATCACACATGAAAGGAGCCTTGATTTCCTTGATGGCACTCCAGAGAAACCCCAAGAACACTGTTTCAAGGCTGGAGGGATCCTGAGGTCCCTGTAGCAGCACGAAAGAGCTCCATGGACCATGAATCAACTCGAGATGAGAGGTTAGTCCCTGGCTTCGACTCCAGAGGAATACCACCTTACCACAAGCACCTCAAGAGGAGGCTTCTCTCAGCTCTAGGTATGTGAGAGGGACCCTGAGTTTGCGGCCTCAAGTGGAATGGAGACCGCGATGCCCTGACTCGAAATAAGGCCGGATATCCCTGCAGTGACTTGAATGCAGGCTCGTCTTGCATCTCCCAAGATGAAAGGATGTCTGAATCCCCTGTGGAGACCACAGAGAATGACCTAGTTCCCCACCTCATGGCGACCGGAGGCCTCACATCCTTTGAAAACTCCAGAGGTACGTGGAGATCAGTGCCTCCAAAGGAGACGATGCCTAACTCCTCGTGAAACTTGATAGGAGTCCCAGGATTCCTGTGGCACGTGGAAAGGGACCCTGGGTCTCCCGCCTCAGCAGGAGAGGCGTCCCAATTGCCCTGCCAAGCCTCGAGGAGAATCCCGAGTTGTCCCTCGCAAATAGGCAGGAGTCCTGACGTCGCTGAACAAACACGTGGGTGGAAGGGCCATCCCCGTCGTAACTCGAGAATATACCCCAGGTTCCCGCCGCAACTCGAGAAAAACCATGAGACTTCCCCCTCGCCGCGAGATGAGGCCCGATTCCCCTGCACTGCGTGCAGAGCAATTCCGTGTTGCACATCACACATGAAAGGAGCCTTGATTTCCTTGATGGCACTCCAGAGAAACCCCAAGAACACTGTTTCAAGGTTGAGGGATCCTGAGGTCACTGTAGCAACACGAAAGAGCTCCGTGGACCAAAAATCAACTCGAGATGAGAGGTTAGTCCCTGGCTTCGACTCCAGAGGAATACCACCTTACCACAAGCACCTCAAGAGGAGGCTTCTCTCAGCTGTATGTATGTGAGAGGGACCCTGAGTTTGCGGCCTCAAGTGGAATGGACACCGCGATGCCCTGACTCGAAATAAGGCCGGATATCCCTGCAGTGACTTGAATGCAGGCTCGTCTTGCATCTCCCAAGACGAAAGGATGTCTGAATCCCCTGTAGAGACCACAGAGAAAGACCTAGTTCCCCACCTCATCGCGACCGGAGGCCTCACATCCTTTGAAAACTCCAAAGGTAGGCGGAGATCCGTGCCTCCAAAGGAGACGATGCCTGACTCCTCGTGAAACTTGATAGGAGTCCCAGGATTCCTGTGGCACGTGGAAAGGGACACTTGGTCTCCCGCCTCAGCTGGAGAGGCGTCCCAATTGCCCTGCCAAGCCTCGAGGAGAATCCTGAGTTGTCCCTCGCAACTAGGCAGGAGTCCTGCCGTCGCTGAACTAACACGTGTGTGGAAGGGCCATCCCCATCGTAACTCGAGATTATACCGCAGGTTCCCGCCGCAACTCGAGAAAAACCATGAGACTTCCCCCTCACCGCGAGATGAGGCCCGATTCCCCTGCACTGCGTGCAGAGCAATTCCGTGTTGCACATCACACATGAAAGAAGCCTTGATTTCCTTGATGGCACTCCAGAGAAACCCCAAGAACACTGTTTCAAGGTTGAGGGATCCTGAGGTCACTGTAGCAACACGAAAGAGCTCCGTGGACCAAAAATCAACTCGAGATGAGAGGTTAGTCCCTGGCTTCGACTCCAGAGGAATACCACCTTACCACAAGCACCTCAAGAGGAGGCTTCTCTCAGCTCTAGGTATGTGAGAGGGACCCTGAGTTTGCGGCCTCAAGTGGAATGGAGACCGCGATGCCCTGACTCGAAATAAGGCCGGATATCCCTGCAGTGACTTGAATGCAGGCTCGTCTTGCATCTCCCAAGACGAAAGGATGTCTGAATCCCCTGTGGAGACCACAGAGAAAGACCTAGTTCCCCACCTCATCGCGACCGGAGGCCTCACATCCTTTGAAAACTCCAGAGGTACGCGGAGATCAGTGCCTCCAAAGGAGACGATGCCTGACTCCTCGTGAAACTTGATAGGAGTTCCAGGATTCCGGTGGCACATGGAAAGGGACCCTTGGTCTCCCGCCTCAGCTGGAGAGGCGTCCCAATTGCCCTGCCAAGCCTCGAGGAGAATCCCGAGTTGTCCCTCGCAACTAGGCAGGAGTCCTGACGTCGCTGAACAAACACGTGGTTGGAAGGGCCATCCCAGTCGTAACTCGAGAATATTCCCCAGGTTCCCGCCGCAACTCGAGAAAAACCATGAGACTTCCCCCTCGCCGCGAGATGAGGCCCGATTCCCCTGCACTGCGTGCAGAGCAATTCCGTGTTGCACATCACACATGAAAGGAGCCTTGATTTCCTTGATGGCACTCCAGAGAAACACCAAGAACACTGTTTCAAGGCTAGAGGGATCCTGAGGTCACTCTAGCAACACGAAAGAGCTCCGTGGACCACAAATCAACTCGAGATGAGAGGTTAGTCCCTGGCTTCGACTCCAGAGGAATACCACCTTACCACAAGCACCTCAAGAGGAGGCTTCTCTCAGCTCTAGGTATGTGAGAGGGACCCTGAGTTTGCGGCCTCAAGTGGAATGGAGACCGCGATGCCCTGACGCGAAATAAGGCCGGATATCCCTGCAGTGACTTGAATGCAGGCTCGTCTTGCATCTCCCAAAACGAAAGGATGTCTGGATCCCCTGTGGAGACCACAGAGAATTACCTAGTTCCCCACCTCATCGCGACTGGAGGCCTCACATCCTTTGAAAACTCCAGAGGTACGCGGAGATCAGTGCCTCCAAAGGAGACGATGCCTGACTCCTCGTGAAACTTGATAGGAGTCCCAGGATTCCTGTGGCACGTGGAAAGGGACACTTGGTCTCCCGCCTCAGCTGGAGAGGCGTCCCAATTTCCCTGCCAAGCCTCGAGGAGAATCCCGAGTTGTCCCTCGCAACTAGGCAGGAGTACTGACGTCGCTGAACAAACACGTGGGTGGAAGGGCCATCCCCGTCGTAACTCGAGAATATACCCCACGTTCCAATCACAACTCGAGAAAAACCATGAGACTTCCCCCTCACCGCAAAATGAGGCCCGATACCCTGCACTGCGTGCAGAGCAATTCCGTGTTGAACATGACACATGAAAGGAGCCTTGATTTCCTTGATGGCACTCCAGAGAAACCCCAAGAACACTGTTTCAAGGCTAGAGGGATCCTGAGGTCACTGTAGCAACATGAAAGAGCTCCGTGGACCAAAAATCAACTCGAGATGAGAGGTTAGTACCTGGCTTCGACTCCAGAGGATTACCACCTTACCACAAGCACCTCAAGAGGAGGCTTCTCTCAGCTCTAGCTATGTGAGAGGGACCCTGAGTTTGCGGCCTCAAGTGGAATGGACACCGCGATTCCCTGTCACGAAATAAGGCCGGATATCCCTGCAGTGACTGGAATGCAGGCTCGTCTTGCATCTCCCAAGACGAAAGGATGTCTGAATCCCCTGTGGAGACCACAGAGAATGACCTAGTTTCCCACCTCATCGCGACCGGAGGCCTCACATCCTTTGAAAACTCCAGGGGTACGCGGAGGTCAGTGCCTCCAAAGGAGACGATGCCTGACTCCTCGTGAAATTTGATAGGAGTCCCAGGATTCCTGTGGCACGTGGAAAGGGACCCTTGGTCTCCCGCCTCAGCTGGAGAGGCGTCCCAATTGCCCTGCCAAGCCTCGAGGAGAATCCCGAGTTGTCCCTCGCAACTAGGCAGGAGTCCTGACTTCGCTGAACAAACACGTGGGTGGAAGGGCCATCCCAGTCGTAACTCGAGAATATACCGCAGGTTCACGCCGCAACTCGAGAAAACCATGAGACATCCCCCTCGCCGCGAGATGAGGCCCGATTCCTCTGCACTGCGTGCAGTGCAATTCTGTGTTGCACATCACACATGAAAGGAGCCTTGATTTCCTTGATGGCACTCCAGAGAAACCCCAAGAACACTGTTTCAAGGTTGAGGGATCCTGAGGTCACTGTAGCAACACGAAAGAGTTCCGTGGACCAAAAATCAACACGAGATGAGAGGTTAGTCCCTGGCTTCGACTCCAGAGGAATCCCACCTTACCACAAGCACCTCAAGAGGAGGCTTCTCTCAGCTCTAGGTATGTGAGAGGGACCCTGAGTTTGCGGCCTCAAGTGGAATGGAGACCGCGATGCCCTGACTCGAAATAAGGCCGGATATCCCTGCAGTGACTTGAATGCAGGCTCGTCTTGCATCTCCCAAGACGAAAGGATGTCTGAATCCCCTGTGGAGACCACAGAGAAAGACCTAGTTCACCACCTCATCGCAACTGGAGGCCTCACATCCTTTGAAAACTCCAGAGGTACGCGGAGATCAGTGCCTTCAATGGAGACGATGACTGACTCCTCGTGAAACTTGATTGGAGTCCCAGGATTCCTGTGGCACGTGCAAAGGGACTCTTGGTCTCCCACCTCAGCTGGAGAGGCGTGCCAATTGCCCTGCCAAGCCTCGAGGGGAATCCCGAGTTGTCCCTCGCAACTAGGCAGGAGTCCTGACGTCGCTGAACAAACACGTGGGTGGAAGGGCCATCCCCGTCGTAACTCGAGAATATACCCCAGGTTCCCATCGCAACTCGAGAAAAACCATGAGACTTCCCCCTCGCCGCAAAATGAGGCCCGATACCCGGCACTGCGTGCAGAGGAATTCAGTGTTGCACATCACACATGAAAGTAGCCTTGATTTCCTTGATGGCACTCCAGAGAAACCCCAAGAACACTGTTTCAAGGCTAGAGGGATCCTGAGGTCACTGTAGCAACACGAAAGAGCTCCGTGGACCAAAAATCAACTCGAGATGAGAGGTTAGTCCCTGGCTTCGACTCCAGAGGAATACCACCTTACCACAAGCACCTCAAGAGGAGGCTTCTCTCAGCTCTAGGTATCTGAGAGGGACCCTGAGTTTGCGGCCTCAAGTGGAATGGACACCGCGATGCCCTGACGCGAAATAAGGCCGGATATCCCTGCAGTGACTTGAATGCAGGCTCCTCTTGCATTTCCCAAGACGAAAGGAAGTCTGAATCCCCTGTGGAGACCACAGAAAAAGACCTAGTTCCCCACCTCATGGCGACCGGAGGCCTCATATGCTTGGAAAAATTCCAGAGGTACGCGGAGATCAGTGCCTCCAAAGGAGACGATGCCTGACTCCTCGTGAACCTTGATAGGAGCCCCAGGATTCCGGTGGCACGTGGAAAGGGACCCTTGGTCTCCCGCCTCACCTGGAGAGGCGTCCCAATTGCCCTGCCAAGCCTCGAGGAGAATCCCGAGTTGTCCCTCGCAACTAGGCAGGAGTCCCGACGTCCCTGAACAAACACGTGTGTGGAAGGGCCATCCCCGTCGTAACTCAAGAATATACCCCAGGTTCCCATCGCAACTCGAGAAAAACCATGAGACTTCCCCCTCGCCGCAAAATGAGGCCCGATACCCGGCACTGCGTGCAGAGGAATTCAGTGTTGCACATCACACATGAAAGTAGCCTTGATTTCCTTGATGGCACTCCAGAGAAACCCCAAGAACACTGTTTCAAGGCTAGAGGGATCCTGAGGTCACTGTAGCAACACGAAAGAGCTCCGTGGACCAAAAATCAACTCGAGGTGAGAGGTTAGTCCCTGGCTTCGACTCCAGAGGAATACCACCTTACCACAAGCACCTCAAGAGGAGGCTCTCGCAGCTCTAGGTATGTGAGAGGGACCCTGAGTTTGCGGCCTCAAGTGGAATGGACACCGCGATGCCCTGACTCGAAATAAGGCCGGATATCCCTGCAGTGACTTGAATGCAGGCTCGTCTTGCATCTCCCAATACGAAAGGCTGTCAGAATCCCCTGTGGAGACCACAGAGAGAGACCTAGTTCCCCACCTCATCGCGACCAGAGGCCTCAGATCCTTTGAAAACTCCAGAGGTACGCGGAGATCAGTGCCTCCAAAGGAGACGATGCCTGACTCCTCGTGAAACTTGATAGGAGTCCCAGGATTCCTGTGGCACGTGGAAAGGGACCCTTGGTCTCCCGCCTCAGCTGGAGAGGCGTCCCAATTGCCCTGCCAAGCCTCGAGGAGAATTCCGAGTTGTCCCTCCCAACTAGGCAGGAGTCCTGACGTCGCTGAACAAACACGTGGGTGGAAGGGCCATCCCCGTCGTAACTCGAGAATATACCCCAGGTTCCCGCGGCAACTCGAGAAAAACCATGAGACTTCCCCCTCGCCGTGAGATGAGGCCCGATTCCCCTGCACTGCGTGCAGAGCAATTCCGTGTTGCACATCACACATGAAAGGAGCCTTGATTTCTTTGATGGCACTCCAGAGAAACCCCAAGAACACTGTTTCAAGGCTAGAGGGATCCTGAGGTCACTGTAGCAACACGAAAGAGCTCCGTGGACCAAGAATCAACTCGAGATGAGAGGTTAGTCCCTTGCTTCGACTCCAGAGAAATACCACCTTACCACAAGCACCTCAAGAGGAGGCTTCTCTCAGCTCTAAGTATGTGAGAGTGACCCTGATTTTGCGGCCTCAAGTGGAATGGACACTGCGATGCCCTGACGCGAAATAAGGCCGGATATCCCGGCAGTGACTTGAATGCAGGCTCGTCTTGCATCTCCCAAGATGAAAGAATATCTGAATCCCCTGTGGAGACCACAGAGAAAGACCTAGTTTCCCACCTCATGGCGACCGGAATCCTCACATCCTTTGAAAACTCCAGAGGTACGCGGAGATCAGTGCCTCCAAAGGAGACGATGCCTGACTCCTCGTGAAACTTGATAGGAGTCCCAGGATTCCTGTGGCACGTGGAAAGGGACCCTTGGTCTCCCGCCTCAGCTGGAGAGGCGTCCCAATTGCCCTGCCAAGCCTCGAGGAGAATCCCGAGTTGTCCCTCGCAACTAGGCAGGAGTCCTGACGCCGCTGAACAAACACGTGTGTGGAAGGGCCATCCCAGTCGTAACTCGAGAATATACCCCAGGTTCCCGCCGCAACTCGAGAAAAACCATGAGACTTCCCCCTCGCCGCGAGATGAGTCCTGATTCCCCTGCACTGCGTGCAGAGCAATTCCGTGTTGCACATCACACATGAAAGGAGCCTTGATTTCCTTGATGGCACTCCAGAGAAACCCCAAGAACACTGTTTCAAGGCTATAGGGATCCTGAGGTCACTGTAGCCACACGAAAGAGCTCCGTGGACCAAAAATCAACTCGAGATGAGAGATTAGTCCCTGGATTCGACTCCAGAGGAATAACACCTTACCACAAGCACCTCAAGAGGAGGCTTCTCGCAGCTCTAGGTATGTGAGAGGGACCCTGAGTTCGCGGCCTCAAGTGGAATGGACACCGCGATGCCCTGACTCGAAATAAGGCCTGATATCCCTGCAGGGACTTGAATGCAGGCTCGTCTTGCATCTCCCAATACGAAAGGATGTCTGAATCCCCTGTGGAGACCACAGAGAAAGACCTAGTTCCCCACCTCATCGCGACCAGAGGCCTCACATCCTTTGAAAATTCCAGAGGTACGCGGAGATCAGTGCCTTCAAAGGAGACGATGCCTGACTCCTCGTGAAACTTGATAGGAGTCCCAGGATTCCTGTGGCACGTGGAAAGGGACCCTTGGTCTCCCACCTCAGCTGGAGAGGCGTCCCAATTGCCCTGCCAAGCCTCGAGGAGAATTCCGAGTTGTCCCTCGCAAGTAGGCAGGAGTCCTGACGTCGCTGAACAAACACGTGGGGGGAAGGGCCATCCCCGTCGTAACTCGAGAATATACCCCAGGTTCCCGCCGCAACTCGAGAAAAACCATGAGACTTCCCCCTCGCCGCGAGATGAGGCCCGATTCCCCTGCACTGCGTGCAGAGCAATTCCGTGTTGCACATCACACATGAAAGGAGCCTTGATTTCTTTGATGGCACTCCAGAGAAACCCCAAGAACACTGTTTCAAGGCTTGAGGGATCCTGAGGTCACTGTAGCAACACGAAAGAGCTCCGTGGACCAAGAATCAACTCGAGATGAGAGGTTAGTCCCTGGCTTCGACTCCAGAGGAATACCACCTTACCACAAGCACCTCAAAAGGAGGCTTCTCTCAGCTGTATGTATGTGAGAGGGACCCTGATTTTGCGGCCTCAAGTGGAATGGACACTGCGATGCCCTGACGCGAAATAAGGCCGGATATCCCTGCAGTGACTTGAATGCAGGCTCGTCTTGCATCTCCCAAGATGAAAGAATATCTGAATCCCCTGTGGAGACCACAGAGAAAGACCTAGTTTCCCACCTCATCGCGACAGGAGGCCTCACATCCTTTGAAAACTCCAGAGGTACGCGGAGATCAGTGCCTCCAAAGGAGACGATGCCTGACTCCTCGTGAAACTTGATAGGAGTCCCAGGATTACTGTGGCACGTGGAAAGGGACCCTTGGTCTCCCGCCTCAGCTGGAGAGGGGTCCCAATTGCCCTGCCAAGCCTCGAGGAGAATCCCGAGTTGTCCCTCGCAACTAGGCAGGAGTCCTGACGTCGCTGAACAAACACGTGTGTGGAAGGGCCATCCCAGTCGTAACTCGAGAATATACCCCAGGTTCCCGCCGCAACTCGAGAAAAACCATGAGACTTCCCCCTCGCCGCGAGATGAGTCCTGATTCCCCTGCACTGCGTGCAGAGCAATTCCGTGTTGCACATCACACATGAAAGGAGCCTTGATTTCCTTGATGGCACTCCAGAGAAACCCGAAGAACACTGTTTCAAGGCTAGAGGGATCCTGAGGTCACTGTAGCCACACGAAAGAGCTACGTGGACCAAAAATCAACTCGAGATGAGAGATTAGTCCCTGGCTTCGACTCCAGAGGAATAACACTTTACCACAAGCACCTCAAGAGGAGGCTTCTCTCAGCTCTAGGTATGTGAGAGGGACCTTTAGTTTGCGGCCTACAGTGGAATGAACACCGCGATGCCCTGACGCGAAATAAGGCCGGATATCCCTGCAGTGACTTGAATGCAGGCTCGTCTTGCATCTCCCAAGATGAAAGAATGTCTGAATCCCCTTTGAAGACCACAGAGAAAGACCTATTTCCCCACCTCATCGCGACCGGAGGCCTCACATCCTTTGAAAACTCCAGAGGTACGCGCAGATTAGTGCCTTCAAAGGAGACGATGCCTGACTCCTCGTGAAACTTGATAGGAGTCCCAGGATTCCTGTGGCACGTTGAAAGGGACCCTTGGTCTCCCGCCTCAGCTGGAGAGGCGTCCCAATTGCCCTGCCAAGCCTCGAGGAGAATCCCGAGTTGTCCCTCGCAACTAGGCAGGAGTCCTGATGTCGCTGAAGAAACACGTGTGGGGAAGGGCCAGCCCAGTCGTAACTCGAGAATATACACCAGGTTCCCGCGGCAACTCGAGAAAAACCATGAGACTTCCCCCTCGCCGCGAGATGAGGCCCGATTCCCCTGCACTGGGTGCAGAGAAATTCCGTGTTGCACATCACACATGAAAGGAGCCTTGATTTCCTTGGTGGCACTCCAGAGAAACCCCAAGAACACTGTTTCAAGGCTGGAGGGATCCTGAGGTCACTGTAGCAACAAGAAAGAGCTCCGTGGACCACAAATCAACTCGAGATGAGAGGTTACTCCCTGGCTTCGACTCCAGAGGAATACCACCTTACCACAAGCACCTCAAGAGGAGGCTTCTCTCAGCTCTAGGTATGTGAGAGGGACCCTGAGTTTGCGGCCTCAAGTGGAATGGACATCACGATGCCCTGACTCGAAATAAGGCCGGATATCCCTGCAGTGACTTGAATGCAGGCTCGTCTTGCATCTCCCAAGACGAAAGGATGTCTGAATCACCTGTGTAGACCACAGAGAAAGACCTAGTTCCCCACATCATCGCGACCGGAGGCCTCATATCCTTTGACAACTTCAGTGGTACGCGGAGATCAGTGCCTCCAAAGGAGACGATGCCTGACTCCTCGTGAAACTTCATAGGAGTCCCAGGATTCCTGTGGCACGTGGAAAGGGACCCCTGGTCTCCCGCCTCAGCTGGAGAGGCATCCCAATGGCCCTGCCAAGCCTCGAGGAGAATCCCGAGTTGTCCCTCGCAACTAGGCAGGAGTCCTGACGTCGCTGAACAAACATGTGGGTGGAAGGGCCATCCCCGTCGTAACTCGAGAATATACCCCAGGTTCCCACCGCAACTCGAGAAAAACCATGAGACTTCCCCCTCGCCGCGAGATGAGGCCCGATTCCCCTGCACTGCGTGCAGAGCAATTCCGTGTTGCACATCACACATGAAAGGAGCCTTGATTTCCTTGATGGCACTCCAGAGAAACCCCAAGAACACTGTTTCAAGGCTAGAGGGATCCTGAGGTCACTGTAGCAACACGAAAGAGCTCCGTGGACGAAAAATCAACTCGAGATGAGAGATTAGTCCCTGGCTTCGACTCAAGAGGAATAACACCTTACCACAAGCACCTCAAGAGGAGGCTTCTCTCAGCTCTAGGTATGTGAGAGGGACCTTGAGTTTGCGTCCTAGAGTGGAAAGAACACCCCGATGCCCTGACTCGAAATAAGGCCGGATATCCCTGCAGTGACTTGAATGCAGGCTCGTCTTGCATCTCCCAAGATGAAAGAATGTCTGAATCCCCTTTGAAGACCACAGAGAAAGACCTAGTTCCCCACCTCATCGCGACCGGAGGCCTCACATCCTTTGAAAATTCCAGAGGTACGCGGAGATCAGTGCCTTCAAAGGAGACGATGCCTGACTCCTCGTGAAACTTGATAGGAGTCCCAGGATTCCTGTGGCACGTTGAAAGAGACGCTTGGTCTCCCGCCTCAGCTGGAGAGGCGTCCCAATTGCCCGGCCAAGCCTCGAGGAGAATCCCGAGTTGTCCCTCGCAACTAGGCAGGAGTCTGACGTCGCTGAACAAACACGTGGGTGGAAGGGCCATCCCCGTCGTAACTCGAGAATATACCCCAAGTTCCAATCGCAACTCGAGAAAAACCATTAGACTTCCCCCTCACCGCAAAATGAGGCCCGATACCCTGCACTGCGTGCAGAGCAATTCCGTGTTGAACATGACACATGAAAGGAGCCTTGATTTCCTTGATGGCACTCCAGAGAAACCCCAAGAACACTGTTTCAAGGCTAGAGGGATCCTGAGGTCACTGTAGCAACATGAAAGAGCTCCGTGGACCAAAAATCAACTCGAGATGAGAGGTTAGTACCTGGCTTCGACTCCAGAGGAATACCACCTTACCACAAGCACTTCAAGAGGAGGCTTCTCGCAGCTCTAGCTATGTGAGAGGGACCCTGAGTTTGCGGCCTCAAGTGGAATGGACACCGCGATTCCCTGACACGAAATAAGGACGGATATCCCTGCAGTGACTGGAATGCAGGCTCCTCTTGCATCTCCCAAGACGAAAGGATGTCTGAATCCCCTGTGGAGACCACAGAGAAAGACCTAGTTCACCACCTCATCGCAACTGGAGGCCTCACATCCTTTGAAAACTCCAGAGGTACGCGGAGATCAGTGCCTTCAAAGGAGACGATGCCTGACTCCTCGTGAAACTTGATTGGAGTCCCAGGATTCCTGTGGCACGTGGAAAGGGACTCTTGGTCTCCCACCTCAGCTGGAGAGGCGTCCCAATTGCCCTGCCAAGCCTCGAGGGGAATCCCGAGTTGTCCCTCGCAACTAGGCAGGAGTCCTGACGTCGCTGAACAAACACGTGGGTGGAAGGGCCATCCCCGTCGTAACTCGAGAATATACCCCAGGTTCCCGCCGCAACTCGAGAAAAACCATGAGACTTCCCCCTCGCCGCGATATGAGGCCGATACCCGGCACTGAGAGCAGAGGAATTCAGTGTTGCACATCACACATGAAAGTAGCCTTGATTTCCTTGATGGCACTCCAGAGAAACCCCAAGAACACTGTTTCAAGGCTAGAGGGATCCTGAGGTCACTGTAGCAACACGAAAGAGCTCCGTGGACCAAAAATCAACTCGAGATGAGAGGTTAGTCCCTGGCTTCGACTCCAGAGGAATACCACCTTACCACAAGCACCTCAAGAGGAGGCTTCTCGCAGCTCTAGGTATGTGAGAGGGACCCTGAGTTTGCGGCCTCAAGTGGAATGGACACCGGGATGCCCTGACTCGAAATAAGGCCGGATATCCCTGCAGTGACTTGAATGCAGGCTCGTCTTGCATCTCGCAATACGAAAGGATGTCTGAATCCCCTGTGGAGACCACAGAGAAAGACCTAGTTCCCCACCTCATCGCGACCAGAGGCCTCAGATCCTTTGAAAACTCCAGAGGTACGCGGAGATTAGTGCCTCCAAAGGAGACGATGCCTGACTCCTCGTGAAACTTGATAGGAGTCCCAGGATTCCTGTGGCACGTGGAAAGGGACCCTTGGTCTCCCGCCTCAGCTGGAGAGGCGTCCCAATTGCCCTGCCAAGCCTCGAGGAGAATTCCGAGTTGTCCCTCGCAACTAGGCAGGAGTCCTGACGTCGCTGAACAAACACGTCGGTGGAAGGGCCATCCCCGTCGTAACTCGAGAATATACCCCAGGTTCCCGCCGCAACTCGAGAAAAACCATGAGACTTCCCCCTCGCCGTGAGATGAGGCCCGATTCCCCTGCACTGCGTGCAGAGCAATTCCGTGTTGCACATCACACATGAAAGGAGCCTTGATTTCTTTGATGGCACTCCAGAGAAACCCCAAGAACACTGTTTCAAGGCTAGAGGGATCCTGAGGTCACTGTAGCAACAGGAAAGAGCTCCGTGGACCAGGAATCAACTCGAGATGAGAGGTTAGTCCCTGGCTTCGACTCCAGAGGAATACCACCTTACCACAAGCACCTCAACAGGAGGCTTCTCTCAGCTCTAAGTATGTGAGAGGGACCCTGATTTTGCGGCCTCAAGTGGAATGGACACTGCGATGCCCTGATGTGAAATAAGGCCGGATATCCCGGCAGTGACTTGAATGCAGGCTCGTCTTGCATCTCCCAAGATGAAAGAATATCTGAATCCCCTGTGGAGACCACAGAGAAAGACCTAGTTCCCCATCTCATGGCGACCGGAGGCCTCATATGCTTGGAAAACTCCAGAGGTACGCGGAGATCAGTGCCTCCAAAGGAGACGATGCCTGACTCCTCGTGAAACTTGATAGGAGTCCCAGGATTCCTGTGGCACATGGAAAGGGACACTTGGTCTCCCGCCTCAGCTGGAGAGGCGTCCCAATTGCCCTGCCAAGCCTCGAGGAGAATCCCGAGTTGTCCCTCGCAACTAGGCAGGAGTCCTGACGTCGCTGAACAAACATGTGTGTGGAAGGGCCATCCCAGTCGTAACTCGAGAATATACCCCAGGTTCCCGCCGCAACTCGAGAAAAACCATGAGACTTCCCCCTCGCCGCGAGATGAGGCCCGATTCCCCTGCACTGCGTGCAGAGCAATTCCGAGTTGCAGATCACACTTGAAAGGAGCCTTGATTTCCTTGGTGGCACTCCAGAGAAACCCCAAGAACACTGTTTCAAGGCTAGAGGGATCCTGAGGTCACTCTAGCAACATGAAAGAGCTCCGTGGACCACAAATCAACTCGAGATGAGAGGTGAGTCCCTGGCTTCGACTCCATAGGAATACCACCTTACCACAAGCACCTCAAGAGGAGGCTTCTCTCAGCTCTAGCTATGTGCTGAGTTTGCGGCCTCAAGTGGAATGGACACCGCGATGCCCTGACTCGAAATAAGGCCGGATATCCCTGCAGTGACTTGAATGCAGGCTCGTCTTGCATCTCCCAAGACGAAAGGATGTCTGAATCCCCTGTGGAGACCACAGAGAAAGACCTAGTTCCCCACTTCATCGCGACCGGAGGCCTCACATCCTTTGAAAACTTCAGAGGTACGCGGAGATCAGTGCCTCCAAAGGAGACGATGCCTGACTCCTCGTGAAACTTGATAGGAGTCCCAGGATTCCTGTGCATGTGGAAAGGGACACTTGGTCTCCCACCTCAGCTGGAGAGGCGTCCCAATTGCCCTGCCAAGCCTCGAGGAGAATCCCGAGTTGTCCCTCGCAAATAGGCAGGAGTCCTGACGTCGCTGAACAAACACGTGGGTGGTAGGGCCATTCCCGTCATAACTCGAGAATATACCCCAGGGTCCCGCCGCAACTCGAGAAAAACCATGAGACTTCCCCCTCGCCGCGAGATGAAGCCCGATTCTCCTGCACTGCATGCAGAGCAATTCCGTATTGCACATCAAACATGAAAGGAGCCTTGATTTCCTTGATGGCACTCCAGAGAAACCCCAAGAACACTGTATCAAGGCTAGAGGGATCCTGAGGTTACTGTAGCAACACGAAAGAACTCCGTGGACCAAAAATCAACTCCAGATGAGAGGTTTGTCCCTGGCTTCGACTCCAGAGGAATACCACCTTACCACAAGAACCTCAAGAGGAGGCTTCTCTCAGCTCTAGGTATGTGATAGGGACCCTGAGTGTGCAGCCCCAAGTGGAATGGACACTGCGATATCCTGACTCGAAATAAAGCCGGATATCCCTGCAGTGACTTGAATGCAGGCTCGTCTTGCATCTCCCAAGACGAAAGGATGTCTGAATCCCCTGTGGAGACCACAGAGAAAGACCTAGTTCCCCACCTCTTCGCGACCGGAAGCCTTACATCCTTTGAAAACTCTAGAGGTACGCGGAGATCAGTGCCTCCAAAGGAGACGATGCCTGACTCCTCGTGAAACTTGATAGGAGTCCCAGGATTCCTGTGGCACGTGGAAAGGGACCCTTGGTCTCCCGCCTCAGCTGGAGAGGGGTCCCAATTGCCCTGCCAAGCCTCGAGGAGAATCCCGAGTTGTCCCTCGCAACTAGGCAGGAGTCCTGACGCCGCTGAACAAACACGTGTGTGGAAGGGCCATCCCAGTCGTAACTCGAGAATATACCCCAGGTTCCCGCCGCAACTCGAGAAAAACCATGAGACTTCCCCCTCGCCGCGAGATGAGTCCTGATTCCCCTGCACTGCGTGTAGAGCAATTCCGTGTTGCACATCACACATGAAAGGAGCCTTGATTTCCTTGATGGCACTCCAGAGAAACCCGAAGAACACTGTTTCAAGGCTAGAGGGATCCTGAGGTCACTGTAGCCAAACGAAAGAGCTCCGTGGACCAAAATTCAACCCGAGATGAGAGATTAGTCCCTGGCTTCGACTCCAGAGGATTAACACTTTACCACAAGCACCTCAAGAGGAGGCTTCTCTCAGCTCTAGGTATGTGAGAGGGACCTTGAGTTTGCGTCCTACATTGGAATGAACACCGCGATGCCCTGACGTGAAATAAGGCCGGATATCCCTGCAGTGACTTGAATGCAGGCTCGTCTTGCATCTCCCAAGATGAAAGAATGTCTGAATCCCCTTTGAAGACCACAGAGAAAGACCTAGTTCCCCACTTCATCGCGACCGGAGGCCTCACATCCTTTGAAAACTCCAGAGGTACGCGGAGATTAGTGCCTTCAAAGGAGACGATGCCTGACTCCTCGTGAAACTTGATAGGAGTCCCAGGATTCCTGTGGCACGTTGAAAGGGACCCTTGGTCTCCCGCCTCAGCTGGAGAGGCGTCCCAATTGCCCTGCCAAGCCTCGAGGAGAATCCCGAGTTGTCCCTCGCAACTAGGCAGGAGTCCTGACGTCGCTGAAGAAACACGTGTGGGGAAGGGCCATCCCAGTCGTAACTCGAGAATATACCCCAGGTTCCCGCGGCAACTCGAGAAAAACCATGAGACTTCCCCCTCGCCGCGAGATGAGGCCCGATTCCCCTGCACTGGGTGCAGAGCAATTCCGTGTTGCACATCACACATGAAAGGAGCCTTGATTTCCTTGGTGGCACTCCAGAGAAACCCCAAGAACACTGTTTCAAGGCTAGAGGGATCCTGAGGTCACTGTAGCAACACGAAAGAGCTCCGTGGACCCCAAATCAACTCGAGATGAGAGGTTAGTCCCTGGCTTCGACTCCATAGGAATACCACCTTACCACAAGCACCTCAAGAGGAGGCTTCTCTCAGCTCTAGGTATGTGAGAGGGACCCTGAGTTTGCGGCCTCAAGTGGAATGGACCCCGCGATGCCCTGAATCGAAATAAGGCCGGATATCCCTGCAGTGACTTGAATGCAGGCTCGTCTTTCATTTCCCAAGGCGAAAGGAAGTCTGAATCCCCTGTGGAGACCACAGAAAAAGACCTAGTTACCCACCTCATCGAGACCGGAGGCCTCATATGCTTGGAAAACTCCAGAGGTTCGCGGAGATCAGTGCCTCCAAAGGAGACGATGCCTGACACCTCGTGAACCTTGATAGGAGCCCCAGGATTCCTGTGGCACGTGGAAAGGGACACTTGGTCTCCCGCCTCAGCTGGAGAGCCGTCCCAATTGCCCTGCCAAGCCTCGAGGAGAATCCCGAGTTGTCCCTCGCAACTAGGCAGGAGTCCTGACGTCCCTGAACAAACACGTGTGTGGAAGAGCCATCCCCGTCGTACTCAAGAATATACCCCAGGTTCCCATCGCAACTTGAGAAAAACCATGAGACTTCCCCCTCACTGCAAAATGAGGCCCGATACCCGGCACTGCGAGCAGAGGCATTCAGTGTTGCACATCACACATGAAAGGAGCCTTGATTTCCTTGATGGCACTCCAGAGAAACCCCAAGAACACTGTTTCAAGGCTAGAGGGATCCTGAGGTCACTGTAGCAACACGAAAGAGCTCCGTGGACCAAAATTCAACTGGAGATGAGAGGTTAGTCCCTGGCTTCGACTCCAGAGGAGTAACAACTTACCACAAGCACCTCAAGAGGAGGCTTCTCTCAGCTCTAGGTATGTGAGAGGGACCCTGAGTTTGCGTCCTAGAGTGGAATGGACACCGCGATGCCCTGACGCGAAATAAGGCCGGATATCCCTGCAGTGACTTGAATGCAGGCTCGTCTTGCATCTCCCAAGATGAAAGAATGTCTGAATCCCCTTTGAAGACCACAGAGAAAGACCTAGTTCCCCACCTCATCGCGACCGGAGGCCTCACATCCTTTGAAAACTCCAGAGGTACGCGGAGATCAGTGCCTTCAAAGGAGACGATGCCTGACTCCTCGTGAAACTTGATAGGAGTCCCAGGATTCCTGTGGCACGTTGAAAGGGACCCTTGGTCTCCCGCCTCAGCTGGAGAGGCGTCCCAATTGCCCTGCCAAGCCTCGAGGAGAATCCCGAGTTGTCCCTCGCAACTAGGCAAGAGTCCTGACGTCGCTGAAGAAACACGTGTGGGGAAGGGCCATCCCCGTCGTAACTCGAGAATATACCCCAGGTTCCCGCCGCAACTCGAGAAAAACCAATAGACTTCCCCCTCGCCGCGAGATGAGGCCCGATTCCCCTGCACTGTGTGCAGAGCAATTCCGTGTTGCACATCACACATGAAAGGAGCCTTGATTTCCTTGGTGGCACTCCAGAGAAACCCCAAGAACACTGTTTCAAGGCTAGAGGGATCCTGAGGTCACTGTAGCAACACGAAAGAGCTCCGTGGACCACAAATCAACTCGAGATGAGAGGTCAGTCCCTGGCTTCGACTCCAGAGGAATACCACCTTACCACAAGCACCTCAAGAGGAGGCTTCTCTCAGCTCTAGGTATGTGAGAGGGACCCTGAATTTGCGGCCTCAAGTGGAATGGACACCACGATGCCCTGACTCGAAATAAGGCCGGATATCCCTGCAGTGACTTGAATGCAGGCTCGTCTTGCATCTCCCAAGACGAAAGGATGTCTGAATCCCCTGTGGAGACCACAGAGAAAGACCTAGTTCCCCACCTCATCGCGACCGGAGGCCTCACATCCTCTGAAAACTCCAGAGGTAAGCGGAGATCAGTGCCTTCAAAGGAGAGGATGCCTGACTCCTCGTGAAACTTGATAGGAGTCCCAGGATTCCTGTGCCCGTGGAAAGGGACCCTTGGTCTCCCGCCTCAGCTGAGAGGCGTCCCAATTACCCTGCCAAGCCTCGAGGAGAATCCCGAGTTGTCCGTCGCAACTAGGCAGGAGTCCTGCCGTCGCTGAACAAACACGTGGTTGGAAGGGCCATCCCCGTCGTAACTCGAGAATATACCCCAGGTTCCCGCCGCACCTCGAGAAAAACCGTGAGACTTCCCCCTCGCCGCGATATGAGGCCCGATTCCCCTGCACTGCGTGCAGAGCAATTCCGTGTTGCACATCACACATGAAAGGAGCCTTGATTTCCTTGATGGCACTCCAGAGAAACGCCAAGAACACTGTTTCAAGGTTAGAGGGATCCTGAGGTCACTGTAGCAACACGAAAGAGCTCCGTGGACCAACAATCAACTCGAGATAGAGGTTAGTCCCTGGCTTCAACTCCAGAGGAATACCACCTTACCACAAGCACCTCAAGAGGAGGCTTCTCTCAGCTCTAGGTATGTGAGAGGGACCCTGAGATTGCGGCCTCACGTGGAATGGACACCGCGATGCCCTGACTCGAAATAAGGCCGGATATCCCTGCAGTGACTTGAATGCAGGCGCGTCTTGCGTCTCCCAAGACGAAAGGATGTCTGAGTCACCTGTGGAGACCTCAGAGAAAGATGTAGTTCCCCACCTCATCGCGACCGGAGGCCTCACATCCTTTGAAAATTCCAGAGGTACGCGGAGATCAGTGCCTCCAAAGGAGACGATGCCTGACTCCTCGTGAAACTTGATAGGCGTCCCAGGATTCCGGTGGCACATGGAAAGGGACCCTTGGTCTCCCGCCTCAGCTGGAGAGGCGTCCCAATTGCCCTGCCAAGCCTCGAGGAGAATCCCAAGTTGTCCCTCGCAACTAGGCAGGAGTCCTGACGTCGCTGAACAAACACGTGGGTGGAAGGGCCATCCCCGTCGTAACTCGAGAATATACCCCAGGTTCCCGCCGCAACTCGAGAAAAACCATGAGACTTCCCCCTCGCCGCGATATGAGGCCCGATTCCCCTGCACTGCGTGCAGAGCAATTCCGTCTTGCACATCACACATGAAAGGAGCCTTGATTTCGTTGATGGCACTCCAGAGAAACCCCAAGAACACTTTTTCAAGGCAAGAGGGGTCCTGAGGTCCCTGTAGCAGCACGAAAGAGCTCCGTGGACCAAAATTCAACTCGAGATGAGAGGTTAGTCCCTGTCTTCGACTCCAGAGGAATACCACCTTACCACAAGCACCTCAAGAGGAGGCTTCTCTCAGCTCTAGGTATGTGAGAGGGACCCTGAGTTTGCGGCCTCAAGTGGAATGGACACCGCGATGCCCTGACGCGAAATAAGGCCGGATATCCCTGCAGTGACTTGAATGCAGGCTCGTCTTGCATCTCCCAAGATGAAAGGATGTCTGAATCCCCTGTGGAGACCACAGAGAAAGACCTAGTTCCCCACGTCATGGCGACCGGAGGCCTCACATCCTTTGAAAACTCCAGAGGTACGCGGAGATCAGTGCCTCCAAAGGAGACGATGCCTGACTCCTCGTGAAACTTGATAGGAGTCCCAGGATTCCTGTGGCACGTGGAAAGGGACCCTTGGTCTCCCGCCTCAGCTGGAGAGGGGTCCCAATTGCCCTGCCAAGCCTCGAGGAGAATCCCGAGTTGTCCCTCGCAACTAGGCAGGAGTCCTGACGCCGCTGAACAAACACGTGTGTGGAAGGGCCATCCCAGTCGTAACTCGAGAATATACCCCAGGTTCCCGCCGCAACTCGAGAAAAACCATGAGACTTCCCCCTCGCCGCGAGATGAGTCCTGATTCCCCTGCACTGCGTGTAGAGCAATTCCGTGTTGCACATCACACATGAAAGGAGCCTTGATTTCCTTGATGGCACTCCAGAGAAACCCGAAGAACACTGTTTCAAGGCTAGAGGGATCCTGAGGTCACTGTAGCCACACGAAAGAGCTCCGTGGACCAAAAATCAACCCGAGATGAGAGATTAGTCCCTGGCTTCGACTCCAGAGGAATAACACTTTACCACAAGCACCTCAAGAGGAGGCTTCTCTCAGCTCTAGGTATGTGAGAGGGACCTTGAGTTTGCGTCCTACATTGGAATGAACACCGCGATGCCCTGACGCGAAATAAGGCCGGATATCCCTGCAGTGACTTGAATGCAGGCTCGTCTTGCATCTCCCAAGATGAAAGAATGTCTGAATCCCCTTTGAAGACCACAGAGAAAGAACTAGTTCCCCACTTCATCGCGACCCGAGGCTTAACATCCTTTGAAAACTCCAGAGGTACGCGGAGATTAGTGCCTTCAAAGGAGACGATGCCTGACTCCTCGTGAAACTTGATAGTAGTCCCAGGATTCCTGTGGCACGTGGAAAGGGACCCTTGGTCTCCCGCCTCAGCTGGAGAGGCGTCCCAATTGCCCTGCCAAGCCTCGAGGAGAATCCCGAGTTGTCCCTCGCAACTAGGCAGGAGTCCTGACGTCGCTGAAGAAACACGTGTGGGGAAGGGCCATCCCAGTCGTAACTCGAGAATATACCCCAGGTTCCCGCGGCAACTCGAGAAAAACCATGAGACTTCCCCCTCGCCGCGAGATGAGGCCCGATTCCCCTGCACTGGGTGCAGAGCAATTCCGTGTTGCACATCACACATGAAAGGAGCCTTGATTTCCTTGGTGGCACTCCAGAGAAACCCCAAGAACACTGTTTCAAGGCTAGAGGGATCCTGAGGTCACTGTAGCAACACGAAAGAGCTCCGTGGACCCCAAATCAACTCGAGATGAGAGGTTAGTCCCTGGCTTCGACTCCATAGGAATACCACCTTACCACAAGCACCTCAAGAGGAGGCTTCTCTCAGCTCTAGGTATGTGAGAGGGACCCTGAGTTTGCGGCCTCAAGTGGAATGGACCCCGCGATGCCCTGAATCGAAATAAGGCCGGATATCCCTGCAGTGACTTGAATGCAGGCTCGTCTTTCATTTCCCAAGGCGAAAGGAAGTCTGAATCCCCTGTGGAGACCACAGAAAAAGACCTAGTTACCCACCTCATCGAGACCGGAGGCCTCATATGCTTGGAAAACTCCAGAGGTACGCGGAGATCAGTGCCTCCAAAGGAGACGATACCTGACACCTCGTGAACCTTGATAGGAGCCCCAGGATTCCTGTGGCACGTGGAAAGGGACACTTGGTCTCCCGCCTCAGCTGGAGAGCCGTCCCAATTGCCCTGCCAAGCCTCGAGGTGAATCCCGAGTTGTCCCTCGCAACTAGGCAGGAGTCCTGACGTCCCTGAACAAACACGTGTGTGGAAGGGCCATCCCCGTCGTAACTCAAGAATATACCCCAGGTTCCCATCGCAACTTGAGAAAAACCATGAGACTTCCCCCTCACTGCAAAATGAGGCCCGATACCCGGCACTGCGAGCAGAGGCATTCAGTGTTGCACATCACACATGAAAGGAGCCTTGATTTCCTTGATGGCACTCCAGAGAAACCCCAAGAACACTGTTTCAAGGCTAGAGGGATCCTGAGGTCACTGTAGCAACACGAAAGAGCTCCGTGGACCAAAATTCAACTGGAGATGAGAGGTTAGTCCCTGGCTTCGACTCCAGAGGAGTAACAACTTACCACAAGCACCTCAAGAGGAGGCTTCTCTCAGCTCTAGCTATGTGAGAGGGACCCTGAGTTTGCGGCCTAGAGTGGAATGGACACCGCGATGCCCTGACGCGAAATAAGGCCGGATATCCCTGCAGTGACTTGAATGCAGGCTCGTCTTGCATCTCCCAAGATGAAAGAATGTCTGAATCCCCTTTGAAGACCACAGAGAAAGACCTAGTTCCCCACCTCATCGCGACCGGAGGCCTCACATCCTTTGAAAACTCCAGAGGTACGCGGAGATCAGTGCCTTCAAAGGAGACGATGCCTGACTCCTCGTGAAACTTGATAGGAGTCCCAGGATTCCTGTGGCACGTTGAAAGGGAACCTTGGTCTCCCGCCTCAGCTGGAGAGGCGTCCCAATTGCCCTGCCAAGCCTCGAGGAGAATCCCGAGTTGTCCCTCGCAACTAGGCAAGAGTCCTGACGTCGCTGAAGAAACACGTGTGGGGAAGGGCCATCCCCGTCGTAACTCGAGAATATACCCCAGGTTCCCGCCGCAAATCGAGAAAAACCAATAGACTTCCCCCTCGCCGCGAGATGAGGCCCGATTCCCCTGCACTGTGTGCAGAGCAATTCCGTGTTGCACATCACACATGAAAGGAGCCTTGATTTCCTTGGTGGCACTCCAGAGAAACCCCAAGAACACTGTTTCAAGGCTAGAGGGATCCTGAGGTCACTGTAGCAACACGAAAGAGCTCCGTGGACCACAAATCAACTCGAGATGAGAGGTCAGTCCCTGGCTTCGACTCCAGAGGAATACCACCTTACCACAAGCACCTCAAGAGGAGGCTTCTCTCAGCTCTAGGTATGTGAGAGGGACCCTGAATTTGCGGCCTCAAGTGGAATGGACACCACGATGCCCTGACTCGAAATAAGGCCGGATATCCCTGCAGTGACTTGAATGCAGGCTCGTCTTGCATCTCCCAAGACGAAAGGATGTCTGAATCCCCTGTGGAGACCACAGAGAAAGACCTAGTTCCCCACCTCATCGCGACCGGAGGCCTCACATCCTCTGAAAACTCCAGAGGTAAGCGGAGATCAGTGCCTTCAAAGGAGAGGATGCCTGACTCCTCGTGAAACTTGATAGGAGTCCCAGGATTCCTGTGCCCGTGGAAAGGGACCCTTGGTCTCCCGCCTCAGCTGAGAGGCGTCCCAATTACCCTGCCAAGCCTCGAGGAGAATCCCGAGTTGTCCGTCGCAACTAGGCAGGAGTCCTGCCGTCGCTGAACAAACACGTGGTTGGAAGGGCCATCCCCGTCGTAACTCGAGAATATACCCCAGGTTCCCGCCGCAACTCGAGAAAAACCGTGAGACTTCCCCCTCGCCGCGATATGAGGCCCGATTCCCCTGCACTGCGTGCAGAGCAATTCCGTGTTGCACATCACACATGAAAGGAGCCTTGATTTCCTTGATGGCACTCCAGAGAAACGCCAAGAACACTGTTTCAAGGTTAGAGGGATCCTGAGGTCACTGTAGCAACACGAAAGAGCTCCGTGGACCAACAATCAACTCGAGATGAGAGGTTAGTCCCTGGCTTCAACTCCAGAGGAATACCACCTTACCACAAGCACCTCAAGAGGAGGCTTCTCTCAGCTCTAGGTATGTGAGAGGGACCCTGAGTTTGCGGCCTCACGTGGAATGGACACCGCGATGCCCTGACTCGAAATAAGGCCGGATATCCCTGCAGTGACTTGAATGCAGGCGCGTCTTGCGTCTCCCAAGACGAAAGGATGTCTGAGTCACCTGTGGAGACCTCAGAGAAAGATCTAGTTCCCCACCTCATCGCGACCGGAGGCCTCACATCCTTTGAAAATTCCAGAGGTACGCGGAGATCAGTGCCTCCAAAGGAGACGATGCCTGACTCCTCGTGAAACTTGATAGGCGTCCCAGGATTCCGGTGGCACATGGAAAGGGACCCTTGGTCTCCCGCCTCAGCTGGAGAGGCGTCCCAATTGCCCTGCCAAGCCTCGAGGAGAATCCCAAGTTGTCCCTCGCAAATAGGCAGGAATCCTGACGTCGCTGAACAAACACGTGGGTGGAAGGGCCATCCCCGTCGTAACTCGAGAATATACCCCAGGTTCCCGCCGCAACTCGAGAAAAACCATGAGACTTCCCCCTCGCCGCGATATGAGGCCCGATTCCCCTGCACTGCGTGCAGAGCAATTCCGTCTTGCACATCACACATGAAAGGAGCCTTGATTTCGTTGATGGCACTCCAGAGAAACCCCAAGAACACTTTTTCAAGGCAAGAGGGGTCCTGAGGTCACTGTAGCCACACGAAAGAGCTCCGTGGACCAAAATTCAACTCGAGATGAGAGGTTAGTCCCTGTCTTCGACTCCAGAGGAATACCACCTTACCACAAGCACCTCAAGAGGAGGCTTCTCTCAGCTCTAGGTATGTGAGAGGGACCCTGAGTTTGCGGCCTCAAGTGGAATGGACACCGCGATGCCCTGACGCGAAATAAGGCCGGATATCCCTGCAGTGACTTGAATGCAGGCTCGTCTTGCATCTCCCAAGATGAAAGGATGTCTGAATCCCCTGTGGAGACCACAGAGAAAGACCTAGTTCCCCACGTCATGGCGACCGGAGGCCTCACATCCTTTGAAAACTCCAGAGGTACGCGGAGATCAGTGCCGCGAAAGGAGACGATGCCTGACTCCTCCTGAAACTTGATAGGAGTCCCAGGATTCCTGTGGCAGGTGGAAAGGGACCCTTGGTCTCCCGCCTCAGCTAGAGAGGCGTCCCAATTGCCCTACCAAACCTCGAGGAGAATCCCGAGTTGTCCGTCGCAACTAGGCAGGAGTCCTGCCGTCGCTGAACAAACACGTGGTTGGAAGGGTCATCCCCGTCGTAACTCGAGAATATACCCCAGGTTCCCGCCGCAACTCAAGAAATACCATGAGACTTCTCCCTCGCCGCGAGATGAGGCCCGATTCCCCTGCACTGCGTGCAGAGCAATTCCCTGTTGCACATCACACATGAAAGGAGCCTTGATTTCCTTGATGGCACTCCAGAGAAACCCCAAGAACACTGTTTCAAGGCTAGAGGGATCCTGAGGTCACTGTAGCAACACGAAAGAACTCCATAGTCCAAAAATCAACTCGAGATGAGAAGTTAGTCCCTGGCTTCGACTCCACAGGAATACCACCTTACCACAAACACCTCAAGAGGAGGCTTCTCTCAGCTCTAGTATGTGAGAGGGACCCTGAGTTTGCGGCCTCAAGTGGAATGGACAGCGCGATGCCCTGACTCGAACTAAGGCCGGATATCCCTGCAGTGACTTGAATGCAGGCTCGTCTTGCATCTCCCAAGACGAAAGGATGTCTGAATCCCCCGTGGAGACCACAGAGAAAGACCTAGTTCCCCACCTCATCGCGACCGGAGGCCTCACATCCTCTGAAAACTCCAGAGGTACGCGGAAATCAGTGCCTCCAAAGGAGACGATGCCTGACTCCTCGTGAAACTTGATAGGAGTCCCAGGATTCCTGTGGCACATGGAAAGGGACCCTTGGTCTCCCGCCTCAGCTGGAGAGGCGTCCCAATTGCCCTGCCAAGCTTCGAGGAGAATCCCGAGTTGTCCCTCGCAACTAGGCAGTAGTCCTGACTTCGCTGAACAAACACGTGGGTGGAAGGGTCATCCCCGTCGTAACTCGAGAATATACCCCAGGTTCCCGCCGCAACTCGAGAAAAACCATGAGACTTCCCCCTCGCCGCGAGATGAGGCCCGATTCCCCTGCACTGCGTGCAGAGCAATTCCGTGTTGCACATCACACATGAAAGGAGCCTTGATTTCCTTGGTGGCACTCCAGAGAAAACCCAAGAACACTGTTTCAAGGCTAGAGGGATCCTGAGGTCACTGTAGCAACACGAAAGAGCTCCGTGGACCAAAAATCAACTCGAGATGAGAGGTTAGTCCCTGGCTTCGACTCCAGAGGCATACCACCTTACCACAAGCACCTCAAGAGGAGGCTTCTCTCAGCTCTAGGTATGTGAGAGGGACCCTGAGTTTGCGGCCTCAAGTGGAATGGACACCGCGATGCCCTGACGCGAAATAAGGCCGGATATCCCTGCAGTGACTTGAATGCAGGCTCGTCTTGCATCTCCCAAGACGAAAGGATGTCTGAATCCCCTGTGGAGACCACAGAGAAAGACCTAGTTCCCCACTTCATCGCGACCGGAGGCCTCACATCCTTTGAAAACTTCAGAGGTACGCGGAGATCAGTGCCTCCAAAGGAGACGATGCCTGACTCCTCGTGAAACTTGATAGGAGTCCCAGGATTCCTGTGCACGTGGAAAGGGACACTTGGTCTGCCGCCTCAGCTGGAGAGGCGTCCCAATTGCCCTGCCAAGCCTCGAGGAGAATCCCGAGTTGTCCCTCGCAAATAGGCAGGAGTCCTGACGTCGCTGAACAAACACGTGGGTGGTAGGGCCATTCCCGTCATAACTCGAGAATATACCCCAGGGTCCCGCCGCAACTCGAGAAAAACCATGAGACTTCCCCCTCGCCGCGAGATGAGGCCCGATTCTCCTGCACTGCATGCAGAGCAATTCCGTATTGCACATCAAACATGAAAGGAGCCTTGATTTCCTTGATGGCACTCCAGAGAAACCCCAAGAACACTGTTTCAAGGCTAGAGGGATCCTGAGGTTACTGTAGCAACACGAAAGAACTCCGTGGACCAAAAATCAACTCCAGATGAGAGGTTTGTCCCTGGCTTCGACTCGAGAGGAATACCACCTTACCACAAGAACCTCAAGAGGAGGCTTCTCTCAGCTCTAGGTATGTGATAGGGACCCTGAGTGTGCAGCCCCAAGTGGAATGGACACTGGGATATCCTGACTAGAAATAAAGCCGGATATCCCTGCAGTGACTTGAATGCAGGCTCGTCTTGCATCTCCCAAGACGAAAGGATGTCTGAATCCCCTGTGGAGACCACAGAGAAAGACCTAGTTCCCCACCTCATCGCGACCGGAAGCCTTACATCCTTTGAAAACTCCAGAGGTACGCGGAGATCAGTGCCTCCAAAGGAGACGATGCCTGACTCCACGTGAAACTTGATAGGAGTCCCAGGATTCCTGTGGCACGTGGAAAGGGACCCTTGGTCTCCCGCCTCAGCTGGAGAGGCGTCCCAATTGCCCTGCCAAGCCTCGAGGAGAATCCCGAGTTGTCCCTCGCAACTAGGCAGGAGTCCTGACGTCGCTGAACAAACAAGTGGGTGGAAGGGCCATCCCCGTCGTAACTCGAGAATATACCCCAGGTTCCCGCCGCAACTCGAGAAAAACCATGAGACTTCCCCCTCGCCGCGAGATGAGGCCCGATTCCCCTGCACTGCGTGCAGAGCAATTCCGTCTTGCACATCACACATGAAAGGAGCCTTGATTTCCTTGATGGCACTCCAGAGAAACCCTAAGAACACTGTTTGAAGGCTAGAGGGATCCTGAGGTCACTGTAGCAACAGGAAAGAGCTCCGCGGACCAAAAATCAACTCGAGATGAGAGGTTAGTTCCTGGCTTCGACTCCAGAGGAATACCACCTTACCACAAGCACCTCAAGAGGAGGCTTCTCTCAGCTCTAGGTATGTGAGAGGGACCCTGAGTTTGCGGCCTCAAGTGGAATGGACACCGCGATGCCCTGACTCGAAATAAGGGCGGATATCCCTGCAGTGACTTGAATGCAGGCGCGTCTTGCATCTCAGAGACGAAAGGATATCTGAATCCCCTGTGGAGACCTCAGAGAAAGATCTAGTTCCCCACCTCATCGCGACCGGAGGCCTCACATCGTTTGAAAACTCCAGAGGTACGCGGAGATCAGTGCCTCCAAAGGAGACGATGCCTGACTCCTCCTGAAACTTGATAGGAGTCCCAGGATTCCTGTGGCACATGGAAAGGGACCCTTGGTTTCCCGCCTCAGCTGGAGAGTCGTCCCAATTGCCCTGCCAAGCCTCGAGGAGAATCCTGAGTTGTCCCTCGCAAATAGGCAGGAATCCTGACGTCGCTGAACAAACACGTGGGTGGAAGGGCCATCCCCGTCGTAACTCGAGAATATACCCCAGGTTCCCGCCGCAACTCGAGAAAAACCATGAGACTTCCCCCTCGCCGCGAGATGAGGCCCGATTCCCCTGCACTGCGTGCAGAGCAATTCCGTCTTGCACATCACACATGAAAGGAGCCTTGATTTCCTTGATGGCACTCCAGAGAAACCCCAAGAACACTGTTTCAAGGCTAGAGGGATCCTGAGTTCACTGTAGCACCACGAAAGAGCTCCGTGGACTAAGAATCAACTCGAGATGAGAGGTTAGTCCCTGGCTTCGACTCCAGAGGAAAACCCCCTTACCACAAGCACCTCAAGAGGAGGCTTCTCTCAGCTCTAGGTATGTGAGAGGGACCCTGAGTTTGCGGCTTCAAGTGGAATGAACACCGCGATGCCCTGACTCGAAATAAGGCCGGATATCCCTGCAGTGACTTGAATGCAGGCTCGTCTTGCATCTCCCAAGATGAAAGGATGTCTGAATCCCCTGTGGAGACCACAGAGAAAGACCTAGTTCCCCACCTCATCGCGACCGGAGGCCTCACATCCTTTGAAAACTCCAGAGGTACGCGGAGATCAGTGCCTCCAAAGGAGACGATGCCTGACTCCTCGTGAAACTTGATAGGAGTCCCAGGATTCCTGTGGCACATGGAAAGGGACCCTTGGTCTCCCGCCTCAGCTGGAGAGGCGTCCCAATTGCCCTGCCAAGCCTCGAGGAGAATCCCGAGTTGTCCCTCGCAACTAGGCAGGAGTCCTGACGTCGCTGAACAAACAAGTGGGTGGAAGGGCCATCCGCGTCGTAACTCGAGAATATACCCCAGGTTCCCGCCGCAACTCGAGAAAAACCATGAGACTTCCCCCTCGCCGCGAGATGAGGCCCGATTCCCCTGCACTGCGTGCAGAGCAATTCCGTGTTGCACATCACACATGAAAGGAGCCTTGATTTCCTTGGTGGCACTCCAGAGAAACCCCAAGAACACTGTTTCAAGGCTAGAGGGATCCTGAGGTCACTGTAGCAACACGAAAGAGCTCCGTGGACCAAAAATCAACTCGAGATGAGAGGTTAGTCCCTGGCTTCGACTCCAGAGGCATACCACCTTACCACAAGCACCTCAAGAGGAGGCTTCTCTCAGCTCTAGGTATGTGAGAGGGACCCTGAGTTTGCGGCCTCAAGTGGAATGGAGACCGCGATGCCCTGACTCGAAATAAGGCCGGATATCCCTGCAGTGACTTGAATGCAGGCTCGTCTTGCATCTCCCAAGACGAAAGAATGTCTGAATCCCCTATGGAGACCACAGAGAATGACCTACTTCCCCACCTCATCGCGACCGGAAGCCTCACATCCTTTGAAAACTTCAGAGGTACTCAGAGATCAGTGCCTCCAAAGGAGACGATGCCTGACTCCTCGTGAAACTTGATAGGAGTCCCAGGATTCCTGTGCACGTGGAAAGGGACCCTTGGTCTCCCGCCTCAGCTGGAGAGGCGTCGCAATTGCCCTGCCAAGCCTCGAGGAGAATCCCGAGTTGTCCCTCGCAACTAGGCAGGAGTCCTGACCTCGCTGAACAAACACGTGGGTGTAAGAGCCATTCCCGTCGTAACTCGAGAATATACCCCAGGTTCCCGCCGCAACTCGAGAAAAACCATGAGACTTCCCCCTCGCCGCGAGATGAGGCCCGATTCCCCTGCACTGCGTGCAGAGCAATTTCGTGTTGCACATCACACATGAAAGGAGCCTTGATTTCCTTGGTGGCACTCCAGAGAAACCCCAACAACACTGTTTCAAGGGTAGAGGGATCCTGAGGTCACTGTAGCAACACGAAAGAGCTCCGTGGACCAACAATCAACTCGAGATGAGAGGTTAGTCCCTGGCTTCGACTCCAGAGGAATACCACCTCACCACAAGCACCTCAAGAGGAGGCTTCTCTCAGCTCTAGGTATGTGAGAGGGACCCTGAGTGTGCAGCCTCAAGTGGAATGGACACTGCGATATCCTGACTCGAAATAAAGCCGGATAGTCCTGCAGTGACTTGAATGCAGGCTCGTCTTGCATCTCCCAAGACGAAAGGATGTCTGAATCCCCTGTGGAGACCACAGAGAAAGACCTAGTTCCCCACCTCATCGCGACCGGAAGCCTCACATCGTTTGAAAACTCCAGAGGTACGCGGAGATCAGTGCCTCCAAAGGAGACGATGCCTGACTCCTCGTGAAACTTGATAGGAGTCCCAGAATTCCTGTGGCACATGGAAAGGGACCCTTGGTCTCCCGCCTCAGCTGGAGAGGCGTCCCAATTGCTCTGCCAAGCCTCGAGGAGAATCCTGAGTTGTCCCTCGCAAATAGGTAGGAATCCTGACGTCGCTGAACAAACACGTGGGTGGAAGTGCCATCCCCGTTGTAACTCGAGAATATACCCCAGGTTCCCGCCGCAACTCGAGAAAAACCATGAGACTTCCCACTTCCCGCGATATGAGGCCCGATTCCCCTGCACTGCGTGCAGAGCAATTCCGTGTTGCACATCACACATGAAAGGAGCCTTGATTTCCTTGGTGGCACTCCAGAGAAACCCCAACAAAACTGTTTCAAGGCTAGAGGGATCCTGAGGTCACTGTAGCAACACGAAAGAGCTCCGTGGACCAAAAATCAACTCGAGATGAGAGGTTAGTCCCTGGCTTCGACTCCATAGGAAAACCACCTCACCACAAGCACCGCAAGAGGAGGCTTCTCTCAGCTCTAGGTATGTGAGAGGGACCCTATGTTTGCGGCCTCAAGTGGAATGGACACTGCGATGCCCTGACTCGAAATAAAGCCGGATATCCCTGCAATGACTTGAATGCAGGCTCGTCTTGCATCTTCCAAGACGAAAGGATGTCTGAATCCCCTGTGGAGACCACAGAGAAAGATGTAGTTCCCCACCTCATCGCGACCGGAGGCCTCACATCCTTTGAAAACTCCAGAGGTACGCGGAGATCAGTGCCTCCAAAGGAGACGATGCCTGACTCCTCGTGAAACTTGATAGGAGTCCCAGGATTCCTGTGGCAGGTGGAAAGGGACACTTGGTCTCCCGCCTCAGCTGGAGAGGCGTCCCAATTGCCCTGCCAAGCCTCGAGGAGAATCCCGAGTTGTCCCTCGCAACTAGGCAGGAGTCCTGACGTCGCTGAACAAACACGTGTGTGGAAGGGCCATCCCAGTCGTAACTCGAGAATATACCCCAGGTTCCCGCCGCAGCTCGAGAAAAACCATGAGACTTCCACCTCGCCGCGAGATGAGGCCCGATTCCCCTGCACTGCGTGCAGAGCAATTCCGTGTTGCACATCACACATGAAAGGACCCTTGATTTCCTTGATGGCACTCCAGAGAAACCCCAAGAACACTGTTTCAAGGCTAGAGGGATCCTGAGGTCACTGTAGCAACACGAAAGAGCTCCGTGGACCAAAAATCAACTCGAGATGAGAGGTTAGTCCCTGGCTTCGACTCCAGAGCAATACCACCTTACCACAAGCACCTCAAGAGGAGGCTTCTCTCAGCTCTAGGTATGTGAGAGGGACCCTGAGTTTGCGGCCTCAAGTGGAATGGACACCGCGATGCCCTGACGCGAAATAAGGCCGGATATCCCTGCAGTGACTTGAATGCAGGCTCGTCTTGCATCTCCCAAGACGAAAGGATGTCTGAATCCCCTGTGGAGACTTCAGAGAAAGACCTAGTTCCCCACCTCATCGCGACCGGAGGCCTCACATCCTTTGAAAATTCCAGAGGTACGCGGAGATCAGTGCCTCCAAAGGAGAGGATGCCTGACTCCTCGTGAAACTTGATAGGAGTCCCAGGATTCCTGTGAACGTGGAAAGGGACACTTGGACTCCCGCCTCAGCTGGAGTGGCGTCCCAATTGCCCTGCCAAGCCTCGAGGAGAATCCCGAGTTGTCCGTCGCAACTAGGCAGGAGTCCTGCCGTCGCTGAACAAACAATTGGGTGGAAGGGCCATCCCATTCGTAACGCGAGAATATACCCAGGTTCCCGCCGCAACTCGAGAAAAACCATGAGACTTCCCCCTCGCCGCGAGATGAGGCCCGATTCCCCTGCACTATGTGCACAGCAATTCCGAGTTGCACATCACACTTGAAAGGGGCCTTGATTTCCTTGGTGGCACTCCAGAGAAACCCCAAGAACACTGTTTGAAGGCTAGAGGGATCCTGAGGTCACTCTAGCAACATGAAAGAGCTCCGTGGACCACAAATCAACTCGAGATGAGAGGTTAGTCCCTGGCTTCGACTCCATAGGAATACCACCTTACCACAAGCACCTCAAGAGGAGGCTTCTCTCAGCTCTAGCTATGTGCTGAGTTTGCGGCCTCAAGTGGAATGGACACCGCGATGCCCTGACTCGAAATAAGGCCGGATATCACTGCAGTGACTTGAATGCAGGCTCGTCTTGCATCTCCCAAGACGAAAGGATGTCTGAATCCCCTGTGGAGACCACAGAGAAAGACTTCGTTCCCCACCTCATGGCGACCGGAGGCCTCACATCCTTTGAAAACTTCAGAGGTACGCGGAGATCAGTGCCTCCAAAGGAGACGATGCCTGACTCCTTGTGAAACTTGATAGGAGTCCCAGGATTCCTGTGGCACGTGGAAAGCGACCCTTGGTCTCCCGCCTCATCTGGAGAGGCGTCCCAATTGCCCTGCCAAGCCTCGAGGAGAATCCCGAGTTGTCCCTCGCAACTAGGCAGGAGTCCTGACGTCGCTGAACAAACACGTGGGTGGAAGGGCCATTCCCGTCATAACTCGAGAATATACCCCAGGGTCCCGCCGCAACTCGAGAAAAACCATGAGACTTCCCCCTCGCCGTGAGATGAGGCCTGATTCTCCTGCACTGCATGCAGAGCAATTCCGTATTGCACATCAAACATGAAAGGAGCCTTGATTTCCTTGATGGCACACCAGAGAAACCCCAAGAACACTGTTTCAAGGCTAGAGGGATCCTGAGGTTACTGTAGCAACACGAAAGAGGTCCGTGGACCAAAAATCAACTCGAGATGAGAGGTTTGTCCCTGGCTTCGACTCCAGAGGAATACCACCTTACCACAAGCACCTCAAGAGGAGGCTTCTCTCAGCTCTAGCTTTGTGAGAGGGACCCTGATTTTGCGGACTCAAGTGGAATGGACACTGCGATGCCCTGACGCGAAATAAGGACGGATATCCCTGCAGTGACTTGAATGCAGGCTCGTCTTGCATCTCCCAAGATGAAAGGATGTCTGAATCCCCTGTGGAGACCACAGAGAAAGACCTAGTTCCCCACCTCATGGCGACCGGAGGCCTCACATCCTTTGAAAACTCCAGAGGTATGCGGAGATCAGTGCCTCCAAAGGAGACGATGCCTGACTCCTCGTGAAACTTGATAGGAGTCCCAGGATTCCTGTGGCACATGGAAAGGGACCCTTGGTCTCCCGCCTCAGCTGGAGAGGCGTCCCAATTGCCCTGCCAATCCTCGAGGAGAATCCCGAGTTGTCCCTCGCAACTAGGCAGGAGTCCTGACGTCGCTGAACAAACATGTGGGTGGAAGGGCCATCCCAGTCGTAACTCGAGAATATACCCCAGGTTCCCGCCGCAACTCGAGAAAAACCATGAGACTTCCCCCTCGCCGCGAGATGAGGCCCGATTCCCCTGCACTGTGTGCAGAGCAATTCCGTGTTGCACATCACACATGAAAGGAGCCTTGATTTCCTTGGTGGCACTCCAGAGAAACCCCAAAAACACTGTTTCAAGGCTAGAGGGATCCTGAGGTCACTCTAGCAACACAAAAGAGCTCCGTGGACCACAAATCAACTCGAGATGAGAGGTTAGTCCCTGGCTTCGACTCCAGAGGAATACCACCTTACCACAAGCACCTCAAGAGGAGGCTTCTCTCAGCTCTAGCTATGTGCTGAGTTTGCGGCCTCAAGTGGAATGGACACCGCGATGCCCTGACTCGAAATAAGGCCGGATATCCCTGCAGTGACTTGAATGCAGGCTCGTCTTGCATCTCCCAAGACGAAAGGATGTCTGAATCCCCTGTGGAGACCACAGAAAAAGACCTAGTTCCCCACCTCATCGCGACCGGAGGCCTCACATCCTTTGAAAACTCCAGAGGTACGCGGAGATCAGAGCCTCCAAAGGAGACGATGCCTGACTCCTCGTGAAACTTGATAGGAGTCGCAGGATTGCTGTGGCACGTGGAAAGGGACCCTTGGTCTCCCGCCTCAGCTGGAGAGGCGTCCCAATTGCCCTGCCAAGCCTCGAGGAGAATCCCGAGTTGTCCCTCGCAACTAGGCAGGAGTCCTGCCGTCGCTGAACAAACACGTGGGTGGAAGGGCCATCCCCGTCGTAACTCGAGAATATACCCCAGGTTCCCGCCGCAACTCGAGAAAAACCATGAGACTTCCCCCTCGCCGCGAGATGAGGCCCGATTACCCTGCACTGCGTCCAGAGCAATTCAGTGTTGCACATCACACATGAAAGGAGCCTTGATTTCCTTGATGGCACTCCAGAGAAACTCCAAGAACAATGTTTCAAGGCTAGAGGGATCCTGAGGTCACTGTAGCCACACGAAAGAGCACCGTGGCCCAAAAACAACTCAAGATGAGAGGATAGTCCCTGGCTTCGACTCCAGAGGAATACCACCTTACCACAAGCACCTCAAGAGGAGGCTTCTCTCAGCTCTACGTATGTGAGAGGGACCCTGAGTTTGCGGCCTCTAGTGGAATGGACACCGCGATGCCCTGACTCGAAATAAGGCCGGATATCCCTGCAGTGACTTGAATGCAGGCGCGTCTTGCCTCTCCCAAGACGAAAGGATGTCTGAATCCCCTGTGGAGACCTCAGAGAAAGATCTAGTTCCCCACCTCATCGCGACCGGAGGCCTCACATCCTTTGAAAACTCCAGAGGTACGCGGAGATCAGTGCCTCCAATGGAGACGATGCCTGACTCCTCGTGAAACTTGATAGGAGTCCCAGGATTCCTGTGGCACGTGGAAAGAGACCCTTGGTCTCCCGCCTCAGCTGGAGAGGCGTCCCAATTGCCCTGCCAAGCCTCGAGGAGAATCCCGAGTTGTCCCTAGCAACTAGGCAGGAGTCCTGACGTCGCTGAACAAACACGTGTGTGGAAGGGCCATCCCCGTCGTAACTCGAGAATATACCCCAGGGTCCCGCCGCAACTCGAGGAAAACCATGAAACTTCCCCCTCGCCGCGAGATGAGGCCCGATTCCCCTGCACTGCGTGCAGAGCAATTCCGTGTTGCACATCACACATGAAAGAACGCTTGATTTCCTTAATGGCACTCCAGAGAAACCCCAAGAACACTGTTTCAAGGCTAGAGGGATCCTGAGGTCACTGTAGCAACACGAAAGAGCTCCGTGGACCAAAAATCAACTCGAGATGAGAGGTTAGTCCCTGGCTTCTACTCCAGAGGAATACCACCTTACCACAAGCACCTCAAGAGCAGGCTTCTCTCAGCTCTAGGTATGTGAGAGGCACCCTGAGTTTGCGGCCTCAAGTGGAATGGACACCGCGATGCCCTGACTCGAAATAAGGCCAGATATCCCTGCAGTGACTTGAATGCAGGCGCGTCTTGCATCTGCCAAGAGGAAAGGATGTCTGAATCCCCTGTGGAGACCACAGAGAAAGACCTAGTTCCCACCTCATCGCGACCGGAGGCCTCATATTCTTTGAAAACTTCAGAGATACACGGAGATCAGTGCCTCCAAAGGAGACAATGCCTGACTCCTCGTGAAACTTGATAGGAGTCCCAGGATTCCTGTGGCACATGGAAAGGGACCCTTGGTCTCCCGCCTCAGCTGGAGACGCCTCCAAATTGCCCCGCCAAGCCTCGAGGAGAATACCGAGTTGTCCGTCGCAACTAGGCAGGAGTCCTGCCGTCGCTGAACAAACACGTGGGTGGAAGGGCCATCCCCGTTGTAACTCGAGAATATACCCCAGGTTCCCGCCGCAACTCGAGAAAAACCATGAGACTTCCCACTTCCCGCGATATGAGGCCCGATTCCCCTGCACTGCGTGCAGAGCAATTCCGTGTTGCACATCACACATGAAAGGAGCCTTGATTTCCTTGGTGGCACTCCAGAGAAACCCCAACAAAACTGTTTCAAGGCTAGAGGGATCCTGAGGTCACTGTAGCAACACGAAAGAGCTCCGTGGACCAAAAATCAACTCGAGATGAGAGGTTAGTCCCTGGCTTCGACTCCAGAGGAAAACCACCTCACCACAAGCACCGCAAGAGGAGGCTTCTCTCAGCTCTAGGTATGTGAGAGGGACCCTATGTTTGCGGCCTCAAGTGGAATGGACACTGCGATGCCCTGACTCGAAATAAAGCCGGATATCCCTGCAATGACTTGAATGCAGGCTCGTCTTGCATCTCTCAAGACGAAAGGATGTCTGAATCCCATGTGGAGACCACAGAGAAAGACGTAGTTCCCCACCTCATCGCGACCGGAGGCCTGACATCCTTTGAAAACTCCAGAGGTACGCGGAGATCAGTGCCTCCAAAGGAGACGATGCCTGACTCCTCGTGAAACTTGATAGGAGTCCCAGGATTACTGTGGCAGGTGGAAAGGGACCCTTGGTCTCCCGCCTCAGCTGGAGAGGCGTCCCAATTGCCCTGCCAAGCCTCGAGGAGAATCCCGAGTTGTCCCTATCAACTAGGCAGGAGTCCTGCAGTCGCTGAACAAACACGTGGGTGTAAGGGCCATCCCCGTCGTAACTCGAGAATATACCCCAGGTTCCCGCCGCAACTCGAGAAAAACCATGAGACTTCCACCTCGCCGCGAGATGAGGCCCGATTCCCCTGCACTGCGTGAAGAGCAATTCCGTGTTGCACATCACACATGAAAGGACCCTTGATTTCCTTGATGGCACTCCAGAGAAACCCCAAGAACACTGTTTCAAGGCTAGAGGGATCCTGAGGTCACTGTAGCAACACGAAAGAGCTCCGTGGACCAAAAATCAACTCGAGATGAGAGGTTAGTCCCTGGCTTCGACTCCAGAGCAATACCACCTTACCACAAACACCTCAAGAGGAGGCTTCTCTCAGCTCTAGGTATGTGAGAGGGACCCTGAGTTTGCGGCCTCAAGTGGAATGGACACCGCGATGCCCTGACGCGAAATAAGGCCGGATATCCCTGCAGTGACTTGAATGCAGGCTCGTCTTGCATCTCCCAAGACGAAAGGATGTCTGAATCCCCTGTGGAGACCTCAGAGAAAGACCTAGTTCCCCACCTCATCGCGACCGGAGGCCTCACATCCTTTGAAAACTCCAGAGGTACGCGGAGATCAGTGCCTCCAAAGGAGACGATGCCTGACTCCTCGTGAAACTTGATAGGAGTCCCAGGATTCCTGTGCACGTGGAAAGGGACCCTTGGACTCCCGCCTCAGCTGGAGTGGCGTCCCAATTGCCCTGCCAAGCCTCGAGGAGAATCCCGAGTTTTCCGTCGCAACTAGGCAGGAGTCCTGCCGTCGCTGAACAAACACGTGGGTGGAAGGGCCATCCCATTCGTAACGCGAGAATATACCCCAGGTTCCCGCCGCAACTCGAGAAAAACCATGAGACTTCCCCCTCGCCGCGAGATGAGGCCCGATTCCCCTGCACTATGTGCACAGCAATTCCGAGTTGCACATCACACTTGAAAGGGGCCTTGATTTCCTTGGTGGCACTCCAGAGAAACCCCAAGAACACTGTTTGAAGGCTAGAGGGATCCTGAGGTCACTCTAGCAACATGAAAGAGCTCCGTGGACCACAAATCAACTCGAGATGAGAGGTTAGTCCCTGGCTTCTACTCCATAGGAATACCACCTTACCACAAGCACCTCAAGAGGAGGCTTCTCTCAGCTCTAGCTATGTGCTGAGTTTGCGGCCTCAAGTGGAATGGAAACCGCGATGCCCTGACTCGAAATAAGGCCGGATATCACTGCAGTGACTTGAATGCAGGCTCGTCTTGCATCTCCCAAGACGAAAGGATGTCTGAATCCCCTGTGGAGACCACAGAGAAAGACCTAGTTCCCCACCTCATGGCGAACGGAGGCCTCACATCCTTTGAAAACTTCAGAGGTACGCGGAAATCAGTGCCTCCAAAGGAGACGATGCCTGACTCCTCGTGAAACTTGATAGGAGTCCCAGGATTCCTGTGCACGTGGAAAGGGACACTTGGTCTGCCGCCTCAGCTGGAGAGGCGTCCCAATTGCCCTGCCAAGCCTCGAGGAGAATCCCGAGTTGTCCCTCGCAATTAGGCAGGAGTCCTGACGTCGCTGAACAAACACGTGGGTGGAAGGGCCATTCCCGTCATAACTCGAGAATATACCCCAGGGTCCCGCCGCAACTCGAGAAAAACCATGAGACTTCCCCCTCGCCGCGAGATGAGGCCCGATTCCCCTGCACTGCATGCAGAGCAATTCCGTATTGCACATCAAACATGAAAGGAGCCTTGATTTCCTTGATGGCACTCCAGAGAAACCCCAAGAACACTGTTTCAAGGCTAGAGGGATCCTGAGGTTACTGTAGCAACACGAAAGAGGTCCGTGGACCAAAAATCAACTCGAGATGAGAGGTTTGTCCCTGGCTTCGACTCCAGAGGAATACCACCTTACCACAAGCACCTCAAGAGGAGGCTTCTCTCAGCTCTAGGTATGTGAGAGGGACCCTGATTTTGGGGACTCAAGTGGAATGGACACTGCGATGCCCTGACGCGAAATAAGGCCGGATATCCCTGCAGTGACTTGAATGCAGGCTCGTCTTGCATCTCCCAAGGTGAAAGGATGTCTGAATCCCCTGTGGAGACCACAGAGAAAGACCTAGTTCCCCACCTCATGGCGACCGGAGGCCTCACATCCTTTGAAAACTCCAGAGGTACGCTGAGATCAGTGCCTCCAAAGGAGACGATGCCTGACTCCTCGTGAAACTTGATAGGAGTCCCAGGATTCCTGTGGCACATGGAAAGGGACCCTTGGTCTCCCGCCTCAGCTGGAGAGGCGTCCCAATTGCCCTGCCAAGCCTCGAGGAGAATCCCGAGTTGTCCCTCGCAACTAGGCAGGAGTCCTGACGTCACTGAACAAACATGTGGGTGGAAGGGCCATCCCAGTCGTAACTCGAGAATATACCCCAGGTTCCCGCCGCAACTCGAGAAAAACCATGAGACTTCCCCCTCGCCGCGAGATGAGGCCCGATTCCCCTGCACTGTGTGCAGAGCAATTCCGTGTTGCACATCACACATGAAAGGAGCCTTGATTTCCTTGCTGGCACTCCAGAGAAACCCCAAGAACACTGTTTCAAGGCTAGAGGGATCCTGAGGTCACTCTAGCAACACAAAAGAGCTCCGTGGACCACAAATCAACTCGAGATGAGAGGTTAGTCCCTGTCTTCGACTCCAGAGGAATACCACCTTACCACAAGCACCTCAAGAGGAGGCTTCTCTCAGCTCTAGCTATGTGCTGAGTTTGCGGCCTCAAGTGGAATGGACACCGCGATGCCCTGACTCGAAATAAGGCCGGATATCCCTGCAGTGACTTGAATGCAGGCTCATCTTGCATCTCCCAAGACGAAAGGATGTCCGAATCCCCTGTGGAGACCACAGAAAAAGACCTAGTTCTCAACCTCATCGCGACCGGAGGCCTCACATCCTTTGAAAACTCCAGAGGTACGCGGAGATCAGTGCCTCCAAAGGAGACGATGCCTGACTCCTCGTGAAACTTGATAGGAGTCCCAGGATTGCTGTGGCACGTGGAAAGGGACCCTTGGTCTCCCGCCTCAGCTGGAGAGGCGTCCCAATTGCCCTGCCAAGCCTCGAGGAGAATCCCGAGTTGTCCCTCGCAACTAAGCAGGAGTCCTGCCGTCGCTGAACAAACACGTGGGTGGAAGGGCCATCCCCGTCGTAACTCGAGAATATACACCAGGGTCCCGCCGCAACTCGAGAAAAACCATGAAACTTCCCCCTCGCCGCGAGATGAGGCCCGATTCCCCTGCACTGCGTGCAGAGCAATTTCGTGTTGCACATCACACATGAAAGAACGCTTGATTTCCTTGATGGCACTCCAGAGAAACCCGAAGAACACTGTTTCAAGGCTAGAGGGATCCTGAGGTCACTGTAGCAACACGAAGAAGCTCCGTGGACCAAAAATCAACTCGAGATGAGAGGTTAGTCCCTGGCTTCGACTCCAGAGAAATACCACCTTACCACAAGCACCTCAAGAGCAGGCTTCTCTCAGCTCTAGGTATGTGAGAGGGACCCTGAGTTTGCGGCCTCAAGTGGAATGGACACCGCGATGCCCTGACTCGAAATAAGGCCGGATATCCCTGCAGTGACTTGAATGCAGGCGCGTCTTGCATCTGCCAAGAGGAAAGGATGTCTGAATCCCCTGTGGAGACCACAGAGAAAGACCTAGTTCCCCAACTCATGGCGACCGGAGGCCTCACATCCTTTGAAAACTCCAGAGGTACGCGGAGATCAGTGCCTCCAAAGGAGACGATGCCTGACTCCTCGTGAAACTTGATAGGAGTCCCAGGATTCCTGTGGCACATGGAAAGGGACCCTTGGTCTCCCGCCTCAGCTGAAGAGGCGTCCCAATTGCCCTGCCAAGCCTCGAGGAGAATCCCGAGTTGTCCCTCGCAACTAGGCAGGAGTCCTGACGTCGCTGAACAAACATGTGGGTGGAAGGGCCATCCCAGTCGTAACTCGAGAATATACCCCAGGTTCCCGCCGCAACTCGAGAAAAACCATGAGACTTCCCCCTCGCCGCGAGATGAGGCCCGATTCCCCTGCACTGTGTGCAGAGCAATTCCGTGTTGCACATCACACATGAAAGGAGCCTTGATTTCCTTGGTGGCACTCCAGAGAAACCCCAAAAACACTGTTTCAAGGCTAGAGGGATCCTGAGGTCACTCTAGCAACACAAAAGAGCTCCGTGGACCACAAATCAACTCGAGATGAGAGGTTAGTCCCTGTCTTCGACTCCAGAGGAATACCACCTTACCACAAGCACCTCAAGAGGAGGCTTCTCTCAGCTCTAGCTATGTGCTGAGTTTGCGGCCTCAAGTGGAATGGAAACCGCGATGCCCTGACTCGAAATAAGGCCGGATATCACTGCAGTGACTTGAATGCAGGCTCGTCTTGCATCTCCCAAGACGAAAGGATGTCTGAATCCCCTGTGGAGACCACAGAGAAAGACCTAGTTCCCCACCTCATGGCGAACGGAGGCCTCACATCCTTTGAAAACTTCAGAGGTACGCGGAAATCAGTGCCTCCAAAGGAGACGATGCCTGACTCCTCGTGAAACTTGATAGGAGTCCCAGGATTCCTGTGCACGTGGAAAGGGACACTTGGTCTGCCGCCTCAGCTGGAGAGGCGTCCCAATTGCCCTGCCAAGCCTCGAGGAGAATCCCGAGTTGTCCCTCGCAATTAGGCAGGAGTCCTGACGTCGCTGAACAAACACGTGGGTGGAAGGGCCATTCCCGTCATAACTCGAGAATATACCCCAGGGTCCCGCCGCAACTCGAGAAAAACCATGAGACTTCCCCCTCGCCGCGAGATGAGGCCCGATTCCCCTGCACTGCATGCAGAGCAATTCCGTATTGCACATCAAACATGAAAGGAGCCTTGATTTCCTTGATGGCACTCCAGAGAAACCCCAAGAACACTGTTTCAAGGCTAGAGGGATCCTGAGGTTACTGTAGCAACACGAAAGAGGTCCGTGGACCAAAAATCAACTCGAGATGAGAGGTTTGTCCCTGGCTTCGACTCCAGAGGAATACCACCTTACCACAAGCACCTCAAGAGGAGGCTTCTCTCAGCTCTAGGTATGTGAGAGGGACCCTGATTTTGGGGACTCAAGTGGAATGGACACTGCGATGCCCTGACGCGAAATAAGGCCGGATATCCCTGCAGTGACTTGAATGCAGGCTCGTCTTGCATCTCCCAAGGTGAAAGGATGTCTGAATCCCCTGTGGAGACCACAGAGAAAGACCTAGTTCCCCACCTCATGGCGACCGGAGGCCTCACATCCTTTGAAAACTCCAGAGGTACGCTGAGATCAGTGCCTCCAAAGGAGACGATGCCTGACTCCTCGTGAAACTTGATAGGAGTCCCAGGATTCCTGTGGCACATGGAAAGGGACCCTTGGTCTCCCGCCTCAGCTGGAGAGGCGTCCCAATTGCCCTGCCAAGCCTCGAGGAGAATCCCGAGTTGTCCCTCGCAACTAGGCAGGAGTCCTGACGTCACTGAACAAACATGTGGGTGGAAGGGCCATCCCAGTCGTAACTCGAGAATATACCCCAGGTTCCCGCCGCAACTCGAGAAAAACCATGAGACTTCCCCCTCGCCGCGAGATGAGGCCCGATTCCCCTGCACTGTGTGCAGAGCAATTCCGTGTTGCACATCACACATGAAAGGAGCCTTGATTTCCTTGCTGGCACTCCAGAGAAACCCCAAGAACACTGTTTCAAGGCTAGAGGGATCCTGAGGTCACTCTAGCAACACAAAAGAGCTCCGTGGACCACAAATCAACTCGAGATGAGAGGTTAGTCCCTGTCTTCGACTCCAGAGGAATACCACCTTACCACAAGCACCTCAAGAGGAGGCTTCTCTCAGCTCTAGCTATGTGCTGAGTTTGCGGCCTCAAGTGGAATGGACACCGCGATGCCCTGACTCGAAATAAGGCCGGATATCCCTGCAGTGACTTGAATGCAGGCTCGTCTTGCATCTCCCAAGACGAAAGGATGTCCGAATCCCCTGTGGAGACCACAGAAAAAGACCTAGTTCTCAACCTCATCGCGACCGGAGGCCTCACATCCTTTGAAAACTCCAGAGGTACGCGGAGATCAGTGCCTCCAAAGGAGACGATGCCTGACTCCTCGTGAAACTTGATAGGAGTCCCAGGATTGCTGTGGCACGTGGAAAGGGACCCTTGGTCTCCCGCCTCAGCTGGAGAGGCGTCCCAATTGCCCTGCCAAGCCTCGAGGAGAATCCCGAGTTGTCCCTCGCAACTAAGCAGGAGTCCTGCCGTCGCTGAACAAACACGTGGGTGGAAGGGCCATCCCCGTCGTAACTCGAGAATATACACCAGGGTCCCGCCGCAACTCGAGAAAAACCATGAAACTTCCCCCTCGCCGCGAGATGAGGCCCGATTCCCCTGCACTGCGTGCAGAGCAATTTCGTGTTGCACATCACACATGAAAGAACGCTTGATTTCCTTGATGGCACTCCAGAGAAACCCGAAGAACACTGTTTCAAGGCTAGAGGGATCCTGAGGTCACTGTAGCAACACGAAGAAGCTCCGTGGACCAAAAATCAACTCGAGATGAGAGGTTAGTCCCTGGCTTCGACTCCAGAGAAATACCACCTTACCACAAGCACCTCAAGAGCAGGCTTCTCTCAGCTCTAGGTATGTGAGAGGGACCCTGAGTTTGCGGCCTCAAGTGGAATGGACACCGCGATGCCCTGACTCGAAATAAGGCCGGATATCCCTGCAGTGACTTGAATGCAGGCGCGTCTTGCATCTGCCAAGAGGAAAGGATGTCTGAATCCCCTGTGGAGACCACAGAGAAAGACCTAGTTCCCCAACTCATGGCGACCGGAGGCCTCACATCCTTTGAAAACTCCAGAGGTACGCGGAGATCAGTGCCTCCAAAGGAGACGATGCCTGACTCCTCGTGAAACTTGATAGGAGTCCCAGGATTCCTGTGGCACATGGAAAGGGACCCTTGGTCTCCCGCCTCAGCTGAAGAGGCATCCCAATTGCCCTGCCAAGCCTCGAGGAGAATCCCGAGTTGTCCCTCGCAACTAGGCAGGAGTCCTGACGTCGCTGAACAAACATGTGGGTGGAAGGGCCATCCCAGTCGTAACTCGAGAATATACCCCAGGTTCCCGCCGCAACTCGAGAAAAACCATGAGACTTCCCCCTCGCCGCGAGATGAGGCCCGATTCCCCTGCACTGTGTGCAGAGCAATTCCGTGTTGCACATCACACATGAAAGGAGCCTTGATTTCCTTGGTGGCACTCCAGAGAAACCCCAAAAACACTGTTTCAAGGCTAGAGGGATCCTGAGGTCACTCTAGCAACACAAAAGAGCTCCGTGGACCACAAATCAACTCGAGATGAGAGGTTAGTCCCTGTCTTCGACTCCAGAGGAATACCACCTTACCACAAGCACCTCAAGAGGAGGCTTCTCTCAGCTCTAGCTATGTGCTGAGTTTGCGGCCTCAAGTGGAATGGACACCGCGATGCCCTGACTCGAAATAAGGCCGGATATCCCTGCAGTGACTTGAATGCAGGCTCGTCTTGCATCTCCCAAGACGAAAGGATGTCCGAATCCCCTGTGGAGACCACAGAAAAAGACCTAGTTCCCAACCTCATCGCGACCGGAGGCCTCACATCCTTTGAAAACTCCAGAGGTACGCGGAGATCAGTGCCTCCAAAGGAGACGATGCCTGACTCCTCGTGAAACTTGATAGGAGTCCCAGGATTGCTGTGGCACGTGGAAAGGGACCCTTGGTCTCCCGCCTCAGCTGGAGAGGCGTCCCAATTGCCCTGCCAAGCCTCGAGGAGAATCCCGAGTTGTCCCTCGCAACTAAGCAGGAGTCCTGCCGTCGCTGAACAAACACGTGGGTGGAAGGGCCATCCCCGTCGTAACTCGAGAATATACCCCAGGGTCCCGCCGCAACTCGAGAAAAACCATGAAACTTCCCCCTCGCCGCGAGATGAGGCCCGATTCCCCTGCACTGCGTGCAGAGCAATTCCGTGTTGCACATCACACATGAAAGAACGCTTGATTTCCTTGATGGCACTCCAGAGAAAACCCAAGAACACTGTTTCAAGGCTAGAGGGATCCTGAGGTCACTGTAGCAACGCGAAAGAGCTCCGTGGACCAAAAATCAACTCGAGATGAGAGGTTAGTCCCTGGCTTCGACTCCAGAGAAATACCACCTTACCACAAGCACCTCAAGAGGAGGCTTCTCTCAGCTCTAGGTATGTGAGAGGGACCCTGAGTTTGCGGCCTCAAGTGGAATGGACACCGCGATGCCCTGACTCGAAATAAGGCCGGATATCCCTGCAGTGACTTGAATGCAGGCGCGTCTTGCATCTGCCAAGAGGAAAGGATGTCTAAATCCCCTGTGGAGACCACAGAGAAAGACCTAGTTCCCACCTCATCGCGACCGGAGGCCTCACATCCTTTGAAAACTTCAGAGATACGCGGAGATCAGTGCCTCCAAAGGAGACGATGCCTGACTCCTCGTGAAACTTGATAGGAGTTCCAGGATTCCTGTGGCACATGGAAAGGGATCCTTGGTCTCCCGCCTCAGCTGGAGAGGCGTCCAAATTGCCCCGCCAAGCCTCGAGGAGAATCCCGAGTTGTCCGTCGCAACTAGGCAGGAGTCCTGCCATCGCTGAACAAACACGTGCTTGGAAGGGCCATCCCCGTCGTAACTCGAGAATATACTCCTGGTTCCCGCAGCAACTCGAGAAAAACCATGAGACTTCCCCCTCGCCGCGAGATGAGGCCCGATTCCCCTGCACTGCGTGCAGAGCAATTCCGTGTTGCACATCACACATGAAAGGAGCCTTGATTTCCTTGATGGCACTCCAGAGAAACACCAAGAACACTGTTTCAAGGCAAGCGGGATCCTGAGGTCAATGTAGCAAGAGGAAAGAGCTCCGTGGACCAACAATCCACTCGAGATGAGAGGTTAGTCCCTGGCTTCGACTCCAGAGGAATACCACCTTACCACAAGCACCTCAAGAGGAGGCTTCTCTCAGCTCTAGCTATGTGCTGAGTTTGTGGCCTCAAGTGGAATGGAGACCGCGATGCCCTGACTCGAAATAAGGCCGGATATCCGTGCAGTGACTTGAATGCAGGCGCGTCTTGCATCTCACAGGACGAAAGGATGTCTGAATCCCCTGTGGAGACCTCAGAGAAAGATCTAGTTCCCCACCTCATCGCTACCGGAGGCCGCACATCCTTTGAAAACTCCAGAGGTACGCGGAGATCAGTGCCTCCAAAGGAGACGATGCCTGACTCCTCGTGAAACTTGATAGGAGTCCCAGGATTCCTGTGGCACATGGAAAGGGACACTTGGTCTCCCGCCTCAGCTGGAGAGGCGTCCCAATTGCCCTGCCAAGCCTCGAGGAGAATCCCGAGTTGTCCCTCGCAACTAGGCAGGAGTCCTGACGTCGCTGAACAAACACGTGGGTGGAAGGGCCATCCCCGTCATAACTCGAGAATATACCACAGGGTCCTGCCGCAACTCGAGAAAAACCATGAGACTTCCCCCTCGCCGCGAGATGAGGCCCGATTCTCCTGCACTGCATGCAGAGCAATTCCGTATTGCACATCAAACATGAAAGGAGCCTTGATTTCCTTAATGGCACTCCAGAGAAACCCCAAAAACACTGTTTCAAGGCTAGAGGGATCCTGAGGTTACTGTAGCAACACGAAAGAGGTCCGTGGACCAAAAATCAACTCGAGATGAGAGGTTAGTCCCTGGCTTCGACTCCAGAGGAATACGACCTTACCACAAGCACCTCAAGAGGAGGCTTCTCTCAGCTCTAGGTATGTGAGAGGGACCCTGATTTTGCGGACTCAAGTGGAATGGACACTGCGATGCCCTGACGCGAAATAAGGCCGGATATCCCTGCAGTGACTTGAATGCAGGCTCGTCTTGCATCTCCCAAGATGAAAGGACGTCTGAATCCCCTGTGGAGACCACAGAGAAAGACCTAGTTCCCCACCTCACGGAGACCGGAGGCCTCACATCCTTTGAAAACTCCAGAGGTACGCGGAGATCAGTGCCTCCAAAGGAGACGATGCCTGACTCCTCGTGAAACTTGATAGGAGTCCCAGGATTGCTGTGGCACGTGGAAAGGGACCCTTGGTCTCCCGCCTCAGCTGGAGAGGCGTCCCAATTGCCCTGCCAAGCCTCGAGGAGAATCCCGAGTTGTCCCTCGCAACTAGGCAGGAGTCCTGCAGTCGCTGAACAAACACGTGGGTGGAAGGGCCATCCCCGTCGTAACTCGAGAATATACCCCAGGTTCCCGCCTCAACTCGAGAAAAACCATGAGACTTCCCCCACGCCGCGAGATGAGGCCAGATTCCCCTGCACTGCGTGCAGAGCAATTCCGTGTTGCACATCACACATGAAAGGAGCCTTGATTTCCTTGATGGCACTCCAGAGAAAACCCAAGAACACTGTTTCAAGGTTGAGGGATCCTGAGGTCACTGTAGCAACACGAAAGAGCTCCGTGGACCAAAAATCAACTCGAGATGAGAGGTTAGTCCCTGGCTTCGACTCCAGGGGAATACCACCTTACCACAAGCACCTCAAGAGGAGGCTTCTCTCAGCTCTAGCTATGTGAGAGGGACCCTGAATTTGCGGCCTCAAGTGAAATGGACACCGCGATGCCCTGACGCGAAATAAGGCCGGATATCCCTGCAGTGACTTGAATGCAGGCTCGTCTTGCATCTCCCAAGACGAAAGGATGTCTGAATCCCCTGTGGAGACCACAGAGAATGACCTAGTTCCCCACCTCATCGCGACCAGAGGCCTCACATCCTTTGAAAACTCCAGAGGTACGCGGAGGTAAGTGCCTCCAAAGGAGACGATGCCTGACTCCTCGTGAAACTTGATAGGAGTCCCAGGATTCCTGTGGCACGTGGAAAGGGACCCTTGGTCTCCCGCCTCAGCTGGAGAGGCGTCCCAATTGCCCTGCCAAGCCTCGAGGAGAATCCCGAGTTGTCGCTCGCAACTAGGCAGGAGTCCTGACGTCGCTGAACAAACACGTGGGTGGAAGGGCCATCCCCGTCGTAACTCGAGAATATACCCCAGGTTCCCGCCGCAACTCGAAAAAAACCATGAGACTTCCCACTCGCCGTGAGATGAGGCCCGATTCCCGTGCACTGCGTGCAGAGCAATTCCATGTTTCACATCACACATGAAAGGAGCCTTGATTTCCTTGATGGCACTCCAGAGAAACCCCCAGAACACTGTTTCAAGGTTGAGGGATCCTGAGGTCACTGTAGCAACACGAAAGAGCTCCGTGGACCAAAAATCAACTCGAGATGAGAGGTTAGTCCCTGGCTTCGACTCCAGAGGAATACCACCTTACCACAAGAACCTCAAGAGGATGCTTCTCTCAGCTCTAGGTATGTGAGAGGGACCCTGAGTTTGCGGCCTCAAGTGGAATGGATGCCGCGATTCCCTGACGCGAAATAAGGCCGGATATGCCTGCAGTGACTTGAATGCAGGCTCGTCTTGCATCTCCCAAGACGAAAGGATGTCTGAATCCCCTGTGGAGACCACAGAGAATGACCTAGTTCCCCACCTCATCGCGACCGGAGGCCTCACATCCTTTGAAAACTCCAGAGGTACGCGGAGATCAGTGCCTCCAAAGGAGACGATGCCTGATTCCTCGTGAAATTTGATAGGAGTCACAGGATTCCTGTGGCACGTGGAAAGGGACACTTGGTCTCCCGTCTCAACTGGAGAGGCGTCCCAATTGCCCTGCCAAGCCTCGAGGAGAATCCCGAGTTGTCCCTCGCAACTAGGCAGGAGTCCTGACGTCGCTGAACAAACACGTGGGTGGAAGGGCCATCCCCGTCGTAACTCGAGAATATACTCCAGGTTCCCGCCGCAAGTCGAGGAAAACCATGAGACTTCCCCCTCGCCGCGAGATGAGGCCCGATTCCCCTGCACTGCGTGCAGAGCAATTCCGTGTTGCACATCACACATGAAAGGAGCCTTGATTTCCTTGATGGCACTCCAGAGAAACCGCAAGAACACTGTTTCAAGGCTAGAGGGATCCTGAGGTCACTGTAGCAACAGGAAAGAGCTCCGTGGACCAAAAATCAACTCGAGATGAGAGGTTAGTCCCTGGCTTCGACTCCAGAGGAATACCACCTTACCACAAGCACCTCAAGAGGAGGCTTCTCTCAGCTCTAGCTATGTGAGAGGGACCCTGAGTTTGCGGCCTCAAGTGGAATGGACACCGCGATTCCCTGACGCGAAATAAGGCCGGATATCCCTGCAGTGACTTGAATGCAGGCTCGTCTTGCATCTCCCAAGACGAAAGGATGTCTGAATCCCCTGTGGAGACCACAGAGAATGACCTAGTTCCCCACCTCATCGCGACCGGAGGCCTCACATCCTTTGAAAACTCCAGAGGTACGCGGAGATCAGTGCCTCCAAAGGAGACGATGCCTGACTCCTCGTGAAACTTGATAGCAGTCACAGGATTCCTGTGGCACGTGGAAAGGGACCATTGGTCTCCCGCCTCAGCTGGAGAGGCGTCCCAATTGCCCTGCCAAGCCTCGAGGAGAATCCCGAGTTGTCCCTCGCAACTAGGCAGGAGTCCTGACGTCGCTGAACAAACACGTGGGTGGAAGTGCCATCCCCGTCGTAACTCGAGAATATACCCCAGGTTCCCGCCGCAACTCGAGAAAAACCATGAGACTTCCTCTTCGCCGAGAGATGAGGCCCGATTCCCCTACACTGCGTGCAGAGCAATTCCGTGTTGCACATCACACATGAAAGGAGCCTTGATTTCCTTGATGGCACTCCAGAGAAACCCCAAGAACACTGTTTCAAGGCTAGAGGGATCGTGGGGTCACTGTAGCAACACGAAAGAGCTCCGTGGACCAAAAATCAACTCGAGATGAGAGTTTAGTCCCTGGCTTCTACTCCAGAGGAATACCACCTTACCACAAGCACCTCAAGAGGAGGCTTCTCTTAGCTCTAGGTATGTGAGAGGGACCCTGAGTTTGCGGCCTCAAGTGGAATGGACACCGCGATGCCCTGACTCGAAATAAGGCCGGATATCCCTGCAGTGACTTGAATGCAGGCTCGTCTTGCATCTCCCAAGATGAAAGGGTGTCTGAATCCCCTGTGGAGACCACAGAGAAAGACCTAGTTCCCCGCCTCATCGCGACCGGAGGCCTCACATCCTTTGAAAACTCCAGAGGTACGCGGAGATCAGTGCCTCCAAAGGAGACGATGCCTGACTCCTTGTGAAACTTGATAGGAGTCGCAGGATTCCTGTGGCACGTGGAAAGCGACCCTTGGTCTCCCGCCTCAGCTGGAGAGGCGTCCCAATTGCCCTGCCAAGCCTCGAGGAGAATCCCGAGTTGTCCCTCGCAAATAGGCAGGAGTCCTGACGTCGCTGAACAAACACGTGGGTGGAAGGGCCATCTCCGTCATAACTGGAGAATATACCCCAGGATCCCGCCGCAACTCGAGAAAAACCATGAGACTTCCCCCTCGCCGCGAGATGAGGCCCGATTCCCCTGCACTGCATTCAAAGTAATTCCGTGTTGCACATCACACATGAAAGGAGCCTTGATTTCCTTGATGGCACTCCAGAGAAACCCCAAGAACACTGTTTCAAGGCTAGAGGATCCTGAGGTCACTGAAGCAAAACGAAAGAGCTCCGTGGACCAAAAATCAACTCGAGATGAGAGGTTAGTCCCTGGCTTCGACTCCAGAGGAATACCACCTTACCACAAGCACCTCAAGAGGAGGCTTCTCTCAGCTCTAGGTATGTGAGAGGGACCCTGAGTTTGTGGCCTCAAGTGGAATGGACACTGCGATGCCCTGACGCGAAATAAGGCCGGATATCCCTGCAGTGACTTGAATGCAGGCTCGTCTTGCATCTCCCAAGATGAAAGGATGTCTGAATCCCCTGTTTAGACTACAGAGAAAGACCTAGTTCCCCACCTCTTTGCGACCGGAGGCCTCATATCATTTGAAAACTCCAGAGGTACGCGGAGATCAGTGCCTCCAAAGCACACGATGCCTGACTCCTCGTGAAACTTGATAGGAGTTCCAGGATTCCTGAGGCACGTGGACAGGGCCACTTGGTCTCCCGCCTCAGCTGGAGAGGCGTCCCAATTGCCCTGCCAAACTTCGAGGAGAATCCCGAGTTGTCCCTCGCAACTAGGCAGGAGTCCTGACGTCGCTGAACAAACACGTGTGTGGAAGGGCCATCCCCGTCGTAACTCGAGATTATACCCCAGGTTCCCGCCGCAACTCGAGAAAAACCATGAGACTTCCCCCTCGCCGCGAGATGAGGCCCGATTCCCCTGCACTGCGTGCAGAGCAATTCCGTGTTGCACATCACACATGAAAGGAGCCTTGATTTCCTTGATGGCACTCCAGAGAAAACCCAAGAACACTGTTTCAAGGCTAGAGGGATCGTGAGGTCACTGTAGCAACACGAAAGAGCTCCGTGGACCAAAAATCAACTCGAGATGAGAGTTTAGTCCCTGGCTTCTACTCCAGAGGAATACCACCTTACCACAAGCACCTCAAGAGGAGGCTTCTCTTAGCTCTAGGTATGTGAGAGGGACCCTGAGTTTGTGGCCTCAAGTGGAATGGACACCGCGATGCCCTGACTCGAAATAAGGCTGGATATCCCTGCAGTGACTTGAATGCAGGCTCGTCTTGCATCTCCCAAGATGAAAGGATGTCTGAATCCCCTGTGGAGACCACAGAGAAAGACCTAGTTCCCCACCTCATCGCGACCGGAGGCCTCACATCCTTTGAAAACTCCAGAGGTACGCGGAGATCAGTGCCTCCAAAGGAGACGATGCCTGACTCCTTGTGAAACTTGATAGGAGTCCCAGGATTCCTGTGGCACGTGGAAAGGGACCCTTGGTCTCCCGCCTCAGCTGGAGAGGCGTCCCAATTGCCCTGCCAAGCCTCGAGGAGAATCCCGAGTTGTCCCTCGCAACTAGGCAGGAGTCCTGACGTCGCTGAACAAACACGTGGGTGGAAGGGCCATCTCCGTCATAACTGGAGAATATACCCCAGGATCCCGCCGCAACTCGAGAAAAACCATGAGACTTCCCCCTCGCCGCGAGATGAGGCCCGATTCCCCTGCACTGCATTCAAAGTAATTCCGTGTTGCACATCACACATGAAAGGAGCCTTGATTTCCTTGATGGCACTCCAGAGAAACCCCAAGAACACTGTTTCAAGGCTAGAGGATCCTGAGGTCACTGAAGCAACACAAAAGAGCTCCGTGGACCAAAAATCAACTCGAGATGAGAGGTTAGTCCCTGGCTTCGACTCCAGAGGAATACCACCTTACCACAAGCACCTCAAGAGGAGGCTTCTCTCAGCTCTAGGTATGTGAGAGAGACCCTGAGTTTGTGGCCTCAAGTGGAATGGACACTGCGTTGCCCTGACGCGAAATAAGGCCGGATATCCCTGCAGTGACTTGAATGCAGGCTCGTCTTGCATCTCCCAAGATGAAAGGATGTCTGAATCCCCTGTTTAGACTACAGAGAAAGACCTAGTTCCCCACCTCTTTGCGACCGGAGGCCTCATATCATTTGAAAACTCCAGAGGTACGCGGAGATCAGTGCCTCCAAAGGAGACGATGCCTGACTCCTCGTGAAACTTGATAGGAGTTCCAGGATTCCTGAGGCACGTGGATAGGGACCCTTGGTCTCCCGCCTCAGCTGGAGAGGCGTCCCAATTGCCCTGCCAAACTTCGAGGAGAATCCCGAGTTGTCCCTCGCAACTAGGCAGGAGTCCTGACGTCGCTGAACAAACACGTGTGTGGAAGGGCCATCCCCGTCGTAACTCGAGAATATACCCCAGGTTCCCGTCTTAACTCGAGAAAAACCATGAGACTTCCCCCTCGCCACAAGATGAAGCCCGATTCCCCTGCACTGCATGCAGAGCAATTCCGTCTTGCACATCACACATGAAAGGAGCCTTGATTTCCTTGATGGCACTCCAGAGAAACTCCAAGAACACTGTTTCAAGGCTAGAGGGATCCTGAGGTCACTGTAGCAACACGAAAGAGCTCCGTGGACCCAGAATCAACTCGAGATGAGAGGTTAGTCCCTGGCTTCGACTCCAGAGGAATACCACCTTACCACAATCACCTCAAGAGGAGGCTTCTCTCAGCTTTAAGTATGTGAGAGGGACCCTGAGTTTGCGGCCTCAAGTGGAATGGACACCGCGATGCCCTGGCTCGAAATAAGGCTGGATTTATATGCAGTGACTTGAATGCAGGCTCGTCTTGCATCTCCCAAGACGAAAGGATGTCTGAATCCCTTGTGGAGACCACAGAGAAAGACCTAGTTCCCCACCTCATCGCGACCGGAGGCCTCACATCCTTTGAAAACTCCAGAGGTACGCGGAGATCAGTGCCTCCAAAGGAGACGATGCCTGACTCCTCGTGAAACTTGATAGGAGTCCCAGGATTCCTATGGCACGTGGAAAGGGACCCTTGGTCTCCCGCCTCAGCTGGAGAAGCGTCCCAATTGCCCTGCCAAGCCTCGAGGAGAATCCCGAGTTGTCCCTCGCAACTAGGCAGGAGTCCTGACGTCGCTGAACAAACACGTGGGTGGAAGGGCCATCCCCGTCATAACTCGAGAATATACCACAGGGTCCTGCCGCAACTCGAGAAAAACCATGAGACTTCCCCCTCGCCGCGAGATGAGGCCCGATTCTCCTGCACTGCATGCAGAGCAATTCCGTATTGCACATCAAACATGAAAGGAGCCTTGATTTCCTTGATGGCACTCCAGAGAAACCCCAAAAACACTGTTTCAAGGCTAGAGGGATCCTGAGGTTACTGTAGCAACACGAAAGAGGTCCGTGGACCAATAATCAACTCGAGATGAGAGGTTAGTCCCTGGCTTCGACTCCAGAGGAATACGACCTTACCACAAGTACCTCAAGAGGAGGCTTCTCTCAGCTCTAGGTATGTGAGAGGGACCCTGATTTTGCGGACTCATGTGGAATGGACACTGCGATGCCCTGACGCGAAATAAGGCCGGATATCCCTGCAGTGAATTGAATGCAGGCTCCTCTTGCATCTCCCAAGATGAAAGGACGTCTGAATCCCCTGTGGAGACCACAGAGAAAGACCTAGTTCCCCACCTCACGGAGACCGGAGGCCTCACATCCTTTGAAAACTCCAGAGGTACGCGGAGATCAGTGCCTCCAAAGGAGACGATGCCTGACTCCTCGTGAAACTTGATAGGAGTCCCAGGATTCCTGTGGCACGTGGAAAGGGACCCTTGGTCTCCCGCCTCACCTGGAGAGGCGTCCCAATTGCCCTGCCAAGCCTCGAGGAGAATCCCGAGTTGTCCCTCGCAACTAGGCAGGAGTCCTGCAGTCGCTGAACAAACACGTGGGTGGAAGGGCCATCCCCGTCGTAACTCGAGAATATACCCCAGGTTCCCGCCTCAACTCGAGAAAAACCATGAGACTTCCCCCACGCCGCGAGATGAGGCCAGATTCCCCTGCACTGCGTGCAGAGCAATTCCGTGTTGCACATCACACATGAAAGGAGCCTTGATTTCCTTGATGGCACTCCAGAGAAAACCCAAGAACACTGTTTCAAGGTTGAGGGATCCTGAGGTCACTGTAGCAACACGAAAGAGCTCCGTGGACCAAAAATCAACTCGAGATGAGAGGTTAGTCCCTGGCTTCGACTCCAGGGGAATACCACCTTACCACAAGCACCTCAAGAGGAGGCTTCTCTCAGCTCTAGCTATGTGAGAGGGACCCTGAATTTGCGGCCTCAAGTGAAATGGACACCGCGATGCCCTGACGCCAAATAAGGCCGGATATCCCTGCAGTGACTTGAATGCAGGCTCGTCTTGCATCTCCCAAGACGAAAGGATGTCTGAATCCCCTGTGGAGACCACAGAGAATGACCTAGTTCCCCACCTCATCGCGACCAGAGGCCTCACATCCTTTGAAAATTCCAGAGGTACGCGGAGGTAAGTGCCTCCAAAGGAGACGATGCCTGACTCCTCGTGAAACTTGATAGGAGTCCCAGGATTCCTGTGGCACGTGGAAAGGGACCCTTGGTCTCCCGCCTCAGCTGGAGAGGCGTCCCAATTGCCCTGCCAAGCCTCGAGGAGAATCCCGAGTTGTCGCTCGCAACTAGGCAGGAGTCCTGACGTCGCTGAACAAACACGTGGGTGGAAGGGCCATCCCCGTCGTAACTCGAGAATATACCCCAGGTTCCCGCCGCAACTCGAAAAAAACCATGAGACTTCCCACTCGCCGTGAGATGAGGCCCGATTCCCGTGCACTGCGTGCAGAGCAATTCCATGTTTCACATCACACATGAAAGGAGCCTTGATTTCCTTGATGGCACTCCAGAGAAACCCCAAGAACACTGTTTCAAGGTTGAGGGATCCTGAGGTCACTGTAGCAACACGAAAGAGCTCCGTGGACCAAAAATCAACTCGAGATGAGAGGTTTGTCCCTGGCTTCGACTCCAGAGGAATACCACCTTACCACAAGAACCTCAAGAGGATGCTTCTCTCAGCTCTAGGTATGTGAGAGGGACCCTGAGTTTGCGGCCTCAAGTGGAATGGATGCCGCGATTCCCTGACGCGAAATAAGGCCGGATATGCCTGCAGTGACTTGAATGCAGGCTCGTCTTGCATCTCCCAAGACGAAAGGATGTCTGAATCCCCTGTGGAGACCACAGAGAATGACCTAGTTCCCCACCTCATCGCGACCGGAGGCCTCACATCCTTTGAAAACTCCAGAGGTACGCGGAGATCAGTGCCTCCAAAGGAGACGATGCCTGATTCCTCGTGAAACTTGATAGGAGTCACAGGATTCCTGTGGCACGTGGAAAGGGACACTTGGTCTCCCGTCTCAACTGGAGAGGCGTCCCAATTGCCCTGCCAAGCCTCGAGGAGAATCCCGAGTTGTCCCTCGCAACTAGGCAGGAGTCCTGACGTCGCTGAACAAACACGTGGGTGGAAGGGCCATCCCCGTCGTAACTCGAGAATATACTCCAGGTTCCCGCCGCAAGTCGAGGAAAACCATGAGACTTCCCCCTCGCCGCGAGATGAGGCCCGATTCCCCTGCACTGCGTGCAGAGCAATTCCGTGTTGCACATCACACATGAAAGGAGCCTTGATTTCCTTGATGGCACTCCAGAGAAACCGCAAGAACACTGTTTCAAGGCTAGAGGGATCCTGAGGTCACTGTAGCAACAGGAAAGAGCTCCGTGGACCAAAAATCAACTCGAGATTAGAGGTTAGTCCCTGGCTTCGACTCCAGAGGAATACCACCTTACCACAAGCACCTCAAGAGGAGGCTTCTCTCAGCTCTAGCTATGTGAGAGGGACCCTGAGTTTGCGGCCTCAAGTGGAATGGACACCGCGATTCCCTGACGCGAAATAAGGCCGGATATCCCTGCAGTGACTTGAATGCAGGCTCGTCTTGCATCTCCCAAGACGAAAGGATGTCTGAATCCCCTGTGGAGACCACAGAGAATGACCTAGTTCCCCACCTCATCGCGACCGGAGGCCTCACATCCTTTGAAAACTCCAGAGGTACGCGGAGATCAGTGCCTCCAAAGGAGACGATGCCTGACTCCTCGTGAAACTTGATAGCAGTCACAGGATTCCTGTGGCACGTGGAAAGGGACCATTGGTCTCCCGCCTCAGCTGGAGAGGCGTCCCAATTGCCCTGCCAAGCCTCGAGGAGAATCCCGAGTTGTCCCTCGCAACTAGGCAGGAGTCCTGACGTCGCTGAACAAACACGTGGGTGGAAGGGCCATCTCCGTCATAACTGGAGAATATACCCCAGGTTCCCGCCGCAACTCGAGAAAAACCATGAGACTTCCCCCTCGCCGCGAGATGAGGCCCGATTCCCCTGCACTGCATTCAAAGTAATTCCGTGTTGCACATCACACATGAAAGGAGCCTTGATTTCCTTGATGGCACTCCAGAGAAACCCCAAGAACACTGTTTCAAGGCTAGAGGATCCTGAGGTCACTGAAGCAAAACGAAAGAGCTCCGTGGACCAAAAATCAACTCGAGATGAGAGGTTAGTCCCTGGCTTCGACTCCAGAGGAATACCACCTTACCACAAGCACCTCAAGAGGAGGCTTCTCTCAGCTCTAGGTATGTGAGAGGGACCCTGAGTTTGTGGCCTCAAGTGGAATGGACACTGCGATGCCCTGACGCGAAATAAGGCCGGATATCCCTGCAGTGACTTGAATGCAGGCTCGTCTTGCATCTCCCAAGATGAAAGGATGTCTGAATCCCCTGGTTAGACTACAGAGAAAGACCTAGTTCCCCACCTCTTTGCGACCGGAGGCCTCATATCATTTGAAAACTCCAGAGGTACGCGGAGATCAGTGCCTCCAAAGCACACGATGCCTGACTCCTCGTGAAACTTGATAGGAGTTCCAGGATTCCTGAGGCACGTGGACAGGGCCACTTGGTCTCCCGCCTCAGCTGGAGAGGCGTCCCAATTGCCCTGCCAAACTTCGAGGAGAATCCCGAGTTGTCCCTCGCAACTAGGCAGGAGTCCTGACGTCGCTGAACAAACACGTGTGTGGAAGGGCCATCCCCGTCGTAACTCGAGATTATACACCAGGTTCCCGCCGCAACTCGAGAAAAACCATGAGACTTCCCCCTCGCCGCGAGATGAGGCCCGATTCCCCTGCACTGCGTGCAGAGCAATTCCGTGTTGCACATCACACATGAAAGGAGCCTTGATTTCCTTGATGGCACTCCAGAGAAAACCCAAGAACACTGTTTCAAGGCTAGAGGGATCGTGAGGTCACTGTAGCAACACGAAAGAGCTCCGTGGACCAAAAATCAACTCGAGATGAGAGTTTAGTCCCTGGCTTCTACTCCAGAGGAATACCACCTTACCACAAGCACCTCAAGAGGAGGCTTCTCTTAGCTCTAGGTATGTGAGAGGGACCCTGAGTTTGTGGCCTCAAGTGGAATGGACACCGCGATGCCCTGACTCGAAAGAAGGCCGGATATCCCTGCAGTGACTTGAATGCAGGCTCGTCTTGCATCTCCCAAGATGAAAGGATGTCTGAATCCCCTGTGGAGACCACAGAGAAAGACCTAGTTCCCCACCTCATCGCGACCGGAGGCCTCACATCCTTTGAAAACTCCAGAGGTACGCGGAGATCAGTGCCTCCAAAGCACACGATGCCTGACTCCTCGTGAAACTTGATAGGAGTTCCAGGATTCCTGAGGCACGTGGATAGGGACCCTTGGTCTCCCGCCTCAGCTGGAGAGGCGTCCCAATTGCCCTGCCAAACTTCGAGGAGAATCCCGAGTTGTCCCTCGCAACTAGGCAGGAGTCCTGACGTCGCTGAACAAACACGTGTGTGGAAGGGCCATCCCCGTCGTAACTCGAGAATATACCCCAGGTTCCCGTCTTAACTCGAGAAAAACCATGAGACTTCCCCCTCGCCACAAGATGAGGCCCGATTCCCCTGCACTGCATGCAGAGCAATTCCGTCTTGCACATCACACATGAAAGGAGCCTTGATTTCCTTGATGGCACTCCAGAGAAACTCCAAGAACACTGTTTCAAGGCTAGAGGGATCCTGAGGTCACTGTAGCAACACGAAAGAGCTCCGTGGACCCAGAATCAACTCGAGATGAGAGGTTAGTCCCTGGCTTCGACTCCAGAGGAATACCACCTTACCACAAGCACCTCAAGAGAAGGCTTCTCTCAGCTTTAAGTATGTGAGAGGGACCCTGAGTTTGCGGCCTCAAGTGGAATGGACACCGCGATGCCCTGGCTCGAAATAAGGCTGGATTTATCTGCAGTGACTTGAATGCAGGCTCGTCTTGCATCTCCCAAGATGAAAGGATGTCTGAATCCCCTGTGGAGACCACAGAGAAAGACCTAGTTCCCCACCTCATGGCGACCGGAGGCCTCACATCTTTGAAAACTCCAGAGGTATGCGGAGATCAGTGCCTCCAAAGGAGACGATGCCTGACTCCTCGTGAAACTTGATAGGAGTCCCAGGATTCCTGTGGCACATGGAAAGGGACCCTTGGTCTCCCGCCTCAGCTGGAGAGGCGTCCCAATTGCCCTGCCAAACTTCGAGGAGAATCCCGAGTTGTCCCTCGCAACTAGGCAGGAGTCCTGCCGTCGCTGAACAAACACGTGTGTGGAAGGGCCATCCCCGTCATAACTCGAGAATATACCACAGGGTCCTGCCGCAACTCGAGAAAAACCATGAGACTTCCCCCTCGCCGCGAGATGAGGCCCGATTCTCCTGCACTGCATGCAGAGCAATTCCGTATTGCACATCAAACATGAAAGGAGCCTTGATTTCCTTGATGGCACACCAGAGAAACCCCAAGAACACTGTTTCAAGGCTAGAGGGATCCTGAGGTTACTGTAGCAACACGAAAGAGGTCCGTGGACCAAAAATCAACTCGAGATGAGAGGTTTGTCCCTGGTTTCGACTCCAGAGGAATACCACCTTACCACAAGCACCTCAAGAGGAGGCTTCTCTCAGCTCTAGGTATGTGAGAGGGACCCTGATTTTGCGGACTCAAGTGGAATGGACACTGCGATGCCCTGACGCGAAATAAGGCCGGATATCCCTGCAGTGACTTGAATGCAGGCTCGTCTTGCATCTCCCAAGATGAAAGGATGTCTGAATCCCCTGTGGAGACCACAGAGAAAGACCTAGTTCCCCACCTCATGGCGACCGGAGGCCTCACATCTTTGAAAACTCCAGAGGTATGCGGAGATCAGTGCCTCCAAAGGAGACGATGCCTGACTCCTCGTGAAACTTGATAGGAGTCCCAGGATTCCTGTGGCACATGGAAAGGGACCCTTGGTCTCCCGCCTCAGCTGGAGAGGCGTCCCAATTGCCCTGCCAATCCTCGAGGAGAATCCCGAGTTGTCCCTCGCAACTAGGCAGGAGTCCTGACGTCGCTGAACAAACATGTGGGTGGAAGGGCCATCCCAGTCGTAACTCGAGAATATACCCCAGGTTCCCGCCGCAACTCGAGAAAAACCATGAGACTTCCCCCTCGCCGCGAGATGAGGCCCGATTCCCCTGCACTGTGTGCAGAGCAATTCCGTGTTGCACATCACACATGAAAGGAGCCTTGATTTCCTTGGTGGCACTCCAGAGAAACCCCAAAAACACTGTTTCAAGGCTAGAGGGATCCTGAGGTCACTCTAGCAACACAAAAGAGCTCCGTGGACCACAAATCAACTCGAGATGAGAGGTTAGTCCCTGTCTTCGACTCCAGAGGAATACCACCTTACCACAAGCACCTCAAGAGGAGGCTTCTCTCAGCTCTAGGTATGTGAGAGGGACCCTGATTTTGCGGCCTCTAGTGGAATGGACACCGCGATGCCCTGACTCGAAATAAGGCCGGATATCCCTGCAGTGACTTGAATGCAGGCGCGTCTTGCCTCTCCCAAGACGAAAGGATGTCTGAATCCCCTGTGGAGACCTCAGAGAAAGATCTAGTTCCCCACCTCATCGCGACCGGAGGCCTCACATCCTTTGAAAACTCCAGAGGTACGCGGAGATCAGTGCCTCCAATGGAGACGATCCCTGACTCCTCGTGAAACTTGATAGGAGTCCCAGGATTCCTGTGGCACGTGGAAAGGGACCCTTGGTCTCCCGCCTCAGCTGGAGAGGCGTCCCAATTGCCCTGCCAAGCCTCGAGGAGAATCCCGAGTTGTCCCTAGCAACTAGGCAGGAGTCCTGACGTCGCTGAACAAACACGTGGGTGGAAGGGCCATCCCCGTCGTAACTCGAGAATATACCCCAGGGTCCCGCCGCAACTCGAGGAAAACCATGAAACTTCCCCCTCGCCGCGAGATGAGGCCCGATTCCCCTGCACTGCGTGCAGAGCAATTCCGTGTTGCACATCACACATGAAAGAACGCTTGATTTCCTTAATGGCACTCCAGAGAAACCCCAAGAACACTGTTTCAAGGCTAGAGGGATCCTGAGGTCACTGTAGCAACACGAAAGAGCTCCGTGGACCAAAAATCAACTCGAGATGAGAGGTTAGTCCCTGGCTTCGACTCCAGAGGAATACCACCTTACCACAAGCACCTCAAGAGCAGGCTTCTCTCAGCTCTAGGTATGTGAGAGGGACCCTGAGTTTGCGGCCTCAAGTGGAATGGACACCGCGATGCCCTGACTCGAAATAAGGCCGGATATCCCTGCAGTGACTTGAATGCAGGCGCGTCTTGCATCTGCCAAGAGGAAAGGATGTTTGAATCCCCTGTGGAGACCACAGAGAAAGACCTAGTTCCCACCTCATCGCGACCGGAGGCCTCACATCCTTTGAAAACTTCAGAGATACACGGAGATCAGTGCCTCCAAAGGAGACGATGCCTGACTCCTCGTGAAACTTGATAGGAGTCCCAGGATTACTGTGGCAGGTGGAAAGGGACCCTTGGTCTCCCGCCTCAGCTGGAGACGCGTCCAAATTGCCCCGCCAAGCCTCGAGGAGAATACCGAGTTGTCCGTCGCAACTAGGCAGGAGTCCTGCCGTCGCTGAACAAACACGTGGTTGGAAGGGCCATCCCCGTCGTAACTCGAGAATATACTCCAGGTTCCCGCAGCAACTAGAGAAAAACCATGAGACTTCCCCCTCGCCGCGATATGAGGCCCGATTCCCCTGCACTGCGTGCAGAGCAATTCGGTGTTGCACATCACACATGAAAGGAGCCTTGATTTCCTTGATGGCACTCCAGAGAAACACCAAGAACACTGTTTCAAGGCAAGCGGGATCCTGAGGTCAATGTAGCAAGAGGAAAGAGCTCCGTGGACCAACAATCCACTCGAGATGAGAGGTTAGTCCCTGGCTTCGACTCCAGAGGAATACCACCTTATCACAAGCACCTCAAGAGGAGGCTTCTCTCAGCTCTAGCTATGTGCTGAGTTTGCGGCCTCAAGTGGAATGGACACCGCGATGCCCTGACTCGAAATAAGGCCGGATATCCCTGCAGTGACTTGAATGCAGGCGCGTCTTGCATCTCCCAGGACGAAAGGATGTCTGAATCCCCTCTGGAGACCTCAGAGAAAGATCTAGTTCCCCACCTCATCGCGACCGGAGGCCTCACATCCTTTGAAAACTCCAGAGGTACGCGGAGATCAGTGCCTCCAAAGGAGACGATGCCTGACTCCTCGTGAAACTTGATAGGAGTCCCAGGATTCCTGCGGCACATGGAAAGGGACCCTTGGTCTCCCGCCTCAGCTGGAGAGGCGTCCCAATTGCCCTGCCAAGCCTCGAGGAGAATCCCGAGTTGTCCCTCGCAAATAGGCAGGAGTCCTGACGTCGCTGAACAAACACGTGGGTGGAAGGGCCATCCCCGTCATAACTCGAGAATATACCACAGGGTCCTGCCGCAACTCGAGAAAAACCATGAGACTTCCCCCTCGCCGCGAGATGAGGCCCGATTCTCCTGCACTGCATGCAGAGCAATTCCGTATTGCACATCAAACATGAAAGGAGCCTTGATTTCCTTGATGGCACTCCAGAGAAACCCCAAAAACACTGTTTCAAGGCTAGAGGGATCCTGAGGTTACTGTAGCAACACGAAAGAGGTCCGTGGACCAAAAATCAACTCGAGATGAGAGGTTAGTCCCTGGCTTCGACTCCAGAGGAATACCACCTTACCACAAGCACCTCAAGAGGAGGCTTCTCTCAGCTCTAGGTATGTGAGAGGGACCCTGATTTTGCGGACTCATGTGGAATGGACACTGCGATGCCCTGACGCGAAATAAGGCCGGATATCCCTGCAGTGAATTGAATGCAGGCTCGTCTTGCATCTCCCAAGATGAAAGGACGTCTGAATCCCCTGTGGAGACCACAGAGAAAGATCTAGTTCCCCACCTCACGGAGACCGGAGGCCTCACATCCTTTGAAAACTCCAGAGGTACGCGGAGATCAGTGCCTCCAAAGGAGACGATGCCTGACTCCTCGTGAAAGTTGATAGGAGTCCCAGGATTCCAGTGGCACATGGAAAGGGACACTTGGTCTCCCGCCTCAGCTGGAGAGGCGTCCCAATTGCCCTGCCAAGCCTCGAGGAGAATCCCGAGTTGTCCCTCGCAACTAGGCAGGAGTCCTGCCATCGCTGAACAAACACGTGTGTAGAAGGGCCATCCCCATCGTAACTCGAGAATATACCCCAGGTTCCCGCCGCAACTCGAAAAAAACCATGAGACTTCCCCCTCGCCGCGAGATGAGGCCCGATTCCGCTGCACTGCGTGCAGAGCATTTCCGTGATGCCCATCACACATGAAAGGAGCCTTGATTTCCTTGATGGCACTCCAGAGAAACCCCAAGAACACTGTTTCAAGGCTAGAGGGTTCCAGAGGTCACTGTAGCAACATGAAAGAGCTCCGTGGACCAAAAATCAACTCGAGATGAGAGGTTAGTCCCTGGCTTCGACTCCAGAGGAATACCACCTTACCACAAGCACCTCAAGAGGAGGCTTCTCTCAGCTCTAGGTATGTGAGAGGGACCCTGAGTTTGCGGCCTCAAGTGGAATGGACACCGCAATGCCCTGACTCGAAATAAGGCCTGATATCCCTGCAGTGACTTGACTGCAGGCTCGTCTTCCATCTCCCAAGATGAAAGGATGTCTGAATGCCCTGTGGAGACCACAGAGAAAGACCTAGTTCCCCACCTCATGGCGACTGGAGGCTTCACATCCTTTGAAAACTCCAGAGGTACGCGGAGATCAGTGCCTCCAAAGGAGACGATGCCTGACTCCTCATGAAACTTGATAGGAGTCCCAGGATTCCTGTGGCACGTGGAAAGGGACCCTTGGTCTCCCGCCTCAGCTGGAGAGGCGTCCCAATTGCCCTGCCAAGCCTCGAGGAGAATCCCGAGTTGTCCCTCGCAACTAGGCAGGAGTCCTGACGTCGCTGAAGAAACACGTGGGTGGAAGGGCCATCCCCGTCGTAACTCGAGAATATACCCCAGGTTCCCGCCGCAACTCGAGAAAAACCATGAGACTTCCCCCTCGCCGCGAGATGAGGCCCGATTCCCCTGCACTGCGTGCAGAGCAATTCCGTGTTGCACATCACACATGAAAGGAGGCTTAATTTCCTTGATGACACTCCAGAGAAACCCCAAGAACACTGTTTCAAGGCTAGAGGGATCCTGAGGTCACTGTAGCAACACGAAAGAGCTCCGTGGACCAAAAATCAACTCGAGATGAGAGGTTAGTCCCTGGCTTCGACTCCAGAGGAATACCACCTTACCACAAGCACCTCAAGAGGAGGCTTCTCTCAGCTCTAGGTATGTGAGAGGGACCCTGAGTTTGCGGCCTCAAGTGGAATGGACACCGCGATGCCCTGACCCGAAATAAGGCCGGATATCCCTGCATTGACTTGAATGCAGGCTCGTCTTCCATCTCCCAAGATGAAAGGATGTCTGAATCCCCTGTGGAGACCACAGAGAAAGACCTAGTTCCCCACCTCATGGCGACCGGAGGCCTCACATCCTTTGAAAACTCCAGAGGTGCGCAGAGATCAGTGCCTCCAAAGGGGACGATGCCTGACTCCTCGAGAAACTTGATAGGAGTCACAGTATTCCTGTGGCACGTGGAAAGGGACCCTTGGTCTCCCGCCTCAGCTGGAGAGGCGTCCCAATTGCCCTGCCAAGCCTCGAGGAGAATCCCGAGTTGTCCCTCGCAACTAGGCAGGAGTCCTGACGTCGCTGAACAAACACGTGGGTGGAAGTGCCATCCCCGTCGTAACTCGAGAATATACCCCAGGTTCCCGCCGCAACTCGATCAAAACCATGAGACTTCCCCCTCGCCGAGAGATGAGGCCCGATTCCCCTACACTGCGTGCAGAGCAATTCCGTGTTGCACATCACACATGAAAGGAGGCTTAATTTCCTTGATGACACTCCAGAGAAACCCCAAGAACACTGTTTCAAGGATAGAGGGATCCTGAGGTCACTGTAGCAACACGAAAGAGCTCCGTGGACCAAAAATCAACTCGAGATGAGAGGTTAGTCCCTGGCTTCGACTCCAGAGGTATACCACCTTACCACAAGCACCTCAAGAGGAGGCTTCTCTCAGCTCTAGGTATGTGAGAGGGACCCTGAGTTTGCGGCCTCAAGTGGAATGGACACCGCGATGCCCTGACGCAAAATAAGGCCGGATATGCCTGCAGTGACTTGAATGCAGGCTCGTCTTTCATCTCCCAAGACGAAAGGATGTCTGAATCCCCCGTGGAGACAACAGAGAAAGACCTAGTTCCCCACCTCATCGCGACCGGAGGCCTCACATCCTTTGAAAACTCCAGAGGTATGCGGAGATCAGTGCCTCCAAAGGAGACGATGCCTGACTCCTCGTGAAACTTGATAGGAGTCCCAGGATTCCTGTGGCACATGGAAAGGGACCCTTGGTCTCCCGCCTCAGCTGGAGAGGCGTCCCAATTGCCCTGCCAATCCTCGAGGAGAATCCCGAGTTGTCCCTCGCAACTAGGCAGGAGTCCTGACGTCGCTGAGCAAACATGTGGGTGGAAGGGCCATCCCCGTCGTAACTCGAGAATATACACCAGGTTCCCGCCGCAACTCGAGAAAAACCATGAGACTTCCCCCTCGCCGCGAGATGAGGCCCGATTCTCCTGCACTGTGTGCAGAGCAATTCCGTGTTGCACATCACACATGAAAGGAGCCTTGATTTCCTTGGTGGCACTCCAGAGAAACCCCAAAAACACTGTTTCAAGGCTAGAGGGATCCTGAGGTCACTCTAGCAACACAAAAGAGCTCCGTGGACCACAAATCAACTCGAGATGAGAGGTTAGTCCCTGTCTTCGACTCCAGAGGAATACCACCTTACCACAAGCACCTCAAGAGGAGGCTTCTCTCAGCTCTAGCTATGTGCTGAGTTTGCGGCCTCAAGTGGAATGGACACCGCGATGCCCTGACTCGAAATAAGGCCGGATATCCCTGCAGTGACTTGAATGCAGGCTCGTCTTGCATCTCCCAAGACGAAAGAATGTCTGAATCCCCTGTGGAGACCACAGAAAAAGACCTAGTTCCCCACCTCATCGCGACCGGAGGCCTCACATCCTTTGAAAACTCCAGAGGTACGCGGAGATCAGAGCCTCCAAAGGAGACGATGCCTGACTCCTCGTGAAACTTGATAGGAGTCGCAGGATTGCTGTGGCACGTGGAAAGGGACCCTTGGTCTCCCGCCTCAGCTGGAGAGGCGTCCCAATTGCCCTGCCAAGCCTCGAGGAGAATCCCGAGTTGTCCCTCGCAACTAAGCAGGAGTCCTGCCGTCGCTGAACAAACACGTGGGTGGAAGGGCCATCCCCGTCGTAACTCGAGAATATACCCCAAGTTCCCGCCGCAACTCGAGAAAAACCATGAGACTTCCCCCTCGCCGCGAGATGAGGCCCGATTACCCTGCACTGCGTCCAGAGCAATTCAGTGTTGCACATCACACATGAAAGGAGCCTTGATTTCCTTGATGGCACTCCAGAGAAACTCCAAGAACAATGTTTCAAGGCTAGAGGGATCCTGAGGTCACTGTAGCCACACGAAAGAGCACCGTGGCCCAAAAACAACTCAAGATGAGAGGATAGTCCCTGGCTTCGACTCCAGAGGAATACCACCTTACCACAAGCACCTCAAGAGGAGGCTTCTCTCAGCTCTAGGTATGTGAGAGGGACCCTGAGTTTGCGGCCTCTAGTGGAATGGACACCGCGATGCCCTGACTCGAAATAAGGCCGGATATCCCTGCAGTGACTTGAATGCAGGCGCGTCTTGCCTCTCCCAAGACGAAAGGATGTCTGAATCCCCTGTGGAGACCTCAGAGAAAGATCTAGTTCCCCACCTCATCGCGACCGGAGGCCTCACATCCTTTGAAAACTCCAGAGGTACGCGGAGATCAGTGCCTCCAATGGAGACGATGCCTGACTCCTCGTGAAACTTGATAGGAGTCCCAGGATTCCTGAGGCACGTGGAAAGGGACCCTTGGTCTCCCGCCTCAGCTGGAGAGGCGTCCCAATTGCCCTGCCAAGCCTCGAGGAGAATCCCGAGTTGTCCCTAGCAACTAGGCAGGAGTCCTGACGTCGCTGAACAAACACGTGGGTGGAAGGGCCATCCCCGTCGTAACTCGAGAATATACCCCAGGGTCCCGCCGCAACTCGAGGAAAACCATGAAACTTCCCCCTCGCCGCGAGATGAGGCCCGATTCCCCTACACTGCGTGCAGAGCAATTCCGTGTTGCACATCACACATGAAAGAACGCTTGATTTCCTTAATGGCACTCCAGAGAAACCCCAAGAACACTGTTTCAAGGCTAGAGGGATCCTGAGGTCACTGTAGCAACACGAAAGAGCTCCGTGGACCAAAAATCAACTCGAGATGAGAGGTTAGTCCCTGGCTTCGACTCCAGAGGAATACCACCTTACCACAAGCACCTCAAGAGCAGGCTTCTCTCAGCTCTAGGTATGTGAGAGGGACCCTGAGTTTGCGGCCTCAAGTGGAATGGACACCGCGATGCCCTGACTCGAAATAAGGCCGGATATCCCTGCAGTGACTTGAATGCAGGCGCGTCTTGCATCTGCCAAGAGGAAAGGATGTCTGAATCCCCTGTGGAGACCACAGAGAAAGACCTAGTTCCCACCTCATCGCGACCGGAGGCCTCACATCCTTTGAAAACTTCAGAGATACACGGAGATCAGTGCCTCCAAAGGAGACGATGCCTGACTCCTCGTGAAACTTGATAGGAGTCCCAGGATTACTGTGGCAGGTGGAAAGGGACCCTTGGTCTCCCGCCTCAGCTGGAGACGCGTCCAAATTGCCCCGCCAAGCCTCGAGGAGAATACCGAGTTGTCCGTCGCAACTAGGCAGGAGTCCTGCCGTCGCTGAACAAACACGTGGTTGGAAGGGCCATCCCCGTCGTAACTCGAGAATATACCCCAGGTTCCCGCCGCAACTCGAGAAAAACCATGAGACTTCCCCCTCGCCGCGATATGAGGCCCGATTCCCCTGCACTGCGTGCAGAGCAATTCGGTGTTGCACATCACACATGAAAGGAGCCTTGATTTCCTTGATGGCACTCCAGAGAAACCCCAAGAACACTGTTTCAAGGCTAGAGGGATCCTGAGGTCACTGTAGCAACACGAAAGAGCTCCGTGGACCAAAAATGATCTCGAGATGAGAGGTTAGTCCCTGGCTTCGACTCCAGAGGAATACCACCTTATCACAAGCACCTCAAGAGGAGGCTTCTCTCAGCTCTAGCTATGTGCTGAGTTTGCGGCCTCAAGTGGAATGGACACCGCGATGCCCTGACTCGAAATAAGGCCGGATATCTCTGCAGTGACTTGAATGCAGGCGCGTCTTGCATCTCCCAGGACGAAAGGATGTCTGAATCCCCTGTGGAGACCTCAGAGAAAGATCTAGTTCCCCACCTCATCGCGACCGGAGGCCGCACATCCTTTGAAAACTCCAGAGGTACGCGGAGATCAGTGCCTCCAAAGGAGACGATGCCTGACTCCTCGTGAAACTTGATAGGAGTCCCAGGATTCCTGTGGCACATGGAAAGGGACCCTTGGTCTCCCGCCTCAGCTGGAGAGGCGTCCCAATTGCCCTGCCAAGCCTCGAGGAGAATCCCGAGTTGTCCCTCGCAAATAGGCAGGAGTCCTGACGTCGCTGAACAAACACGTGGGTGGAAGGGCCATCCCCGTCATAACTCGAGAATATAACACAGGGTCCTGCCGCAACTCGAGAAAAACCATGAGACTTCCCCCTCGCCGCGAGATGAGGCCCGATTCTCCTGCACTGCATGCAGAGCAATTCCGTATTGCACATCAAACAAGAAAGGAGCCTTGATTTCCTTGATGGCACTCCAGAGAAACCCCAAAAACACTGTTTCAAGGCTAGAGGGATCCTGAGGTTACTGTAGCAACACGAAAGAGGTCCGTGGACCAAAAATCAACTCGAGATGAGAGGTTAGTCCCTGGCTTCGACTCCAGAGGAATACCACCTTACCACAAGCACCTCAAGAGGAGGCTTCTCTCAGCTCTAGGTATGTGAGAGGGACCCTGATTTTGCGGACTCATGTGGAATGGACACTGCGATGCCCTGACGCGAAATAAGGCCGGATATCCCTGCAGTGAATTGAATGCAGGCTCGTCTTGCATCTCCCAAGATGAAAGGACGTCTGAATCCCCTGTGGAGACCACAGAGAAAGACCTAGTTCCCCACCTCACGGAGACCGGAGGCCTCACATCCTTTGAAAACTCCAGAGGTACGCGGAGATCAGTGCCTCCAAAGGAGACGATGCCTGACTCCTCGTGAAAGTTGATAGGAGTCCCAGGATTCCAGTGGCACATGGAAAGGGACACTTGGTCTCCCGCCTCAGCTGGAGAGGCGTCCCAATTGCCCTGCCAAGCCTCGAGGAGAATCCCGAGTTGTCCCTCGCAACTAGGCAGGAGTCCTGCCATCGCTGAACAAACACGTGTGTAGAAGGGCCATCCCCATCGTAACTCGAGAATATACCCCAGGTTCCCGCCGCAACTCGAAAAAAACCATGAGACTTCCCCCTCGCCGCGAGATGAGGCCCGATTCCGCTGCACTGCGTGCAGAGCATTTCCGTGATGCCCATCACACATGAAAGGAGCCTTGATTTCCTTGATGGCACTCCAGAGAAACCCCAAGAACACTGTTTCAAGGCTAGAGGGATCCAGAGGTCACTGTAGCAACATGAAAGAGCTCCGTGGACCAAAAATCAACTCGAGATGAGAGGTTAGTCCCTGGCTTCGACTCCAGAGGAATACCACCTTACCACAAGCACCTCAAGAGGAGGCTTCTCTCAGCTCTAGGTATGTGAGAGGGACCCTGAGTTTGCGGCCTCAAGTGGAATGAACACCGCGATGCCCTGACTCGAAATAAGGCCGGATATCCCTGCAGTGACTTGAATGTAGGCTCATCTTGCATCTCCCAAGACGAAAGGATGTCTGAATCCCCTGTGGAGACCACAGAGAGAGACCTAGTTCCCCACCTCATGGCGACCGGAGGCCTCACATCCTTTGAAAACTCCAGAGGTGCGCAGAGATCAGTGCCTCCAAAGGGGACGATGCCTGACTCCTCGAGAAACTTGATAGGAGTCACAGGATTCCTGCGGCACGTGGAAAGCGACCCTTGGTCTCCCGCCTCAGCTGGAGAGGCGTCCCAATTGCCCTGCCAAGCCTCGAGGAGAATCCCGAGTTGTCCCTCGCAACTAGGCAGGAGTCCTGACATCGCTGAACAAACACGTGGGTGGAAGTGCCATCCCCGTCGTAACTCGAGAATATAACCCAGGTTCCCGCCGCAACTCGATCAAAACCATGAGACTTCCCCCTCGCCGAGAGATGAGGCCCGATTCCCCTACACTGCGTGCAGAGCAATTCCGTGTTGCACATCACACATGAAAGGAGGCTTAATTTCCTTGATGACACTCCAGAGAAACCCCAAGAACACTGTTTCAAGGATAGAGGGATCCTGAGGTCACTGTAGCAACACGAAAGAGCTCCGTGGACCAAAAATCAACTCGAGATGAGAGGTTAGTCCCTGGCTTCGACTCCAGAGGAATACCACCTTACCACAAGCACCTCAAGAGGAGGCTTCTCTCAGCTCTAGGTATGTGAGAGGGACCCTGATTTTGCGGCCTCAAATGGAATGGACACCGCGATGCTCTGACGCAAAATAAGGTCGGATATCCCTGCAGTGACTTGAATGCAGGCTCGTCTTGCATCTCCCAAGACGAAAGGATGTCTGAATCCCCTGTGGAGACCACAGAGAAAGACCTAGTTCCCCACCTCATCGCGACCGGAGGCCTCACATCCTTTGAAAACTCCAGAGGTACGCGGAGATCAGTGCCTCCAAAGGAGACGATGCCTGACTCCTCGTGAAACTTGATAGGAGTCCCAGGATTCCTGTGGCACGTGGAAAGGGACCCTTGGTCTCCCGCCTCAGCTGGAGAGGCGTCCCAATTGCCCTGCCAAGCCTCGAGGAGAATCCCGAGTTGTCCCTCGCAACTAGGCAGGAGTCCTGACGTCGCTGAACAAACACGTGGGTGGAAGGGCCATCCCCGTCGTAACTCGAGAATATACCCCAGGTTCCCGCCGCAACTCGAGAAAAACCATGAGACTTCCCCCTCGCCGCGACATGAGGCCCGATTAACCTGCACTGCGTGTAGAGCAATTCCGTGTTGCACATCACACATGAAAGGAGCCTTGATTTCCTTGATGGCACTCCAGAGAAACCCCAAGAACACTGTTTCAAGGCTAGAGGGATCCTGAGGTCACTGTAGCAACACGAAAGATCTCCGTGGACGAAAAATCAACTCGAGATGTGAGAGTAGTCTCTGGCTTCGACTCCAGAGGAATACCACCTTACCACAAGCACCTCAAGAGGAGGCTTCTCTCAGCTCTAGGTATGTGAGAGGGACCCTGAGTTTGCGGCCTCAAGTGGAATGGACACCGCGATGCCCTGACGCAAAATAAGGCCGGATATCCCTGCAGTGACTTGAATGCAGGCTCGTCTTTCATCTCCCAAGACGAAAGGATGTCTGAATCCCCCTTGGAGACCACAGAGAAAGACCTAGTTCCCCACCTCATCGCGACCGGAGGCCTCACATCCTTTGAAAACTCCAGAGGTACGCAGAGATCAGTGCCTCCAAAGGAGACGATGCCTGACTCCTCGTGAAACTTGATAGGAGTCCCAGGATTCCTGTGGCACGTGGAAACGGACCCTTGGTCTCCCGCCTCAGCTGGAGAGGCGTCCCAATTGCCCTGCCAAGCCTCGAGGAGAATCCCGAGTTGTCCCTCGCAACTAGGCAGGAGTCCTGACTTCGCTGAACAAACACGTGTGTGGAAGGGCCATCCCCGTCGTAACTCGAGAATATACCCCAGGTTCCCGCCGCAACTCGAGAAAAACCATGAGACTTCCCCCTCGCTGTGAGATGAGGCCCGATTCCCCTGCACTGCATGCAGAGCAATTCCGTGTTGCACATCACACATGAAAGGAGCCTTGATTTCCTTGATGGCACTCCAGAGAAACCCCAAGAACACTGTTTCAAGGCTAGAGGGATCCTGAGGTCACTGTAGCAACACGAAAGAGCTCCGTAGGCCAAAATCAACTTGAGATGAGAGGATAGTCCCTGGCTTCGACTCCAGAGGAATACCACCTTAACACAAGCACCTCAAGAGGAGGCGTCTCTCAGCTTTAGGTATGTGAGAGGGACCCTGAGTGTGCGCCCTCAAGTGGAATGGACACCGCGATGCCCTGACTCGAAATAAGGCGAGATGTCTCTGCAGTGACTTGAATGCCGGCTCGTCTTGCATCTCACAAGATGAAAGGATGTTTGAATCCCCTGTGGAGACCACAGAGAAAGACCTAGTTCCCCACCTCATCGCGACCGGAGGCCTCACATCCTTTGAAAACTCCAGAGGTACGCGGAGATCAGTGCCTCCAAAAGGGACGATGCCTGACTCCTGATGAAACTTGATAGGAGTACCAGGATTGCTCTGGCACGTGGAAAGGGACCCTTGGTCTCCCGCCTCAGCTAGAGAGGCGTCCCAATTGCCCTGCCAAGCCTCGAGGAGAATCCCGACTTGTTCCTCGCAACTAGGCAGGAGTCCTAACGTCGCTGAACAAACACGTGGGTCGAAATGCCATCCCCGTCGTAACTCGAGAATATACCCCAGGTCCCCGCCACAACTCGAGAAAAACCATGAGACTTCCCCCTCGCCGCGAGATGAGGCCTGATTCCCCTGCACTGCGTGCAGAGCAATTCCGTGTTGCACATCACACATGAAAGGAGCCTTGATTTCCTTGATGGCACTCCAGAGAAACCCCAAGAACACTGTTTCAAGGTTGAGGGATCCTGAGGTCACTGTAGCAACACGAAAGAGCTCCGTGGACCAAAAATCAACTCGAGATGAGAGGTTAGTCCCTGGCTTCGACTCCAGGGGAATACCACCTTACCACAAGCACCTCAAGAGGAGGCGTCTCTCAGCTCTAGCTATGTGAGAGGGACCCTGAGTTTGCGGCCTCAAGTGGAATGGACACCGCGATTCCCTGACTCGAAATAAGGCCGGATATCCCTGCAGTGACTTGAATGCAGGCTCGTCTTGCATCTCCCAAGACGAAAGGATGTCTGAATCCCCTGTGGAGACCACAGAGAATGACCTAGTTCCCCACCTCATCGCGACCGGAGGCCTCACATCCTTTGAAAACTCCAGAGGTACGCGGAGATCAGTGCCTCCAAAGGAGACGATGCCTGACTCCTCGTGAAACTTGATAGGAGTCCCAGGATTCCTGTGGCACGTGGAAAGGGACCCTTGGTCTCCCACCTCAGCTGGAGAGGCGTCCCAATTGCCCTGCCAAGCCTCGAGGAGAATCCAGAGTTATCCCTCGCAACTAGGCAGGAGTCCTGACGTCGCTGAACAAACACGTGGGTGGAAGGGCCATCCCCGTCGTAACTCGAGAATATACCCCAGGTTCCCGCCGCAACTCGAGAAAAACCATGAGACTTCCCCCTCGCCGCGAGATGAGGCCCGATTCCCCTGCACTGCGTGCAGAGCAATTCCGTGTTGCACATCACACATGAAAGGAGCCTTGATTTCCTTGATGGCACTCCAGAGAAACCCCAAGAACACTGTTTCAAGGTTGAGGGATCCTGAGGTCACTGTAGCAACACGAAAGAGCTCCGTGGACCAAAAATCAACTCGAGATGAGAGGTTAGTCCCTGGCTTCGACTCCAGGGGAATACCACCTTACCACAAGCACCTCAAGAGGAGGCGTCTCTCAGCTCTAGCTATGTGAGAGGGACCCTGAGTTTGCGGCCTCAAGTGGAATGGACACCGCGATTCCCTGACTCGAAATAAGGCCGGATATCCCTGCAGTGACTTGAATGCAGGCTCGTCTTGCATCTGCCAAGATAAACGGATGTCTGAATCCCCTGTGGAGACCGCAGAGAAAGACTTAGTTACCCACCTCATCGCGACCGGAGGCCTCACATCCTTTGAAAACTCCAGAGGTACGCGGAGATCAGTGCCTCCAAAGGAGACGATGCCTGACTCCTCGTGAAACTTGATAGGAGTCCCAGGATTCCTGTGGCACGTGGAAAGGGACCCTTGGTCTCCCACCTCAGCTGGAGAGGCGTCCCAATTGCCCTGCCAAGCCTCGAGGAGAATCCAGAGTTGTCCCTCGCAACTAGGCAGGAGTCCTGACGTCGCTGAACAAACACGTGGGTGGAAGGGCCATCCCCGTCGTAACTCGAGAATATACCCCAGGTTCCCGCCGCAACTCGAGAAAAACCATGAGACTTCCCCCTCGCCGCGAGATGAGGCCCGATTCCCCTGCACTGCGTGCAGAGCAATTCCGTGTTGCACATCACACATGAAAGGAGCCTTGATTTCCTTGATGGCACTCCAGAGAAACCCCAAGAACACTGATTCAAGGCTAGAGGGATCCTGAGGTCACTGTAGCAACACGAAAGAGCTCCGTGGACCAAAAATCAAATCGAGATGAGAGGTTAGTCCCTGGCTTCGACTCCAGAGGAATACCACCTTACCACAAGCACCTCAAGAGGAGGCTTCTCTCAGCTCTAGCTATGTGAGAGGGACCCTGAGTTTGCGGCCTCAAGTGGAATGGACACCGCGATGCCCTGACGCTAAATAAGGCCGGATATCCCTGCAGTGACTTGAATGCAGGCTCGTCTTGCATCTCCCAAGACGAAAGGATGTCTGAATCCCCTGTGGAGACCACAGAGAATGACCTAGTTCCCCACCTCATCGCGACCGGAGGCCTCACATCCTTTGAAAATTACAGAGGTACGCGGAGATCAGTGCCTCCAAAGGAGACGATGCCTGACTCCTCGTGAAACTTGATAGGAGTCACAGGATTCCTGTGGCACGTGGAAAGGGACACTTGGTCTCCCACCTCAGCTGGAGAGGCGTCCCAATTGCCCTGCCAAGCCTCGAGGAGAATCCCGAGTTGTCCCTCGCAACTAGGCAGGAGTCCTGCAGTCGCTGAACAAACACGTGGGTGGAAGGACCATCCCCGTAGTAACTCCAAAATATAACCCAGGTTCCCGCCGCAACTCGAGAAAAACCATGAGACTTCCCCCTCGCCGCGAGATGAGGCCCGATTCCCCTGCACTGCGTGCAGAGCAATTCCGTGTTGCACATCACACATGAAAGGAGCCTTGATTTCCTTGATGGCACTCCAGAGAAACCCCAAGAACACTGTTTCAAGGCTGGAGGGATCCTGAGGTCCCTGTAGCAGCACGAAAGAGCTCCGTGGACCATGAATCAACTCGAGATGAGAGGTTAGTCCCTGGCTTCGACTCCAGAGGAATACCACCTTACCACAAGCACCTCAAGAGGAGGCTTCTCTCAGCTCTAGGTATGTGAGAGGGACCCTGAGTTTGCGGCCTCAAGTGGAATGGAGACCGCGATGCCCTGACTCGAAATAAGGCCGGATATCCCTGCAGTGACTTGAATGCAGGCTCGTCTTGCATCTCCCAAGACGAAAGGATGTCTGAATCCCTTGTGGAGACCACAGAGAAAGACCTAGTTCCCCACCTCATCGCGACCGGAGGCCTCACATCCTTTGAAAACTCCAGAGGTACGCGGAGATCAGTGCCTCCAAAGGAGACGATGCCTGACTCTTCGTGAAACTTGATAGGAGTCCCAGGATTCCTGTGGCACGTGGAAAGGGTCCCTTGGTCTCCCGCTTCAGCTGGAGAGGGGTCCCAATTGCCCTGCCAAGCCTCGAGGAGAATCCCGAGTTGTCCCTCGCAACTAGGCAGGAGTCCTGACGTCGCTGAACAAACACGTGGGTGGAAGGGCCATCCCCGTCGTAACTCGAGAATATACCCCAGGTTCCCGCCGCAACTCGAGAAAAACCATGAGACTTCCCCCTCGCCGCGAGATGAGGCCCGATTCCCCTGCACTGCGTGCAGAGCAATTCCGTGTTGCACATCACACATGAAAGGAGCCTTGATTTCCTTGATGGCACTCCAGAGAAACCCCAAGAACACTGTTTCAAGGCTAGAGGGATCCTGAGGTCACTGTTGCAACACGAAAGGGCTCCGTGGACCAAAAATCAACTCGAGATGAAAGGTTAGTCCCTGGCTTCGACTCCAGGGGAATACCACCTTACAACAAGCACCTCAAGAGGAGGCTTCTCTCAGCTCTAGCTATGTGAGAGGGACCCTGAGTTTGCGGCCTCAAGTGGAATGGACACTGCAATGCCCTGACGCAAAATAAGGCCGGATATCCCTGCAGTGACTTGAATGCAGGCTCGTCTTGCATCTGCCAAGATAAACGGATGTCTGAATCCCCTGTGGAGACCGCAGAGAAAGACTTAGTTACCCACCTCATCGCGACCGGAGGCCTCACATCCTTTGAAAACTCCAGAGGTACGCGGAGATCAGTGCCTCCAAAGGAGACGATGCCTGACTCCTCGTGAAACTTGATAGGAGTCCCAGGATTCTTGTGGCAGGTGGAAAGGGACCCTTGGTCTCCCGCCTCAGCTGGAGAGGCGTCCCAATTGCCCTGCCAAGCCTCGAGGAGAATCCCGAGTTGTCCCTCGCAACTAGACAGGAGTCTGACTTCGCTGAACAAACACATGTGTGGAAGGGCCATCCCCGGCGTAACTCGAGAATATACCCCAGGTTCCAATCGCAACTCGAGAAAAACCATTAGACTTCCCCCTCGCCGCAAAATGAGGCCCGATACCCTGCACTGCGTGCAGAGCAATTCGGTGTTGCACATCACACATGAAAGGAGCCTTGATTTCCTTGATGGCACTCCAGAGAAACCCCAGGAACACTGTTTCAAGGCTAGAGGGATCCTGAGGTCACTGTAGCAACACGAAAGAGCTCCGTGGACCAAAAATCAACTCGAGATGAGAGGTTAGTCCCTGTCTTCGACTCCAGAGGAATACCACCTTACCACAAGCACCTCAAGAGGAGGCTTCTCTCAGCTCTAGGTATGTGAGAGGGACCCTGAGTTTGCGGCCTCAAGTGGAATGGAGACCGCGATGCCCTGACTCGAAATAAGGCCGGATATCCCTGCAGTGACTTGAATGCAGGCTCGTCTTGCATCTCCCAAGACGAAAGGATGTCTGAATCCCTTGTGGAGACCACAGAGAAAGACCTAGTTCCCCACCTCATCGCGACCGGAGGCCTCACATCCTTTGAAAACTCCAGAGGTACGCGGAGATCAGTGCCTCCAAAGGAGACGATGCCTGACTCTTCGTGAAACTTGATAGGAGTCCCAGGATTCCTGTGGCACGTGGAAAGGGTCCCTTGGTCTCCCGCTTCAGCTGGAGAGGGGTCCCAATTGCCCTGCCAAGCCTCGAGGAGAATCCCGAGTTGTCCCTCGCAACTAGGCAGGAGTCCTGACGTCGCTGAACAAACACGTGGGTGGAAGGGCCATCCCCGTCGTAACTCGAGAATATACCCCAGGTTCCCGCCGCAACTCGAGAAAAACCATGAGACTTCCCCCTCGCCGCGAGATGAGGCCCGATTCCCCTGCACTGCGTGCAGAGCAATTCCGTGTTGCACATCACACATGAAAGGAGCCTTGATTTCCTTGATGGCACTCCAGAGAAACCCCAAGAACACTGTTTCAAGGCTAGAGGGATCCTGAGGTCACTGTTGCAACACGAAAGGGCTCCGTGGACCAAAAATCAACTCGAGATGAAAGGTTAGTCCCTGGCTTCGACTCCAGGGGAATACCACCTTACAACAAGCACCTCAAGAGGAGGCTTCTCTCAGCTCTAGCTATGTGAGAGGGACCCTGAGTTTGCGGCCTCAAGTGGAATGGACACTGCAATGCCCTGACGCAAAATAAGGCCGGATATCCCTGCAGTGACTTGAATGCAGGCTCGTCTTGCATCTGCCAAGATAAACGGATGTCTGAATCCCCTGTGGAGACCGCAGAGAAAGACTTAGTTACCCACCTCATCGCGACCGGAGGCCTCACATCCTTTGAAAACTCCAGAGGTACGCGGAGATCAGTGCCTCCAAAGGAGACGATGCCTGACTCCTCGTGAAACTTGATAGGAGTCCCAGGATTCTTGTGGCAGGTGGAAAGGGACCCTTGGTCTCCCGCCTCAGCTGGAGAGGCGTCCCAATTGCCCTGCCAAGCCTCGAGGAGAATCCCGAGTTGTCCCTCGCAACTAGACAGGAGTCTGACTTCGCTGAACAAACACATGTGTGGAAGGGCCATCCCCGGCGTAACTCGAGAATATACCCCAGGTTCCAATCGCAACTCGAGAAAAACCATTAGACTTCCCCCTCGCCGCAAAATGAGGCCCGATACCCTGCACTGCGTGCAGAGCAATTCGGTGTTGCACATCACACATGAAAGGAGCCTTGATTTCCTTGATGGCACTCCAGAGAAACCCCAGGAACACTGTTTCAAGGCTAGAGGGATCCTGAGGTCACTGTAGCAACACGAAAGAGCTCCGTGGACCAAAAATCAACTCGAGATGAGAGGTTAGTCCCTGTCTTCGACTCCAGAGGAATACCACCTTACCACAAGCACCTCAAGAGGAGGCTTCTCTCAGCTCTAGGTATGTGAGAGGGACCCTGAGTTTGCGGCCTCAAGTGGAATGGACACCGCGATGCCCTGACGCAAAATAAGGCCGGATATCCCTGCAGTGACTTGAATGCAGGCTCGTCTTTCATCTCCCAAGACGAAAGGATGTCTGAATCCCCCTTGGAGACCACAGAGAAAGACCTAGTTCCCCACCTCATCGCGACCGGAGGCCTCACATCCTTTGAAAACTCCAGAGGTACGCAGAGATCAGTGCCTCCAAAGGAGACGATGCCTGACTCCTCGTGAAACTTGATAGGAGTCCCAGGATTCCTGTGGCACGTGGAAACGGACCCTTGGTCTCCCGCCTCAGCTGGAGAGGCGTCCCAATTGCCCTGCCAAGCCTCGAGGAGAATCCCGAGTTGTCCCTCGCAACTAGGCAGGAGTCCTGACTTCGCTGAACAAACACGTGTGTGGAAGGGCCATCCCCGTCGTAACTCGAGAATATACCCCAGGTTCCCGCCGCAACTCGAGAAAAACCATGAGACTTCCCCCTCGCTGTGAGATGAGGCCCGATTCCCCTGCACTGCGTGCAGAGCAATTCCGTGTTGCACATCACACATGAAAGGAGCCTTGATTTCCTTGATGGCACTCCAGAGAAACCCCAAGAACACTGTTTCAAGGCTAGAGGGATCCTGAGGTCACTGTAGCAACACGAAAGAGCTCCGTAGGCCAAAATCAACTTGAGATGAGAGGATAGTCCCTGGCTTCGACTCCAGAGGAATACCACCTTAACACAAGCACCTCAAGAGGAGGCGTCTCTCAGCTTTAGGTATGTGAGAGGGACCCTGAGTGTGCGCCCTCAAGTGGAATGGACACCGCGATGCCCTGACTCGAAATAAGGCGAGATGTCTCTGCAGTGACTTGAATGCCGGCTCGTCTTGCATCTCACAAGATGAAAGGATGTTTGAATCCCCTGTGGAGACCACAGAGAAAGACCTAGTTCCCCACCTCATCGCGACCGGAGGCCTCACATCCTTTGAAAACTCCAGAGGTACGCGGAGATCAGTGCCTCCAAAAGGGACGATGCCTGACTCCTGATGAAACTTGATAGGAGTACCAGGATTGCTCTGGCACGTGGAAAGGGACCCTTGGTCTCCCGCCTCAGCTAGAGAGGCGTCCCAATTGCCCTGCCAAGCCTCGAGGAGAATCCCGACTTGTTCCTCGCAACTAGGCAGGAGTCCTAACGTCGCTGAACAAACACGTGGGTCGAAATGCCATCCCCGTCGTAACTCGAGAATATACCCCAGGTCCCCGCCACAACTCGAGAAAAACCATGAGACTTCCCCCTCGCCGCGAGATGAGGCCTGATTCCCCTGCACTGCGTGCAGAGCAATTCCGTGTTGCACATCACACATGAAAGGAGCCTTGATTTCCTTGATGGCACTCCAGAGAAACCCCAAGAACACTGTTTCAAGGTTGAGGGATCCTGAGGTCACTGTAGCAACACGAAAGAGCTCCGTGGACCAAAAATCAACTCGAGATGAGAGGTTAGTCCCTGGCTTCGACTCCAGGGGAATACCACCTTACCACAAGCACCTCAAGAGGAGGCGTCTCTCAGCTCTAGCTATGTGAGAGGGACCCTGAGTTTGCGGCCTCAAGTGGAATGGACACCGCGATTCCCTGACTCGAAATAAGGCCGGATATCCCTGCAGTGACTTGAATGCAGGCTCGTCTTGCATCTCCCAAGACGAAAGGATGTCTGAATCCCCTGTGGAGACCACAGAGAATGACCTAGTTCCCCACCTCATCGCGACCGGAGGCCTCACATCCTTTGAAAACTCCAGAGGTACGCGGAGATCAGTGCCTCCAAAGGAGACGATGCCTGACTCCTCGTGAAACTTGATAGGAGTCCCAGGATTCCTGTGGCACGTGGAAAGGGACCCTTGGTCTCCCACCTCAGCTGGAGAGGCGTCCCAATTGCCCTGCCAAGCCTCGAGGAGAATCCAGAGTTGTCCCTCGCAACTAGGCAGGAGTCCTGACGTCGCTGAACAAACACGTGGGTGGAAGGGCCATCCCCGTCGTAACTCGAGAATATACCCCAGGTTCCCGCCGCAACTCGAGAAAAACCATGAGACTTCCCCCTCGCCGCGAGATGAGGCCCGATTCCCCTGCACTGCGTGCAGAGCAATTCCGTGTTGCACATCACACATGAAAGGAGCCTTGATTTCCTTGATGGCACTCCAGAGAAACCCCAAGAACACTGATTCAAGGCTAGAGGGATCCTGAGGTCACTGTAGCAACACGAAAGAGCTCCGTGGACCATGAATCAACTCGAGATGAGAGGTTAGTCCCTGGCTTCGACTCCAGAGGAATACCACCTTACCACAAGCACCTCAAGAGGAGGCTTCTCTCAGCTCTAGCTATGTGAGAGGGACCCTGAGTTTGCGGCCTCAAGTGGAATGGACACCGCGATGCCCTGACGCTAAATAAGGCCGGATATCCCTGCAGTGACTTGAATGCAGGCTCGTCTTGCATCTCCCAAGACGAAAGGATGTCTGAATCCCCTGTGGAGACCACAGAGAATGACCTAGTTCCCCACCTCATCGCGACCGGAGGCCTCACATCCTTTGAAAATTACAGAGGTACGCGGAGATCAGTGCCTCCAAAGGAGACGATGCCTGACTCCTCGTGAAACTTGATAGGAGTCACAGGATTCCTGTGGCACGTGGAAAGGGACACTTGGTCTCCCACCTCAGCTGGAGAGGCGTCCCCATTGCCCTGCCAAGCCTCGAGGAGAATCCCGAGTTGTCCCTCGCAACTAGGCAGGAGTCCTGCAGTCGCTGAACAAACACGTGGGTGGAAGGACCATCCCCGTAGTAACTCCAAAATATACCCCAGGTTCCCGCCGCAACTCGAGAAAAACCATGAGACTTCCCCCTCGCCGCGAGATGAGGCCCGATTCCCCTGCACTGCGTGCAGAGCAATTCCGTGTTGCACATCACACATGAAAGGAGCCTTGATTTCCTTGATGGCACTCCAGAGAAACCCCAAGAACACTGTTTCAAGGCTGGAGGGATCCTGAGGTCCCTGTAGCAGCACGAAAGAGCTCCGTGGACCATGAATCAACTCGAGATGAGAGGTTAGTCCCTGGCTTCGACTCCAGAGGAATACCACCTTACCACAAGCACCTCAAGAGGAGGCTTCTCTCAGCTCTAGGTATGTGAGAGGGACCCTGAGTTTGCGGCCTCAAGTGGAATGGAGACCGCGATGCCCTGACTCGAAATAAGGCCGGATATCCCTGCAGTGACTTGAATGCAGGCTCGTCTTGCATCTCCCAAGACGAAAGGATGTCTGAATCCCTTGTGGAGACCACAGAGAAAGACCTAGTTCCCCACCTCATCGCGACCGGAGGCCTCACATCCTTTGAAAACTCCAGAGGTACGCGGAGATCAGTGCCTCCAAAGGAGACGATGCCTGACTCTTCGTGAAACTTGATAGGAGTCCCAGGATTCCTGTGGCACGTGGAAAGGGTCCCTTGGTCTCCCGCTTCAGCTGGAGAGGGGTCCCAATTGCCCTGCCAAGCCTCGAGGAGAATCCCGAGTTGTCCCTCGCAACTAGGCAGGAGTCCTGACGTCGCTGAACAAACACGTGGGTGGAAGGGCCATCCCCGTCGTAACTCGAGAATATACCCCAGGTTCCCGCCGCAACTCGAGAAAAACCATGAGACTTCCCCCTCGCCGCGAGATGAGGCCCGATTCCCCTGCACTGCGTGCAGAGCAATTCCGTGTTGCACATCACACATGAAAGGAGCCTTGATTTCCTTGATGGCACTCCAGAGAAACCCCAAGAACACTGTTTCAAGGCTAGAGGGATCCTGAGGTCACTGTTGCAACACGAAAGGGCTCCGTGGACCAAAAATCAACTCGAGATGAAAGGTTAGTCCCTGGCTTCGACTCCAGGGGAATACCACCTTACAACAAGCACCTCAAGAGGAGGCTTCTCTCAGCTCTAGCTATGTGAGAGGGACCCTGAGTTTGCGGCCTCAAGTGGAATGGACACTGCAATGCCCTGACGCAAAATAAGGCCGGATATCCCTGCAGTGACTTGAATGCAGGCTCGTCTTGCATCTGCCAAGATAAACGGATGTCTGAATCCCCTGTGGAGACCGCAGAGAAAGACTTAGTTACCCACCTCATCGCGACCGGAGGCCTCACATCCTTTGAAAACTCCAGAGGTACGCGGAGATCAGTGCCTCCAAAGGAGACGATGCCTGACTCCTCGTGAAACTTGATAGGAGTCCCAGGATTCTTGTGGCAGGTGGAAAGGGACCCTTGGTCTCCCGCCTCAGCTGGAGAGGCGTCCCAATTGCCCTGCCAAGCCTCGAGGAGAATCCCGAGTTGTCCCTCGCAACTAGACAGGAGTCTGACTTCGCTGAACAAACACATGTGTGGAAGGGCCATCCCCGGCGTAACTCGAGAATATACCCCAGGTTCCAATCGCAACTCGAGAAAAACCATTAGACTTCCCCCTCGCCGCAAAATGAGGCCCGATACCCTGCACTGCGTGCAGAGCAATTCGGTGTTGCACATCACACATGAAAGGAGCCTTGATTTCCTTGATGGCACTCCAGAGAAACCCCAGGAACACTGTTTCAAGGCTAGAGGGATCCTGAGGTCACTGTAGCAACACGAAAGAGCTCCGTGGACCAAAAATCAACTCGAGATGAGAGGTTAGTCCCTGTCTTCGACTCCAGAGGAATACCACCTTACCACAAGCACCTCAAGAGGAGGCTTCTCTCAGCTCTAGCTATGTGCTGAGTTTGCGGCCTCAAGTAGAATGGACACCGCGATGCCCTGACTCGAAATAAGGCCGGATATCCCTGCAGTGACTTGAATGCAGGCTCGTCTTGCATCTCCCAAGACGAAAGGATGTCTGAATCCCCTGTGGAGACCACAGAAAAAGACCTAGTTCCCCACCTCATCGCGACCGGAGGCCTCACATCCTTTGAAAACTCCAGAGGTACGCGGAGATCAGAGCCTCCAAAGGAGACGATGCCTGACTCCTCGTGAAACTTGATAGGAGTCGCAGGATTGCTGTGGCACGTGGAAAGGGACCCTTGGTCTCCCGCCTCAGCTGGAGAGGCGTCCCAATTGCCCTGCCAAGCCTCGAGGAGAATCCCGAGTTGTCCCTCGCAGCTAAGCAGGAGTCCTGCCGTCGCTGAACAAACACGTGGGTGGAAGGGCCATCCCCGTCGTAACTCGAGAATATACCCCAGGTTCCCGCCGCAACTCGAGAAAAACCATGAGACTTCCCCCTCGCCGCGAGATGAGGCCCGATTACCCTGCACTGCGTCCAGAGCAATTCAGTGTTGCACATCACACATGAAAGGAGCCTTGATTTCCTTGATGGCACTCCAGAGAAACTCCAAGAACAATGTTTCAAGGCTAGAGGGATCCTGAGGTCACTGTAGCCACACGAAAGAGCACCGTGGCCCAAAAACAACTCAAGATGAGAGGATAGTCCCTGGCTTCGACTCCAGAGGAATACCACCTTACCACAAGCACCTCAAGAGGAGGCTTCTCTCAGCTCTAGGTATGTGAGAGGGACCCTGAGTTTGCGGCCTCTAGTGGAATGGACACCGCGATGCCCTGACTCGAAATAAGGCCGGATATCCCTGCAGTGACTTGAATGCAGGCGCGTCTTGCCTCTCCCAAGACGAAAGGATGTCTGAATCCCCTGTGGAGACCTCAGAGAAAGATCTAGTTCCCCACCTCATCGCGACCGGAGGCCTCACATCCTTTGAAAACTCCAGAGGTACGCGGAGATCAGTGCCTCCAATGGAGACGATGCCTGACTCCTCGTGAAACTTGATAGGAGTCCCAGGATTCCTGTGGCACGTGGAAAGGGACCCTTGGTCTCCCGCCTCAGCTGGAGAGGCGTCCCAATTGCCCTGCCAAGCCTCGAGGAGAATCCCGAGTTGTCCCTAGCAACTAGGCAGGAGTCCTGACGTCGCTGAACAAACACGTGGGTGGAAGGGCCATCCCCGTCGTAACTCGAGAATATACCCCAGGGTCCCGCCGCAACTCGAGGAAAACCATGAAACTTCCCCCTCGCCGCGAGATGAGGCCCGATTCCCCTGCACTGCGTGCAGAGCAATTCCGTGTTGCACATCACACATGAAAGAACGCTTGATTTCCTTAATGGCACTCCAGAGAAACCCCAAGAACACTGTTTCAAGGCTAGAGGGATCCTGAGGTCACTGTAGCAACACGAAAGAGCTCCGTGGACCAAAAATCAACTCGAGATGAGAGGTTAGTCCCTGGCTTCGACTCCAGAGGAATACCACCTTACCACAAGCACTTCAAGAGCAGGCTTCTCTCAGCTCTAGGTATGTGAGAGGGACCCTGAGTTTGCGGCCTCAAGTGGAATGGACACCGCGATGCCCTGACTCGATATAAGGCCGGATATCCCTGCAGTGACTTGAATGCAGGCGCGTCTTGCATCTGCCAAGAGGAAAGGATGTCTGAATCCCCTGTGGAGACCACAGAGAAAGACCTAGTTCCCACCTCATCGCGACCGGAGGCCTCACATCCTTTGAAAACTTCAGAGATACACGGAGATCAGTGCCTCTAAAGGAGACGATTCCTGACTCCTCGTGAAACTTGATAGGAGTCCCAGGATTCCTGTGGCACATGGAAAGGGACCCTTGGTCTCCCGCCTCAGCTGGAGACGCGTCCAAATTGCCCCGCCAAGCCTCGAGGAGAATACCGAGTTGTCCGTCGCAACTAGGCAGGAGTCCTGCCGTCGCTGAACAAACACGTGGTTGGAAGGGCCATCCCCGTCGTAACTCGAGAATATACTCCAGGTTCCCGCAGCAACTCGAGAAAAACCATGAGACTTCCCCCTCGCCGCGATATGAGGCCCGATTCCCCTGCACTGCGTGCAGAGCAATTCCGTGTTGCACATCACACATGAAAGGAGCCTTGATTTCCTTGATGGCACTCCAGAGAAACACCAAGAACACTGTTTCAAGGCAAGCGGGATCCTGAGGTCAATGTAGCAAGAGGAAAGAGCTCCGTGGACCAACAATCCACTCGAGATGAGAGGTTAGTCCCTGGCTTCGACTCCAGAGGAATACCACCTTACCACAAGCACCTCAAGAGGAGGCTTCTCTCAGCTCTAGCTATGTGCTGAGTTTGCGGCCTCAAGTGGAATGGACACCGCGATGCCCTGACTCGAAATAAGGCCGGATATCCCTGCAGTGACTTGAATGCAGGCGCGTCTTGCATCTCCCAGGACGAAAGGATGTCTGAACCCCTGTGGAGACCTCAGAGAAAGATCTAGTTCCCCACCTCATCGCGACCGGAGGCCGCACATCCTTTGAAAACTCCAGAGGTACGCGGAGATCAGTGCCTCCAAAGGAGACGATGCCTGACTCCTCGTGAAACTTGATAGGAGTCCCAGGATTCCTGTGGCACATGGAAAGGGACCCTTGGTCTCCCGCCTCAGCTGGAGAGGCGTCCCAATTGCCCTGCCAAGCCTCGAGGAGAATCCCGAGTTGTCCCTCGCAAATAGGCAGGAGTCCTGACGTCGCTGAACAAACACGTGGGTGGAAGGGCCATCCCCGTCATAACTCGAGAATATACCACAGGGTCCTGCCGCAACTCGAGAAAAACCATGAGACTTCCCCCTCGCCGCGAGATGAGGCCCGATTCTCCTGCACTGCATGCAGAGCAATTCCGTATTGCACATCAAACATGAAAGGAGCCTTGATTTCCTTGATGACACTCCAGAGAAACCCCAAAAACACTGTTTCAAGGCTAGAGGGATCCTGAGGTTACTGTAGCAACACGAAAGAGGTCCGTGGACCAAAAATCAACTCGAGATGAGAGGTTAGTCCCTGGCTTCGACTCCAGAGGAATACCACCTTACCACAAGCACCTCAAGAGGAGGCTTCTCTCAGCTCTAGCTATGTGACAGGGACCCTGATTTTGCGGACTCATGTGGAATGGACACTGCGATGCCCTGACGCGAAATAAGGCCGGATATCCCTGCAGTGAATTGAATGCAGGCTCGTCTTGCATCTCCCAAGATGAAAGGACGTCTGAATCCCCTGTGGAGACCACAGAGAAAGACCTAGTTCCCCACCTCACGGAGACCGGAGGCGTCACATCCTTTGAAAACTCCAGAGGTACGCGGAGATCAATGCCTCCAAAGGAGACGATGCCTGACTCCTCGTGAAAGTTGATAGGAGTCCCAGGATTCCAGTGGCACATGGAAAGGGACACTTGGTCTCCCGCCTCAGCTGGAGAGGCGTCCCAATTGCCCTGCCAAGCCTCGAGGAGAATCCCGAATTGTCCCTCGCAACTAGGCAGGAGTCCTGCCATCGCTGAACAAACACGTGTGTAGAAGGGCCATCCCCATCGTAACTCGAGAATATACCCCAGGTTCCCGCCGCAACTCGAAAAAAACCATGAGACTTCCCCCTCGCCGCGAGATGAGGCCCGATTCCGCTGCACTGCGTGCAGAGCATTTCCGTGATGCCCATCACACATGAAAGGAGCCTTGATTTCCTTGATGGCACTCCAGAGAAACCCCAAGAACACTGTTTCAAGGCTAGAGGGATCCAGAGGTCACTGTAGCAACATGAAAGAGCTCCGTGGACCAAAAATCAACTCGAGATGAGAGGTTAGTCCCTGGCTTCGACTCCAGAGGAATACCACCTTACCACAAGCACCTCAAGAGGAGGCTTCTCTCAGCTCTAGGTATGTGAGAGGGACCCTGAGTTTGCGGCCTCAAGTGGAATGGACACCGCAATGCCCTGACTCGAAATAAGGCCGGATATCCCTGCAGTGACTTGACTGCAGGCTCGTCTTCCATCTCCCAAGATGAAAGGATGTCTGAATGCCCTGTGGAGACCACAGAGAAAGACCTAGTTCCCCACCTCATGGCGACCGGAGGCTTCACATCCTTTGAAAACTCCAGAGGTACGCGGAGATCAGTGCCTCCAAAGGAGACGATGCCTGACTCCTCGTGAAACTTGATAGGAGTCCCAGGATTCCTGTGGCACGTGGAAAGGGACCCTTGGTCTCCCGCCTCAGCTGGAGAGGCGTCCCAATTGCCCTGCCAAGCCTCGAGGAGAATCCCGAGTTGTCCCTCGCAACTAGGCAGGAGTCCTGACGTCGCTGAACAAACACGTGGGTGGAAGGGCCATCCCCGTCGTAACTCGAGAATATACCCCAGGTTCCCGCCGCAACTCGAGAAAAACCATGAGACTTCCCCCTCGCCGCGAGATGAGGCCCGATTCCCCTGCACTGCGTGCAGAGCAATTCCGTGTTGCACATCACACATGAAAGGAGCCTTGATTTCCTTGATGGCACTCCAGAGAAACCCCAAGAACACTGTTTCAAGACTAGAGGGATCCTGAGGTCACTGTTGCAACACGAAAGAGCTCCGTGGACCAAAAATCAACTCGAGATGAAAGGTTAGTCCCTGGCTTCGACTCCAGGGGAATACCACCTTACAACAAGCACCTCAAGAGGAGGCTTCTCTCAGCTCTAGGTATGTGAGAGGGACCCTGATTTTGCGGCCTCAAGTGGAATGGACACTGCAATGCCCTGACGCAAAATAAGGCCGGATATCCCTGCAGTGACTTGAATGCAGGCTCGTCTTGCATCTGCCAAGATAAACGGATGTCTGAATCCCCTGTGGAGACCGCAGAGAAAGACTTAGTTACCCACCTCATCGCGACCGGAGGCCTCACATCCTTTGAAAACTCCAGAGGTACGCGGAGATCAGTGCCTCCAAAGGAGACGATGCCTGACTCCTCGTGAAACTTGATAGGAGTCCCAGGATTCTTGTGGCAGGTGGAAAGGGACCCTTGGTCTCCCGCCTCAGCTGGAGAGGCGTCCCAATTGCCCTGCCAAGCCTCGAGGAGAATCCCGAGTTGTCCCTCGCAACTAGACAGGAGTCTGACTTCGCTGAACAAACACATGTGTGGAAGGGCCATCCCCGGCGTAACTCGAGAATATACCCCAGGTTCCAATCGCAACTCGAGAAAAACCATGAGACTTCCCCCTCGCCGCAAAATGAGGCCCGATACCCTGCACTGCGTGCAGAGCAATTCGGTGTTGCACATCACACATGAAAGGAGCCTTGATTTCCTTGATGGCACTCCAGAGAAACCCCAGGAACACTGTTTCAAGGCTAGAGGGATCCTGAGGTCACTGTAGCAACACGAAAGAGCTCCATGGACCAAAAATCAACTCGAGATGAGAGGTTAGTCCCTGGCTTCGACTCCAGAGGAATACCACCTTACCACAAGCACCTCAAGAGGAGGCTTCTCGCAGCTCTAGGTATGTGAGAGGGACCCTGAGTTTGCGGCCTCAAGTGGAATGGACACCGCGATGCCCTGACTCGAAATAAGGCCGGATATCCCTGCAGTGACTTGAATGCAGGCTCGTCTTGCATCTCCCAAGACGAAAGGATGTCTGAATCCCCTGTGGAGACCACAGAGAAAGACCTAGTTCCCCACCTCATGGCGACCGGAGGCCTCACATCCTTTGAAAACTCCAGAGGTACGCGGAGATCAGTGCCTCCAAAGGAGACGATGCCTGACTCCTCGTGAAACTTGATAGGAGTCCCAGGATTCCTGTGGCACATGGAAAGGGACACTTGGTCTCCCGCCTCAGCTGGAGAGGCGTCCCAATTGCCCTGCCAAGCCTCGAGGAGAATCCCGAGTTGTCCCTCGGAACTAGGCAGGAGTCCTGACGTCGCTGAACTAACACGTTTGTGGAAGGGCCATCCCCGTCGTAACTCGAGAATATACCCCAGGTTCCCGCCGCAACTCGAGAAAAACCATGAGACTTCCCCCTCGCCGCGAGATGAGGCCCGATTCCCCTGCACTGCGTGCAGAGCAATTCTGTGTTGCACATCACACATGAAAGGAGCCTTGATTTCCTTGAAGGCACTCCAGAGAAACCCCAAGAACACTGTTTTAAGGCTGGAGGGATCCTGAGGTTACTGTAGCAACACGAAAGAGGTCCGTGGACCAAAAATCAACTCGAGATGAGAGGTTTGTCCCTGGCTTCGACTCCAGAGGAATACCACCTTACCACAAGCACCTCAAGAGGAGGCTTCTCTCAGCTCTAGGTATGTGAGAGGGACCCTGATTTTGCGGACTCAAGTGGAATGGACACTGCGATGCCCTGACTCGAAATAAGGCCGGATATCCCTGCAGTGACTTGAATGCAGGCTCGTCTTGCATCTCCCAAGATGAAAGGATGTCTGAATCCCCTGTGGAGACCACAGAGAAAGACCTAGTTCCCCACCTCATGGCGACCGGAGGCCTCACATCCTTTGAAAACTCCAGAGGTATGCGGAGATCAGTGCCTCCAAAGGAGACGATGCCTGACTCCTCGTGAAACTTGATAGGAGTCCCAGGATTCCTGTGGCACGTGGAAAGGGACCCTTGGTCTCCCGCCTCAGCTGGAGAGGCGTCCCAATTGCCCTGCCAATCCTCGAGGAGAATCCCGAGTTGTCCCTCGCAACTAGGCAGGAGTCCTGACGTCGCTGAACAAACATGTGGGTGGAAGGGCCATCCCAGTCGTAACTCGAGAATATACCCCAGGTTCCCGCCGCAACTCGAGAAAAACCATGAGACTTCCCCCTCGCCGCGAGATGAGGCCCGATTCCCCTGCACTGTGTGCAGAGCAATTCCGTGTTGCACATCACACATGAAAGGAGCCTTGATTTCCTTGATGGCACTCCAGAGAAACCCCAAAAACACTGTTTCAAGGCTAGAGGGATCCTGAGGTCACTCTAGCAACACAAAAGAGCTCCGTGGACCACAAATCAACTCGAGATGAGAGGTTAGTCCCTGTCTTCGACTCCAGAGGAATACCACCTTACCACAAGCACCTCAAGAGGAGGCTTGTCTCAGCTCTAGCTATGTGCTGAGTTTGCGGCCTCAAGTGGAATGGACACCGCGATGCCCTGACTCGAAATAAGGCCGGATATCCCTGCAGTGACTTGAATGCAGGCTCGTCTTGCATCTCCCAAGACGAAAGGATGTCTGAATCCCCTGTGGAGACCACAGAAAAAGACCTAGTTCCCCACCTCATCGCGACCGGAGGCCTCACATCCTTTGAAAACTCCAGAGGTACGCGGAGATCAGAGCCTCCAAAGGAGACGATGCCTGACTCCTCGTGAAACTTGATAGGAGTCGCAGGATTGCTGTGGCACGTGGAAAGGGACCCTTGGTCTCCCGCCTCAGCTGGAGAGGCGTCCCAATTGCCCTGCCAAGCCTCGAGGAGAATCCCGAGTTGTCCCTCGCAGCTAAGCAGGAGTCCTGCCGTCGCTGAACAAACACGTGGGTGGAAGGGCCATCCCCGTCGTAACTCGAGAATATACCCCAGGTTCCCGCCGCAACTCGAGAAAAACCATGAGACTTCCCCCTCGCCGCGAGATGAGGCCCGATTACCCTGCACTGCGTCCAGAGCAATTCAGTGTTGCACATCACACATGAAAGGAGCCTTGATTTCCTTGATGGCACTCCAGAGAAACTCCAAGAACAATGTTTCAAGGCTAGAGGGATCCTGAGGTCACTGTAGCCACACGAAAGAGCACCGTGGCCCAAAAACAACTCAAGATGAGAGGATAGTCCCTGGCTTCCACTCCAGAGGAATACCACCTTACCACAAGCACCTCAAGAGGAGGCTTCTCTCAGCTCTAGGTATGTGAGAGGGACCCTGAGTTTGCGGCCTCTAGTGGAATGGACACCGCGATGCCCTGACTCGAAATAAGGCCGGATATCCCTGCAGTGACTTGAATGCAGGCGCGTCTTGCATCTCCCAAGACGAAAGGATGTCTGAATCCCCTGTGGAGACCTCAGAGAAAGATCTAGTTCCCCACCTCATCGCGACCGGAGGCCTCACATCCTTTGAAAACTCCAGAGGTACGCGGAGATCAGTGCCTCCAATGGAGACGATGCCTGACTCCTCGTGAAACTTGATAGGAGTCCCAGGATTCCTGTGGCACGTGGAAAGGGACCCTTGGTCTCCCGCCTCAGCTGGAGAGGCGTCCCAATTGCCCTGCCAAGCCTCGAGGAGAATCCCGAGTTGTCCCTAGCAACTAGGCAGGAGTCCTGACGTCGCTGAACAAACACGTGGGTGGAAGGGCCATCCCCGTCGTAACTCGAGAATATACCCCAGGGTCCCGCCGCAACTCGAGGAAAACCATGAAACTTCCCCCTCGCCGCGAGATGAGGCCCGATTCCCCTGCACTGCGTGCAGAGCAATTCCGTGTTGCACATCACACATGAAAGAACGCTTGATTTCCTTAATGGCACTCCAGAGAAACCCCAAGAACACTGTTTCAAGGCTAGAGGGATCCTGAGGTCACTGTAGCAACACGAAAGAGCTCCGTGGACAAAAATCAACTCGAGATGAGAGGTTAGTCCCTGGCTTCGACTCCAGAGGAATACCACCTTACCACAAGCACCTCAAGAGCAGGCTTCTCTCAGCTCTAGGTATGTGAGAGGGACCCTGAGTTTGCGGCCTCAAGTGGAATGGACACCGCGATGCCCTGACTCGAAATAAGGCCGGATATCCCTGCAGTGACTTGAATGCAGGCGCGTCTTGCATCTGCCAAGAGGAAAGGATGTCTGAATCCCCTGTGGAGACCACAGAGAAAGACCTAGTTCCCACCTCATCGCGACCGGAGGCCTCACATCCTTTGAAAACTTCAGAGATACACGGAGATCAGTGCCTCCAAAGGAGACGATGCCTGACTCCTCGTGAAACTTGATAGGAGTCCCAGGATTCCTGTGGCACATGGAAAGGGACCCTTGGTCTCCCGCCTCAGCTGGAGACGCGTCCAAATTGCCCCGCCAAGCCTCGAGGAGAATACCGAGTTGTCCTTCGCAACTAGGCAGGAGTCCTGCCGTCGCTGAACAAACACGTGGTTGGAAGGGCCATCCCCGTCATAACTCGAGAATATACTCCAGGTTCCCGCAGCAACTCGAGAAAAACCATGAGACTTCCCCCTCGCCGCGATATGAGGCCCGATTCCCCTGCACTGCGTGCAGAGCAATTCGGTGTTGCACATCACACATGAAAGGAGCCTTGATTTCCTTGATGGCACTCCAGAGAAACACCAAGAACACTGTTTCAAGGCAAGCGGGATCCTGAGGTCAATGTAGCAAGAGGAAAGAGCTCCGTGGACCAACAATCCGCTCGAGATGAGAGGTTAGTCCCTGGCTTCGACTCCAGAGGAATACCACCTTACCACAAGCACCTCAAGAGGAGGCTTCTCTCAGCTCTAGCTATGTGCTGAGTTTGCGGCCTCAAGTGGAATGGACACCGCGATGCCCTGACTCGAAATAAGGCCGGATATCCCTGCAGTGACTTGAATGCAGGCGCGTCTTGCATCTCCCAGGACGAAAGGATGTCTGAATCCCCTGTGGAGACCTCAGAGAAAGATCTAGTTCCCCACCTCATCGCGACCGGAGGCCGCACATCCTTTGAAAACTCCAGAGGTACGCGGAGATCAGTGCCTCCAAAGGAGACGATGCCTGACTCCTCGTGAAACTTGATAGGAGTCCCAGGATTCCTGTGGCACATGGAAAGGGACCCTTGGTCTCCCGCCTCAGCTGGAGAGGCGTCCCAATTGCCCTGCCAAGCCTCGAGGAGAATCCCGAGTTGTCCCTCGCAAATAGGCAGGAGTCCTGACGTCGCTGAACAAACACGTGGGTGGAAGGGCCATCCCCGTCATAACTCGAGAATATAACACAGGGTCCTGCCGCAACTCGAGAAAAACCATGAGACTTCCCCCTCGCCGCGAGATGAGGCCCGATTCTCCTGCACTGCATGCAGAGCAATTCCGTATTGCACATCAAACATGAAAGGAGCCTTGATTTCCTTGATGACACTCCAGAGAAACCCCAAAAACACTGTTTCAAGGCTAGAGGGATCCTGAGGTTACTGTAGCAACACGAAAGAGGTCCGTGGACCAAAAATCAACTCGAGATGAGAGGTTAGTCCCTGGCTTCGACTCCAGAGGAATACCACCTTACCACAAGCACCTCAAGAGGAGGCTTCTCTCAGCTCTAGGTATGTGAGAGGGACCCTGATTTTGCGGACTCATGTGGAATGGACACTGCGATGCCCTGACGCGAAATAAGGCCGGATATCCCTGCAGTGAATTGAATGCAGGCTCGTCTTGCATCTCCCAAGATGAAAGGACGTCTGAATCCCCTGTGGAGACCACAGAGAAAGACCTAGTTCCCCACCTCACGGAGACCGGAGGCCTCACATCCTTTGAAAACTCCAGAGGTACGCGGAGATCAGTGCCTCCAAAGGAGACGATGCCTGACTCCTCGTGAAAGTTGATAGGAGTCCCAGGATTCCAGTGGCACATGGAAAGGGACACTTGGTCTCCCGCCTCAGCTGGAGAGGCGTCCCAATTGCCCTGCCAAGCCTCGAGGAGAATCCCGAGTTGTCCCTCGCAACTAGGCAGGAGTCCTGCCATCGCTGAACAAACACGTGTGTAGAAGGGCCATCCCCATCGTAACTCGAGAATATACCCCAGGTTCCCGCCGCAACTCGAAAAAAACCATGAGACTTCCCCCTCGCCGCGAGATGAGGCCCGATTCCGCTGCACTGCGTGCAGAGCATTTCCGTGATGCCCATCACACATGAAAGGAGCCTTGATTTCCTTGATGGCACTCCAGAGAAACCCCAAGAACACTGTTTCAAGGCTAGAGGGATCCAGAGGTCACTGTAGCAACATGAAAGAGCTCCGTGGACCAAAAATCAACTCGAGATGAGAGGTTAGTCCCTGGCTTCGACTCCAGAGGAATACCACCTTACCACAAGCACCTCAAGAGGAGGCTTCTCTCAGCTCTAGGTATGTGAGAGGGACCCTGAGTTTGCGGCCTCAAGTGGAATGGACACCGCAATGCCCTGACTCGAAATAAGGCGGGATATCCCTGCAGTGACTTGACTGCAGGCTCGTCTTCCATCTCCCAAGATGAAAGGATGTCTGAATGCCCTGTGGAGACCACAGAGAAAGACCTAGTTCCCCACCTCATGGCGACCGGAGGCTTCACATCCTTTGAAAACTCCAGAGGTACGCGGAGATCAGTGCCTCCAAAGGAGACGATGCCTGACTCCTCGTGAAACTTGATAGGAGTCCCAGGATTCCTGTGGCACGTGGAAAGGGACCCTTGGTCTCCCGCCTCAGCTGGAGAGGCGTCCCAATTGCCCTGCCAAGCCTCGAGGAGAATCCCGAGTTGTCCCTCGCAACTAGGCAGGAGTCCTGACGTCGCTGAAGAAACACGTGGGTGGAAGGGCCATCCCCGTCGTAACTCAAGAATATAACCCAGGTTCCCGCCGCAACTCGAGAAAAACCATGAGACTTCCCCCTCGCCGCGAGATGAGGCCCGATTCCCCTGCACTGCGTGCAGAGCAATTCCGTGTTGCACATCACACATGAAAGGAGGCTTAATTTCCTTGATGACACTCCAGAGATACCCCAAGAACACTCTTTCAAGGCTAGAGGGATCCTGAGGTCACTGTAGCAACACGAAAGAGCTCCGTGGACCAAAAATCAACTCGAGATGAGAGGTTAGTCCCTGGCTTCGACTCCAGAGGAATACCACCTTACCACAAGCACCTCAAGAGGAGGCTTCTCTCAGCTCTAGGTATGTGAGAGGGACCCTGAGTTTGCGGCCTCAAGTGGAATGAACACCGCGATGCCCTGACTCGAAATAAGGCCGGATATCCCTGCAGTGACTTGAATGTAGGCTCGTCTTGCATCTCCCAAGACGAAAGGATGTCTGAATCCCCTGTGGAGACCACAGAGAGAGACCTAGTTCCCCACCTCATCGCGACGGGAGGCCTCACATCCTTTGAAAACTTCAGAGGTACGCGGAGATCAGTGCCTCCAAAGGAGACGATGCCTGACTCCTCGTGAAACTTGACAGGAGTCCCAGGATTCCTGTGCACGTGGAAAGGGACACTTGGTCTCCCGCCTCAGCTGGAGAGGCGTCCCAATTGCCCTGCCAAGCCTCGAGGAGAATCCCGAGTTGTCCCTCGCAACTAGGCAGGAGTCCTGCCATTGGTGAACAAACACGTGTGTGTAAGGGCCATCCCCGACGTAACTCGAGAATATACCCCAGGTTCCCGCCGCAACTCGAGTAAAACCATGAGACTTCCCCCTCGCCGCGAGATGAGGCCCGATTCCCCTGCACTGCGTGCAGAGCATTTCCGTGTTGCACATCACACATGAAAGGAGCCTTGATTTCCTTGATGGCACTCCAGAGAAACCCCAAGAACACTGTTTCAAGGCTAGAGGGATCCAGAGGTCACTGTAGCAACACGAAAGAGCTCCGTGGACCAAAAATCAACTCGAGATGAGAGGTTAGTCCCTGGCTTCGACTCCGGAGGAATACCACCTTACCACAAGCACCTCAAGAGGAGGCTTCTCTCAGCTCTAGGTATGTGAGAGGGACCCTGAGTTTGCGGCCTCAAGTGGAATGGACACCGCGATGCCCTGACCCGAAATAAGGCCGGATATCCCTGCAGTGACTTGAATGCAGGCTCGTCTTCCATCTCCCAAGATGAAAGGATGTCTGAATCCCCTGTGGAGACCACAGAGAAAGACCTAGTTCCCCACCTCATGGCGACCGGAGGCCTCACATCCTTTGAAAACTCCAGAGGTGCGCAGAGATCAGTGCCTCCAAAGGGGACGATGCCTGACTCCTCGAGAAACTTGATAGGAGTCACAGGATTCCTGTGGCACGTGGAAAGGGACCCTTGGTCTCCCGCCTCAGCTGGAGAGGCGTCCCAATTGCCCTGCCAAGCCTCGAGGAGAATCCCGAGTTGTCCCTCGCAACTAGGCAGGAGTCCTGACGTCGCTGAAGAAACACGTGGGTGGAAGGGCCATCCCCGTCGTAACTCGAGAATATACCCCAGGTTCCCGCCGCAACTCGATCAAAACCATGAGACTTCCCCCTCGCCGAGAGATGAGGCCCGATTCCCCTACACTGCGTGCAGAGCAATTCCGTGTTGCACATCACACATGAAAGGAGGCTTAATTTCCTTGATGACACTCCAGAGAAACCCCAAGAACACTGTTTCAAGGATAGAGGGATCCTGAGGTCACTGTAGCAACACGAAAGAGCTCCGTGGACCAATAATCAACTCGAGATGAGAGGTTAGTCCCTGGCTTCGACTCCAGAGGTATACCACCTTACCACAAGCACCTCAAGAGGAGGCTTCTCTCAGCTCTAGGTATGTGAGAGGGACCCTGAGTTTGCGGCCTCAAGTGGAATGGACACCGCGATGCGCTGACGCAAAATAAGGCCGGATATGCCTGCAGTGACTTGAATGCAGGCTCGTCTTTCATCTCCCAAGACGAAAGGATGTCTGAATCCCCCGTGGAGACAACAGAGAAAGACCTAGTTCCCCACCTCATCGCGACCGGAGGCCTCACATCCTTTGAAAACTCCAGAGGTACGCGGAGATCAGTGCCTCCAAAGGAGACGATGCCTGACTCCTCGTGAAACTTGATAGGAGTCCCAGGATTCCTGTGGCACGTGGAAAGGGACCATTGGTCTTCCGTCTCAGCTGGAGAGGCGTCCCAATTGCCCTGCCAAGCCTCGAGGAGAATCCCGAGTTGTCCCTCGCAACTAGGCAGGAGTCCTGACGTCGCTGAACAAACACGTGGGTGGAAGGGCCATCCCCGTCGTAACTCGAGAATATACCCCAGGTTCCCGCCGCAACTCGAGAAAAACCATGAGACTTCCCCCTCGCCGCGACATGAGGCCCGATTAACCTGCACTGCGTGTAGAGCAATTCCGTCTTGCACATCACACATGAAAGGAGCCTTGATTTCCTTGATGGCACTCCAGAGAAACCCCAAGAACACTGTTTCAAGGCTAGAGGGATCCTGAGGTCACTGTAGCAACACGAAAGAGCTCCGTGGACGAAAAATCAACTCGAGATGTGAGGGTAGTCCCTGGCTTCGACTCCAGAGGAATACCACCTTACCACAAGCACCTCAAGAGGAGGCTTCTCTCAGCTCTAGGTATGTGAGAGGGACCCTGAGTTTGCGGCCTCAAGTGGAATGGACACCGCGATGCCCTGACGCAAAATAAGGCCGGATATCCCTGCAGTGACTTGAATGCAGGCTCGTCTTTCATCTCCCAAGACGAAAGGATGTCTGAATCCCCCTTGGAGACCACAGAGAAAGACCTAGTTCCCCACCTCATCGCGACCGGAGGCCTCACATCCTTTGAAAACTCCAGAGGTACGCGGAGATCAGTGCCTCCAAAGGAGACGATGCCTGACTCCTCGTGAAACTTGATAGGAGTCCCAGGATTCCTGTGGCACGTGGAAAGGGACCCTTGGTCTCCCGCCTCAGCTGGAGAGGCGTCCCAATTGCCCTGCCAAGCCTCGAGGAGAATCCCGAGTTGTCCCTCGCAACTAGGCAGGAGTCCTGACTTCGCTGAACAAACACGTGTGTGGAAGGGCCATCCCCGTCGTAACTCGAGAATATACCCCAGGTTCCCGCCGCAACTCGAGAAAAACCATGAGACTTCCCCCTCGCTGTGAGATGAGGCCCGATTCCCCTGCACTGCGTGCAGAGCAATTCCGTGTTGCACATCACACATGAAAGGAACCTTGATTTCCTTGATGGCACTCCAGAGAAACCCCAAGAACACTGTTTCAAGGCTAGAGGTATCCTGAGGTCACTGTAGCAACACGAAAGAGCTCCGTAGGCCAAAATCAACTTGAGATGAGAGGATAGTCCCTGGCTTCGACTCCAGAGGAATACCACCTTACCACAAGCACCTCAAGAGGAGGCGTCTCTCAGCTTTAGGTATGTGAGAGGGACCCTGAGTGTGCGCCCTCAAGTGGAATGGACACCGCGATGCCCTGACTCGAAATAAGGCGAGATGTCTCTGCAGTGACTTGAATGCCGGCTCGTCTTGCATCTCACAAGATGAAAGGATGTTTGAATCCCCTGTGGAGACCACAGAGAAAGACCTAGTTCCCCACCTCATCGCGACCGGAGGCCTCACATCCTTTGAAAACTCCAGAGGTACGCGGAGATCAGTGCCTCCAAAAGGGACGATGCCTGACTCCTGATGAAACTTGATAGGAGTACCAGGATTGCTCTGGCACGTGGAAAGGGACCCTTGGTCTCCCGCCTCAGCTGGAGAGGCGTCCCAATTGCCCTGCCAAGCCTCGAGGAGAATCCCGACTTGTTCCTCGCAACTAGGCAGGAGTCCTGACGTCGCTGAACAAACACGTGGGTCGAAATGCCATCCCCGTCGTAACTCGAGAATATACTCCAGGTCCCCGCCACAACTCGAGAAAAACCATGAGACTTCCCCCTCGCCGCGAGATGAGGCCTGATTCCCCTGCACTGCGTGCAGAGCAATTCCGTGTTGCACATCACACATGAAAGGAGCCTTGATTTCCTTGATGGCACTCCAGAGAAACCCCAAGAACACTGTTTCAAGGTTGAGGGATCCTGAGGTCACTGTAGCAACACGAAAGAGCTCCGTGGACCAAAAATCAACTCGAGATGAGAGGTTAGTCCCTGGCTTCGACTCCAGAGGAATACCACCTTACCACAAGCACCTCAAGAGGATGCTTCTCTCAGCTCTAGGTATGTGAGAGGGACCCTGAGTTTGCGGCCTCAAGTGGAATGGATGCCGCGATTCCCTGACGCGAAATAAGGCCGGATATCCCTGCAGTGACTTGAATGCAGGCTCGACTGGCATCTCCCAAGATGAAAGGATGTCTGAATCCCCTGTGGAGACCACAGAGAAAGACCTAGTTCCCCACCTCATCGCGACCGGAGGCCTCACATCCCTTGAAAACTCCAGAGGTACGCGGAGATCAGTGCCTCCAAAGGAGACGATGCCTGACTCCTCGTGAAACTTGATAGGAGTCCCAGGATTCCTGTGGCACGTGGAAAGGGACCCTTGGTCTCCCGCCTCAGCTGGAGAGGCGTCCCAATTGCCCTGCCAAGCCTCGAGGAGAATCCCGAGTTGTCCTACGCAACTAGGCAGGAGTCCTGACGTCGCTGAACAAACACGTGGGTGGAAGAGCCATCCCTGTCGTAACTCGAGAATATACCCCAGGTTCCTGCCACAACTCGAGAAAAACCATGAGACTTCACCCTCGCCGCGAGATGAGGCCCGATTCCCCTGCACTGCGTGCAGAGCAATTCCGTGTTGCACATCACACATGAAAGGAGCCTTGATTTCCTTGATGGCACTCCAGAGAAACCCCAAGAACACTGTTTCAAGGCTAGAGGGATCCTGAGGTCACTGTAGCAACACGAAAGAGCTCCGTGGACCAAAAATCAACTCGAGATGAGAGGTTAGTCCCTGGCTTCGACTCCAGGGGAATACCACCTTACCACAAGCACCTCAAGAGCAGGCTTCTCTCAGCTCTAGCTATGTGAGAGGGACCCTGAGTTTGCGGCCTCAAGTGGAATGGACACCGCGATTCCCTGACTCGAAATAAGGCCGGATATCCCTGCAGTGACTTGAATGCAGGCTCGTCTTGCATCTCCCAAGACGAAAGGATGTCTGAATCCCCTGTGGAGACCACAGAGAATGACCGAGTTCCCCACCTCATCGCGACCGGAGGCCTCACATCCTTTGAAAACTCCAGAGGTACGCGGAGATCAGTGCCTCAAAAGGAGACGATGCCTGACTCTTCGTGAAAGTTGATAGGAGTCACAGGATTCCTGTGGCACGTGGAAAGGGACACTTGGTCTCCCGCTTCAGCTGGAGAGGCGTCGCAATTGCCCTGCCAAGCCTCGAGGAGAATCCCGAGTTGTCCCTCCCAACTAGGCAGGAGTCCTGACGTCGCTGAACAAACACGTGGGTGGAAGGGCCATCCCCGTCGTAACTCGAGAATATACACCAGGTTCCCGCCGCAACACGAGAAAAACCATGAGACTTCCCCCTCGCCGCGAGATGAGGCCCGATTCCCCTGCACTGCGTGCAGAGCAATTCCGTGTTGCACATCACACATGAAAGGAGCCTTGATTTCCTTGACGGCACTCCAGAGAAACCTCAAGAACACTGTTTCAAGGCTGGAGGGATCCTGAGGTCCCTGTAGCAGCACGAAAGAGCTCCGTGGACCATGAATCAACTCGAGATGAGAGGTTAGTCCCTGGCTTCGACTCCAGAGGAATACCATCTTACCACAAGCACCTCAAGAGGAGGCTTCTCTCAGCTCTAGCTATGTGAGAGGGACCCTGAGTTTGCGGCCTCAAGTGGAATGGACACCGCGATGCCCTGACTCGAAATAAGGCCGAATATCCCTGCAGTGACTTGAATGCAGGCTCGTCTTGCATCTCCCAAGACGAAAGGATGTCTGAATCCCTTGTGGAGACCACAGAGAAAGACCTAGTTCCCCACCTCATCGCGACCGGAGGCCTCACATCCTTTGAAAACTCCAGAGGTACGCGGAGATCAGTGCCTTCAAAGGAGACGATGCCTGACTCCTCGTGAAACTTGATAGGAATCCCAGGATTCCTGTGGCACGTGGAAAGGGACCCTTGGTCTCCCACCTCAGCTGGAGAGGCGTCCCAATTGCCCTGCCAAGCCTCGAGGAGAATCCCGAGTTGTCCCTCGCAACTAGGCAGGAGTCCTGACGTCGCTGAACAAACACGTGGGTGGAAGGGCCATCCCCGTCGTAACTCGAGAATATACCCCAGGTTCCCGCCGCAACTCGAGAAAAACCATGAGACTTCCCCCTCGCCGCGAGATGAGGCCCGATTCCCCTGCACTGCGTGCAGAGCAATTCCGTGTTGCACATCACACATGAAAGGAGCCTTGATTTCCTTGATGGCACTCCAGAGAAACCCCAAGAACACTGATTCAAGGCTAGAGGGATCCTGAGGTCACTGTAGCAACACGAAAGAGCTCCGTGGACCAAAAATCAACTCGAGATGAGAGGTTAGTCCCTGGCTTCGACTCCAGAGGAATACCACCTTACCACAAGCACCTCAAGAGGAGGCTTCTCTCAGCTCTAGCTATGTGAGAGGGACCCTGAGTTTGCGGCCTCAAGTGGAATGGACACCGCGATGCCTGACGCTAAATAAGGCCGGATATCCCTGCAGTGACTTGAATGCAGGCTCGTCTTGCATCTCCCAAGACGAAAGGATGTCTGAATCCCCTGTGGAGACCACAGAGAATGACCTAGTTCCCCACCTCATCGCGACCGGAGGCCTCACATCCTTTGAAAATTACAGAGGTACGCGGAGATCAGTGCCTCCAAAGGAGACGATGCCTGACTCCTCGTAAAAGTTGATAGGAGTCACAGGATTCCTGTGGCACGTGGAAAGGGACCCTTGGTCTCCCGCCTCAGCTGGAGAGGCGTCCCAATTGCCCTGCCAAGCCTCGAGGAGAATCCCGAGTTGTCCCTCGCAACTAGGCAGGAGTCCTGACGTCGCTGAACAAACACGTGGGTGGAAGGGCCATCCCCGTCGTAACTCGAGAATATACACCAGGTTCCCGCCGCAACACGAGAAAAACCATGAGACTTCCCCCTCGCCGCGAGATGAGGCCCGATTCCCCTGCACTGCGTGCAGAGCAATTCCGTGTTGCACATCACACATGAAAGGACCCTTGATTTCCTTGGTGGCACTCCAGAGAAACCCCAAGAACACTGTTTCAAGGCTGGAGGGATCCTGAGGTCCCTGTAGCAGCACGAAAGAGCTCCGTGGACCATGAATCAACTCGAGATGAGAGGTTAGTCCCTGGCTTCGACTCCAGAGGAATACCACCTTACCACAAGCACCTCAAGAGGAGGCTTCTCTCAGCTCTAGGTATGTGAGAGGGACCCTGAGTTTGCGGCCTCAAGTGGAATGGACACCGCGATGCCCTGACTCGAAATAAGGCCGGATATCCCTGCAGTGACTTGAATGCAGGCTCGTCTTGCATCTCCCAAGACGAAAGGATGTCTGAATCCCCTGTGGAGACCACAGAGAAAGACCTAGTTCCCCACCTCATCGCGACCGGAGGCCTCACATCCTTTGAAAACTCCAGAGGTACACGGAGATCAGTGCCTCCAAAGGAGACGATGCCTGACTCCTCGAGAAACTTGATAGGAGTCCCAGGATTCCTGTGGCACGTGGAAAGGGACCCTTGGTCTCCCACCTCAGCTGGAGAGGCGTCCCAATTGCCCTGCCAAGCCTCGAGGAGAATCCCGAGTTGTCCCTCGCAACTAGGGAGGAGTCCTGACGTCGCTGAACAAACACGTGGGTGGAAGGGCCATCCCCGTCGTAACTCGAGAATATACCCCAGGTTCCCGCCGCAACTCGAGAAAAACCATGAGACTTCCCCCTCGCCGCGAGATGAGGCACGATTCCACTGCACTGCGTGCAGAGCAATTCCGTGTTGCACATCACACATGAAAGGAGCCTTGATTTCCTTGATGGCACTCCAGAGAAACCCCAAGAACACTGATTCAAGGCTAGAGGGATCCTGAGGTCACTGTAGCAACACGAAAGAGCTCCGTGGACCAAAAATCAACTCGAGATGAGAGGTTAGTCCCTGGCTTCGACTCCAGAGGAATACCACCTTACCACAAGCACCTCAAGAGGAGGCTTCTCTCAGCTCTAGCTATGTGAGAGGGACCCTGAGTTTGCGGCCTCAAGTGGAATGGACACCGCAATGCCCTGACTCGAAATAAGGCCGGATATCCCTGCAGTGACTTGAATGCAGGCTCGTCTTGCATCTCCCAAGACGAAAGGATGTCTGAATCCCCTGTGGAGACCACAGAGAAAGACCTAGTTCCCCACCTCATGGCGACCGGAGGCCTCACATCCTTTGAAAACTCCAGAGGTACGCGGAGATCAGTGCCTCCAAAGGAGACGATGCCTGACTCCTCGTGAAACTTGATAGGAGTCCCAGGATTCCTGTGGCACATGGAAAGGGACACTTGGTCTCCCGCCTCAGCTGGAGAGGCGTCCCAATTGCCCTGCCAAGCCTCGAGGAGAATCCCGAGTTGTCCCTCGCAACTAGGCAGGAGTCCTGACGTCGCTGAACTAACACGTTTGTGGAAGGGCCATCCCCGTCGTAACTCGAGAATATACCCCAGGTTCCCGCCGCAACTCGAGAAAAACCATGAGACTTCCCCCTCGCCGCGAGATGAGGCCCGATTCCCCTGCACTGCGTGCAGAGCAATTCTGTGTTGCACATCACACATGAAAGGAGCCTTGATTTCCTTGAAGGCACTCCAGAGAAACCCCAAGAACACTGTTTCAAGGCTGGAGGGATCCTGAGGTTACTGTAGTAACACGAAAGAGGTCCGTGGACCAAAAATCAACTCGAGATGAGAGGTTTGTCCCTGGCTTCGACTCCAGAGGAATACCACCTTACCACAAGCACCTCAAGAGGAGGCTTCTCTCAGCTCTAGGTATGTGAGAGGGACCCTGATTTTGCGGACTCAAGTGGAATGGACACTGCGATGCCCTGACGCGAAATAAGGCCGGATATCCCTGCAGTGACTTGAATGCAGGCTCGTCTTGCATCTCCCAAGATGAAAGGATGTCTGAATCCCCTGTGGAGACCACAGAGAAAGACCTAGTTCCCCACCTCATCACGACCGGAGGCCTCACATCCTTTGAAAACTCCAGAGGTATGCGGAGATCAGTGCCTCCAAAGGAGACGATGCCTGACTCCTCGTGAAACTTGATAGGAGTCCCAGGATTCCTGTGGCACATGGAAAGGGACCCTTGGTCTCCCGCCTCAGCTGGAGAGGCGTCCCAATTGCCCTGCCAATCCTCGAGGAGAATCCCGAGTTGTCCCTCGCAACTAGGCAGGAGTCCTGACGTCGCTGAACAAACATGTGGGTGGAAGGGCCATCCCAGTCGTAACTCGAGAATATACCCCAGGTTCCCGCCGCAACTCGAGAAAAACCATGAGACTTCCCCCTCGCCGCAAGATGAGGCCCGATTCCCCTGCACTGTGTGCAGAGCAATTCCGTGTTGCACATCACACATGAAAGGAGCCTTGATTTCCTTGGTGGCACTCCAGAGAAACCCCAAAAACACTGTTTCAAGGCTAGAGGGATTCTGAGGTCACTCTAGCAACACAAAAGACCTCCGTGGACCACAAATCAACTCGAGATGAGAGGTTAGTCCCTGTCTTCGACTCCAGAGGAATACCACCTTACCACAAGCACCTCAAGAGGAGGCTTCTCTCAGCTCTAGCTATGTGCTGAGTTTGCGGCCTCAAGTGGAATGGACACCGCGATGCCCTGACTCGAAATAAGGCCGGATATCCCTGCAGTGACTTGAATGCAGGCTCGTCTTGCATCTCCCAAGACGAAAGGATGTCTGAATCCCCTGTGGAGACCACAGAAAAAGACCTAGTTCCCCACCTCATCGCGACCGGAGGCCTCACATCCTTTGAAAACTCCAGAGGTACGCGGAGATCAGAGCCTCCAAAGGAGACGATGCCTGACTCCTCGTGAAACTTGATAGGAGTCGCAGGATTGCTGTGGCACGTGGAAAGGGACCCTTGGTCTCCCGCCTCAGCAGGAGAGGCGTCCCAATTGCCCTGCCAAGCCTCGAGGAGAATCCCGAGTTGTCCCTCGCAGCTAAGCAGGAATCCTGCCGTCGCTGAACAAACACGTGGGTGGAAGGGCCATCCCCGTCGTAACTCGAGAATATACCCCAGGTTCCCGCCGCAACTCGAGAAAAACCATGAGACTTCCCCCTCGCCGCGAGATGAGGCCCGATTACCCTGCACTGCGTCCAGAGCAATTCAGTGTTGCACATCACACATGAAAGGAGCCTTGATTTCCTTGATGGCACTCCAGAGAAACTCCAAGAACAATGTTTCAAGGCTAGAGGGATCCTGAGGTCACTGTAGCCACACGAAAGAGCACCGTGGCCCAAAAACAACTCAAGATGAGAGGATAGTCCCTGGCTTCGACTCCAGAGGAATACCACCTTACCACAAGCACCTCAAGAGGAGGCTTCTCTCAGCTCTAGGTATGTGAGAGGGACCCTGAGTTTGCGGCCTCTAGTGGAATGGACACCGCGATGCCCTGACTCGAAATAAGGCCGGATATCCCTGCAGTGACTTGAATGCAGGCGCGTCTTGCCTCTCCCAAGACGAAAGGATGTCTGAATCCCCTGTGGAGACCTCAGAGAAAGATCTAGTTCCCCACCTCATCGCGACCGGAGGCCTCACATCCTTTGAAAACTCCAGAGGTACGCGGAGATCAGTGCGTCCAATGGAGACGATGCCTGACTCCTCGTGAAACTTGATAGGAGTCCCAGGATTCCTGTGGCACGTGGAAAGGGACCCTTGGTCTCCCGCCTCAGCTGGAGAGGCGTCCCAATTGCCCTGCCAAGCCTCGAGGAGAATCCCGAGTTGTCCCTAGCAACTAGGCAGGAGTCCTGACGTCGCTGAACAAACACGTGGGTGGAAGGGCCATCCCCGTCGTAACTCGAGAATATACCCCAGGGTCCCGCCGCAACTCGAGGAAAACCATGAAACTTCCCCCTCGCCGCGAGATGAGGCCCGATTCCCCTGCACTGCGTGCAGAGCAATTCCGTGTTGCACATCACACATGAAAGAACGCTTGATTTCCTTAATGGCACTCCAGAGAAACCCCAAGAACACTGTTTCAAGGCTAGAGGGATCCTGAGTTCACTGTAGCAACACGAAAGAGCTCCGTGGACCAAAAATCAACTCGAGATGAGAGGTTAGTCCCTGGCTTCGACTCCAGAGGAATACCACCTTACCACAAGCACCTCAAGAGCAGGCTTCTCTCAGCTCTAGGTATGTGAGAGGGACCCTGAGTTTGCAGCCTCAAGTGGAATGGACACCGCGATGCCCTGACTCGAAATAAGGCCGGATATCCCTGCAGTGACTTGAATGCAGGCGCGTCTTGCATCTGCCAAGAGGAAAGGATGTCTGAATCCCCTGTGGAGACCACAGAGAAAGACCTAGTTCCCACCTCATCGCGACCGGAGGCCTCACATCCTTTGAAAACTTCAGAGATACACGGAGATCAGTGCCTCCAAAGGAGACGATGCCTGACTCCTCGTGAAACTTGATAGGAGTCCCAGGATTCCTGTGGCACATGGAAAGGGACCCTTGGTCTCCCGCCTCAGCTGGAGACGCGTCCAAATTGCCCCGCCAAGCCTCGAGGAGAATACCGAGTTGTCCGTCGCAACTAGGCAGGAGTCCTGCCGTCGCTGAACAAACACGTGGTTGGAAGGGCCATCCCCGTCGTAACTCGAGAATATACTCCAGGTTCCCGCAGCAACTCGAGAAAAACCATGAGACTTCCCCCTCGCCGCGAGATGAGGCCCGATTCCCCTGCACTGCGTGCAGAGCAATTCGGTGTTGCACATCACACATGAAAGGAGCCTTGATTTCCTTGATGGCACTCCAGAGAAACACCAAGAACACTGTTTCAAGGCAAGCGGGATCCTGAGGTCAATGTAGCAAGAGGAAAGAGCTCCGTGGACCAACAATCCACTCGAGATGAGAGGTTAGTCCCTGGCTTCGACTCCAGAGGAATACCACCTTACCACAAGCACCTCAAGAGGAGGCTTCTCTCAGCTCTAGCTATGTGCTGAGTTTGCGGCCTCAAGTGGAATGGACACCGCGATGCCCTGACTCGAAATAAGGCCGGATATCCCTGCAGTGACTTGAATGCAGGCGCGTCTTGCATCTCCCAGGACGAAAGGATGTCTGAATCCCCTGTGGAGACCTCAGAGAAAGATCTAGTTCCCCACCTCATCGCGACCGGAGGCCGCACATCCTTTGAAAACTCCAGAGGTACGCGGAGATCAGTGCCTCCAAAGGAGACGATGCCTGACTCCTCGTGAAACTTGATAGGAGTCCCAGGATTCCTGTGGCACATGGAAAGGGACCCTTGGTCTCCCGCCTCAGCTGGAGAGGCGACCCAATTGCCCTGCCAAGCCTCGAGGAGAATCCCGAGTTGTCCCTCGCAAATAGGCAGGAGTCCTGACGTCGCTGAACAAACACGTGGGTGGAAGGGCCATCCCCGTCATAACTCGAGAATATACCACAGGGTCCTGCCGCAACTCGAGAAAAACCATGAGACTTCCCCCTCGCCGCGAGATGAGGCCCGATTCTCCTGCACTGCATGCAGAGCAATTCCGTATTGCACATCAAACATGAAAGGAGCCTTGATTTCCTTGATGGCACTCCAGAGAAACCCCAAAAACACTGTTTCAAGGCTAGAGGGATCCTGAGGTTACTGTAGCAACAAGAAAGAGGTCCGTGGACCAAAAATCAACTCGAGATGAGAGGTTAGTCCCTGGCTTCGACTCCAGAGGAATACCACCTTACCACAAGCACCTCAAGAGGAGGCTTCTCTCAGCTCTAGGTATGTGAGAGGGACCCTGATTTTACGGACTCATGTGGAATGGACACCGCGATGCCCTGACGCGAAATAAGGCCGGATATCCCTGCAGTGAATTGAATGCAGGCTCGTCTTGCATCTCCGAAGATGAAAGGACGTCTGAATCCCCTGTGGAGACCACAGAGAAAGACCTAGTTCCCCACCTCACGGAGACCGGAGGCCTCACATCCTTTGAAAACTCCAGAGGTACGCGGAGATCAGTGCCTCCAAAGGAGACGATGCCTGACTCCTCGTGAAACTTGATAGGAGTCCCAGGATTCCAGTGGCACATGGAAAGGGACACTTGGTCTCCCGCCTCAGCTGGAGAGGCGTCCCAATTGCCCTGCCAAGCCTCGAGGAGAATCCCGAGTTGTCCCTCGCAACTAGGCAGGAGTCCTGCCATCGCTGAACAAACACGTGTGTAGAAGGGCCATCCCCATCGTAACTCGAGAATATACCCCAGGTTCCCGCCGCAACTCGAGAAAAACCATGAGACTTCCCCCTCGCCGCGAGATGAGGCCCGATTCCCCTGCACTGCGTGCAGAGCATTTCCGTGATGCCCATCACACATGAAAGGAGCCTTGATTTCCTTGATGGCACTCCAGAGAAACCCCAAGAACACTGTTTCAAGGCTAGAGGGATCCAGAGGTCACTGTAGCAACATGAAAGAGCTCCGTGGACCAAAAATCAACTCGAGATGAGAGGTTAGTCCCTGGCTTCGACTCCAGAGGAATACCACCTTACCACAAGCACCTCAAGAGGAGGCTTCTCTCAGCTCTAGGTATGTGAGAGGGACCCTGAGTTTGCGGCCTCAAGTGGAATGGACACCGCAATGCCCTGACTCGAAATAAGGCCGGATATCCCTGCAGTGACTTGACTGCAGGCTCGTCTTCCATCTCCCAAGATGAAAGGATGTCTGAATGCCCTGTGGAGACCACAGAGAAAGACCTAGTTCCCCACCTCATGGCGACCGGAGGCTTCACATCCTTTGAAAACTCCAGAGGTACGCGGAGATCAGTGCCTCCAAAGGAGACGATGCCTGACTCCTCGTGAAACTTGATAGGAGTCCCAGGATTCCTGTGGCACGTGGAAAGGGACCCTTGGTCTCCCGCCTCAGCTGGAGAGGCGTCCCAATTGCCCTGCCAAGCCTCGAGGAGAATCCCGAGCTGTCCCTCGCAACTAGGCAGGAGTCCTGACGTCGCTGAACAAACACGTGGGTGGAAGGGCCATCCCCGTCGTAACTCGAGAATATACCCCAGGTTCCCGCCGCAACTCGAGAAAAACCATGAGACTTCCCCCTCGCCGCGAGATGAGGCCCGATTCCCCTGCACTGCGTGCAGAGCAATTCCGTGTTGCACATCACACATGAAAGGAGGCTTAATTTCCTTGATGACACTCCAGAGAAACCCCAAGAACACTCTTTCAAGGCTAGAGGGATCCTGAGGTCACTGTAGCAACACGAAAGAGCTCCGTGGACCAAAAATCAACTCGAGATGAGAGGTTAGTCCCTGGCTTCGACTCCAGAGGAATACCACCTTACCACAAGCACCTCAAGAGGAGGCTTCTCTCAGCTCTAGGTATGTGAGAGGGACCCTGAGTTTGCGGCCTCAAGTGGAATGAACACCGCGATGCCCTGACTCGAAATAAGGCCGGATATCCCTGCAGTGACTTGAATGTAGGCTCATCTTGCATCTCCCAAGACGAAAGGATGTCTGAATCCCCTGTGGAGACCACAGAGAGAGACCTAGTTCCCCACCTCATCGCGACGGGAGGCCTCACATCCTTTGAAAACTTCAGAGGTACGCGGAGATCAGTGCCTCCAAAGGAGACGATGCCTGACTCCTCGTGAAACTTGACAGGAGTCCCAGGATTCCTGTGCACGTGGAAAGGGACACTTGGTCTCCCGCCTCAGCTGGAGAGGCGTCCCAATTGCCCTGCCAAGCCTCGAGGAGAATCCCGAGTTGTCCCTCGCAACTAGGCAGGAGTCCTGCCATCGGTGAACAAACACGTGTGTGTAAGGGCCATCCCCGACGTAACTCGAGAATATACCCCAGGTTCCCTCCGCAACTCGAGTAAAACCATGAGACTTCCCCCTCGCCGCGAGATGAGGCCCGATTCCCCTGCACTGCGTGCAGAGCATTTCCGTGTTGCACATCACACATGAAAGGAGCCTTGATTTCCTTGATGGCACTCCAGAGAAACCCCAAGAACACTGTTTCAAGGCTAGAGGGATCCAGAGGTCACTGTAGCAACACGAAAGAGCTCCGTGGACCCAAAATCAACTCGAGATGAGAGGTTAGTACCTGGCTTCGACTCCAGAGGAATACCACCTTACCACAAGCACCTCAAGAGGAGGCTTCTCTCAGCTCTAGGTATGTGAGAGGGACCCTGAGTTTGCGGCCTCAAGTGGAATGGACACCGCGATGCCCTGACCCGAAATAAGGCCGGATATCCCTGCAGTGACTTGAATGCAGGCTCGTCTTCCATCTCCCAAGATGAAAGGATGTCTGAATCCCCTGTGGAGACCACAGAGAAAGACCTAGTTCCCCACCTCATGGCGACCGGAGGCCTCACATCCTTTGAAAACTCCAGAGGTGCGCAGAGATCAGTGCCTCCAAAGGGGACGATGCCTGACTCCTCGAGAAACTTGATAGGAGTCACAGGATTCCTGTGGCACGTGGAAAGGGACCCTTGGTCTCCCGCCTCAGCTGGAGAGGCGTCCCAATTGCCCTGCCAAGCCTCGAGGAGAATCCCGAGTTGTCCCTCGCAACTAGGCAGGAGTCCTGACGTCGCTGAACAAACACGTGGGTGGAAGTGCCATCCCCGTCGTAACTCGAGAATATACCCCAGGTTCCCGCCGCAACTCGAGAAAAACCATGAGACTTCCCCCTCGCCGCGAGATGAGGCCCGATTCCCCTGCACTGCGTGCAGAGCAATTCCGTGTTGCACATCACACATGAAAGGAGGCTTAATTTCCTTGATGGCACTCCAGAGAAACCCCAAGAACACTGTTTCAAGGATAGAGGGATCCTGAGGTCACTGTAGCAAGACGAAAGAGCTCCGTGGACCAAAAATCAACTCGAGATGAGAGGTTAGTCCCTGGCTTCGACTCCAGAGGTATACCACCTTACCACAAGCACCTCAAGAGGAGGCTTCTCTCAGCTCTAGGTATGTGAGAGGGACCCTGAGTTTGCGGCCTCAAGTGGAATGGACACCGCGATGCCCTGACGCAAAATAAGGCCGGATATGCCTGCAGTGACTTGAATGCAGGCTCGTCTTGCATCTCCCAAGACGAAAGGATGTCTGAATCCCCCGTGGAGACAACAGAGAAAGACCTAGTTCCCCACCTCATCGCGACCGGAGGCCTCACATCCTTTGAAAACTCCAGAGGTACGCGGAGATCAGTGCCTCCAAAGGAGACGATGCCTGACTCCTCGTGAAACTTGATAGGAGTCCCAGGATTCCTGTGGCACGTGGAAAGGGACCTTTGGTCTTCCGTCTCAGCTGGAGAGGCGTCCCAATTGCCCTGCCAAGCCTCGAGGAGAATGCCGAATTGTCCCTCGCAACTAGGCAGGAGTCCTGACGTCGCTGAACAAACACGTGGGTGGAAGGGCCATCCCCGTCTTAACTCGAGAATATACCCCAGGTTCCCGCCGCAACTCGAGAAAAACCATGAGACTTCCCCCTCGCCGCGAGATGAGGCCCGATTCCCCTGCACTGCGTGCAGAGCAATTCCGTCTTGCACATCACACATGAAAGGAGCCTTGATTTCCTTGATGGCACTCCAGAGAAACCCCAAGAACACTGTTTCAAGGCTAGAGGGATCCTGAGGTCACTGTAGCAACACGAAAGAGCTCCGTGGACCAAAAATCAACTCGAGATGAGAGGTTAGTCCCTGGCTTCGACTCCAGAGGAATACCACCTTACCACAAGCACCTCAAGAGGAGGCTTCTCTCAGCTCTAGGTATGTGAGAGGGACCCTGATTTTGCGGCCTCACGTGGAATGGACACCGCGATGCTCTGACGCAAAATAAGGCCGGATATCCCTGCAGTGACTTGAATGCAGGCTCGTCTTTCATCTCCCAAGACGAAAGGATGTCTGAATCCCCTGTGGAGACCACAGAGAAAGACCTAGTTCCCCACCTCATCGCGACCGGAGGCCTCACATCCTTTGAAAACTCCAGAGGTACGCGGAGATCTGTGCCTCCAAAGGAGACGATGCCTGACTCCTCGTGAAACTTGATAGGAGTCCCAGGATTCCTGTGGCACGTGGAAAGGGACCCTTGGTCTCCCGCCTCAGCTGGAGAGGCGTCCCAATTGCCCTGCCAAGCCTCGAGGAGAATCCCGAGTTGTCCCTCGCAACTAGGCAGGAGTCCTGACGTCGCTGAACAAACACGTGGGTGGAAGGGCCATCCCCGTCGTAACTCGAGAATATACCCCAGGTTCCCGCCGCAACTCGAGAAAAACCATGAGACTTCCCCCTCGCCGCGACATGAGGCCCGATTAACCTGCACTGCGTGTAGAGCAATTCCGTCTTGCACATCACACATGAAAGGAGCCTTGATTTCCTTGATGGCACTCCAGAGAAACCCCAAGAACACTGTTTCAAGGCTAGAGGGATCCTGAGGTCACTGTAGCAACACGAAAGAGCTCCGTGGACGAAAAATCAACTCGAGATGTTAGGGTAGTCCCTGGCTTCGACTCCAGAGGAATACCACCTTACCACAAGCACCTCAAGAGGAGGCTTCTCTCAGCTCTAGGTATGTGAGAGGGACCCTGAGTTTGCGGCCTCAAGTGGAATGGACACCGCGATGCCCTGACGCAAAATAAGGCCGGATATCCCTGCAGTGACTTGAATGCAGGCTCGTCTTTCATCTCCCAAGACGAAAGGATGTCTGAATCCCCCTTGGAGACCACAGAGAAAGACCTAGTTCCCCACCTCATCGCGACCGGAGGCCTCACATCCTTTGAAAACTCCAGAGGGACGCGGAGATCAGTGCCTCCAAAGGAGACGATGCCTGACTCCTCGTGAAACTTGATAGGAGTCCCAGGATTCCTGTGGCACGTGGAAAGGGACCCTTAGTCTCCCGCCTCAGCTGGAGAGGCGTCCCAATTGCCCTGCCAAGCCTCGAGGAGAATCCCGAGTTGTCCTACGCAACTAGGCAGGAGTCCTGACGTCGCTGAACAAACACGTGGGTGGAAGGGCCATCCCCGTCGTAACTCGAGAATATACCCCAGGTTCCTGCCACAACTCGAGAAAAACCATGAGACTTCCCCCTCGCCGCGAGATGAGGCCCGATTCCCATGAACTGCGTGCAGAGCAATTCCGTGTTGCACATCACACATGAAAGGAGCCTTGATTTCCTTGATGGCACTCCAGAGAAACCCCAAGAACACTGTTTCAAGGCTAGAGGGATCCTGAGGTCACTGTAGCAACACGAAAGAGCTCCGTGGACCAAAAATCAACTCGAGATGAGAGGTTAGTCCCTGGCTTCGACTCCAGGGGAATACCACCTTACCACAAGCACCTCAAGAGGAGGCGTCTCTCAGCTCTAGCTATGTGAGAGGGACCCTGAGTTTGCGGCCTCAAGTGGAATGGACACCGCGATTCCCTGACTCGAAATAAGGCCGGATATCCCTGCAGTGACTTGAATGCAGGCTCGTCTTGCATCTCCCAAGACGAAAGGATGTCTGAATCCCCTGTGGAGACCACAGAGAATGACCTAGTTCCCCAACTCATCGCGACCGGAGGCCTCACATCCTTTGAAAACTCCAGAGGTACGCGGAGATCAGTGCCTCAAAAGGAGACGATGCCTGACTCCTCGTGAAAGTTGATAGGAGTCACAGGATTCCTGTGGCACGTGGAAAGGGACACTTGGTCTCCCGCTTCAGCTGGAGAGGCGTCGCAATTGCCCTGCCAAGCCTCGAGGAGAATCCCGAGTTGTCCCTCGCAACTAGGCAGGAGTCCTGACGTCGCTGAACAAACACGTGGGTGGAAGGGCCATCCCCGTCGTAACTCGAGAATATACACCAGGTTCCCGCCGCAACACGAGAAAAACCATGAGACTTCCCCCTCGCCGCGAGATGAGGCCCGATTCCCCTGGACTGCGTGCAGAGCAATTCCGTGTTGCACATCACACATGAAAGGAGCCTTGATTTCCTTGATGGCACTCCAGAGAAACCCCAAGAACACTGTTTCAAGGCTGGAGGGATCCTGAGGTCCCTGTAGCAGCACGAAAGAGCTCCGTGGACCATGAATCAACTCGAGATGAGAGGTTAGTCCCTGGCTTCGACTCCAGAGGAATACCACCTTACCACAAGCACCTCAAGAGGAGGCTTCTCTCAGCTCTAGCTATGTGAGAGGGACCCTGAGTTTGCGGCCTCAAGTGGAATGGACACCGCGATGCCCTGACTCGAAATAAGGCCGAATATCCCTGCAGTGACTTGAATGCAGGCTCGTCTTGCATCTCCCAAGACGAAAGGATGTCTGAATTCCTTGTGGAGACCACAGAGAAAGACCTAGTTCCCCACCTCATCGCGACCGGAGGCCTCACATCCTTTGAAAACTCCAGAGGTACGCGGAGATCAGTGCCTCCAAAGGAGACGATGCCTGACTCCTCGTGAAACTTGATAGGAGTCCCAGGATTCCTGTGGCACGTGGAAAGGGACCCTTGGTCTCCCACCTCAGCTGGAGAGGCGTCCCAATTGCCCTGCCAAGCCTCGAGGAGAATCCCGAGTTGTCCCTCGCAACTAGGCAGGAGTCCTGACGTCGCTGAACAAACACGTGGGTGGAAGGGCCATCCCCGTCGTAACTCGAGAATATACCCCAGGTTCCCGCCGCAACTCGAGAAAAACCATGAGACTTCCCCCTCGCCGCGAGATGAGGCACGATTCCACTGCACTGCGTGCAGAGCAATTCGGTGTTGCACATCACACATGAAAGGAGCCTTGATTTCCTTGATGGCACTCCAGAGAAACCCCAAGAACACTGATTCAAGGCTAGAGGGATTCTGAGGTCACTGTAGCAACACGAAAGAGCTCCGTGGACCAAAAATCAACTCGAGATGAGAGGTTAGTCCCTGGCTTCGACTCCAGAGGAATACCACCTTACCACAAGCACCTCAAGAGGAGGCTTCTCTCAGCTCTAGCTATGTGAGAGGGACCCTGAGTTTGCGGCCTCAAGTGGAATGGACACCGCAATGCCCTGACTCGAAATAAGGCCGGATATCCCTGCAGTGACTTGAATGCAGGCTCGTCTTGCATCTCCCAAGACGAAAGGATGTCTGAATCCCCTGTGGAGACCACAGAGAAAGACCTAGTTCCCCACCTCATGGCGACCGGAGGCCTCACATCCTTTGAAAACTCCAGAGGTACGCGGAGATCAGTGCCTCCAAAGGAGACGATGCCTGACTCCTCGTGAAACTTGATAGGAGTCCCAGGATTCCTGTGGCACATGGAAAGGGACACTTGGTCTCCCGCCTCAGCTGGAGAGGCGTCCCAATTGCCCTGCCAAGCCTCGAGGAGAATCCCGAGTTGTCCCTCGCAACTAGGCAGGAGTACTGCCGTCGCTGAACTAACACGTTTGTGGAAGGGCCATCCCCGTCGTAACTCGAGAATATACCCCAGGTTCCCGCCGCAACTCGAGAAAAACCATGAGACTTCCCCCTCGCCGCGAGATGAGGCCCGATTCCCCTGCACTGCGTGCAGAGCAATTCTGTGTTGCACATCACACATGAAAGGAGCCTTGATTTCCTTGAAGGCACTCCAGAGAAACCCCAAGAACACTGTTTCAAGGCTGGAGGGATCCTGAGGTTACTGTAGCAACACGAAAGAGGTCCATGGACCAAAAATCAACTCGAGATGAGAGGTTTGTCCCTGGCTTCGACTCCAGAGGAATACCACCTTCCCACAAGCACCTCAAGAGGAGGCTTCTCTCAGCTCTAGGTATGTGAGAGGGACCCTGATTTTGCGGACTCAAGTGGAATGGACACTGCGATGCCCTGACGCGAAATAAGGCCGGATATCCCTGCAGTGACTTGAATGCAGGCTCGTCTTGCATCTCCCAAGACGAAAGGATGTCTGAATCCCCTGTGGAGACCACAGAGAAAGACCTAGTTCCCCACCTCATGGCGACCGGAGGCCTCACATCCTTTGAAAATTCCAGAGGTATGCGGAGATCAGTGCCTCCAAAGGAGACGATGCCTGACTCCTCGTGAAACTTGATAGGAGTCCCAGGATTCCTGTGGCACATGGAAAGGGACCCTTGGTCTCCCGCCTCAGCTGGAGAGGCGTCCCAATTGCCCTGCCAATCCTCGAGGAGAATCCCGAGTTGTCCCTCGCAACTAGGCAGGAGTCCTGACGTCGCTGAACAAACATGTGGGTGGAAGGGCCATCCCAGTCGTAACTCGAGAATATACCCCAGGTTCCCGCCGCAACTCGAGAAAAACCATGAGACTTCCCCCTCGCCGCGAGATGAGGCCCGATTCCCCTGCACTGCGTGCAGAGCAATTCCGTGTTGCACATCACACATGAAAGGAGCCTTGATTTCCTTGGTGGCACTCCAGAGAAACCCCAAAAACACTGTTTCAAGGCTAGAGGGATCCTGAGGTCACTCTAGCAACACAAAAGACCTCCGTGGACCACAAATCAACTCGAGATGAAAGGTTAGTCCCTGTCTTCGACTCCAGAGGAATACCACCTTACCACAAGCACCTCAAGAGGAGGCTTCTCTCAGCTCTAGCTATGTGCTGAGTTTGCGGCCTCAAGTGGAATGGACACCGCGATGCCCTGACTCGAAATAAGGCCGGATATCCCTGCAGTGACTTGAATGCAGGCTCGTCTTGAATCTCCCAAGACGAAAGGATGTCTGAATCCCCTGTGGAGACCACAGAAAAAGACCTAGTTCCCCACCTCATCGCGACCGGAGGCCTCACATCCTTTGAAAACTCCAGAGGTACGCGGAGATCAGAGCCTCCAAAGGAGACGATGCCTGACTCCTCGTGAAACTTGATAGGAGTCGCAGGATTGCTGTGGCACGTGGAAAGGGACCCTTGGTCTCCCGCCTCAGCTGGAGAGGCGTCCCAATTGCCCTGCCAAGCCTCGAGGAGAATCCCGAGTTGTCCCTCGCAGCTAAGCAGGAATCCTGCCGTCGCTGAACAAACACGTGGGTGGAAGGGCCATCCCCGTCGTAACTCGAGAATATACCCCAGGTTCCCGCCGCAACTCGAGAAAAACCATGAGACTTCCCCCTCGCCGCGAGATGAGGCCCGATTACCCTGCACTGCGTCCAGAGCAATTCAGTGTTGCACATCACACATGAAAGGAGCCTTGATTTCCTTGATGGCACTCCAGAGAAACTCCAAGAACAATGTTTCAAGGCTAGAGGGATCCTGAGGTCACTGTAGCCACACGAAAGAGCACCGTGGCCCAAAAACAACTCAAGATGAGAGGATAGTCCCTGGCTTCGACTCCAGAGGAATACCACCTTACCACAAGCACCTCAAGAGGAGGCTTCTCTCAGCTCTAGGTATGTGAGAGGGACCCTGAGTTTGCGGCCTCTAGTGGAATGGACACCGCGATGCCCTGACTCGAAATAAGGCCGGATATCCCTGCAGTGACTTGAATGCAGGCGCGTCTTGCCTCTCCCAAGACGAAAGGATGTCTGAATCCCCTGTGGAGACCTCAGAGAAAGATCTAGTTCCCCACCTCATCGCGACCGGAGGCCTCACATCCTTTGAAAACTCCAGAGGTACGCGGAGATCAGTGCCTCCAATGGAGACGATGCCTGACTCCTCGTGAAACTTGATAGGAGTCCCAGGATTCCTGTGGCACGTGGAAAGGGACCCTTGGTCTCCCGCCTCAGCTGGAGAGGCGTCCCAATTGCCCTGCCAAGCCTCGAGGAGAATCCCGAGTTGTCCCTAGCAACTAGGCAGGAGTCCTGACGTCGCTGAACAAACACGTGGGTGGAAGGGCCATCCCCGTCGTAACTCGAGAATATACCCCAGGGTCCCGCCGCAACTCGAGGAAAACCATGAAACTTCCCCCTCGCCGCGATATGAGGCCCGATTCCCCTGCACTGCGTGCAGAGCAATTCGGTGTTGCACATCACACATGAAAGGAGCCTTGATTTCCTTGATGGCACTCCAGAGAAACACCAAGAACACTGTTTCAAGGCAAGCGGGATCCTGAGGTCAATGTAGCAAGAGGAAAGAGCTCCGTGGACCAACAATCCGCTCGAGATGAGAGGTTAGTCCCTGGCTTCGACTCCAGAGGAATACCACCTTACCACAAGCACCTCAAGAGGAGGCTTCTCTCAGCTCTAGCTATGTGCTGAGTTTGCGGCCTCAAGTGGAATGGACACCGCGATGCCCTGACTCGAAATAAGGCCGGATATCCCTGCAGTGACTTGAATGCAGGCGCGTCTTGCATCTCCCAGGACGAAAGGATTTCTGAATCCCCTGTGGAGACCTCAGAGAAAGATCTAGTTCCCCACCTCATCGCGACCGGAGGCCGCACATCCTTTGAAAACTCCAGAGGTACGCGGAGATCAGTGCCTCCAAAGGAGACGATGCCTGACTCCTCGTGAAACTTGATAGGAGTCCCAGGTTTCCTGTGGCACATGGAAAGGGACCCTTGGTCTCCCGCCTCAGCTGGAGAGGCGTCCCAATTGCCCTGCCAAGCCTCGAGGAGAATCCCGAGTTGTCCCTCGCAAATAGGCAGGAGTCCTGACGTCGCTGAACAAACACGTGGGTGGAAGGGCCATCCCCGTCATAACTCGAGAATATACCACAGGGTCCTGCCGCAACTCGAGAAAAACCATGAGACTTCCCCCTCGCCGCGAGATGAGGCCCGATTCTCCTGCACTGCATGCAGAGCAATTCCGTATTGCACATCAAACATGAAAGGAGCCTTGATTTCCTTGATGGCACTCCAGAGAAACCCCAAAAACACTGTTTCAAGGCTAGAGGGATCCTGAGGTTACTGTAGCAACACGAAAGAGGTCCGTGGACCAAAAATCAACTCGAGATGAGAGGTTAGTCCCTGGCTTCGACTCCAGAGGAATACCACCTTACCACAAGCACCTCAAGAGGAGGCTTCTCTCAGCTCTAGGTATGTGAGAGGGACCCTGATTTTGCGGACTCATGTGGAATGGACACTGCGATGCCCTGACGCGAAATAAGGCCGGATATCCCTGCAGTGAATTGAATGCAGGCTCGTCTTGCATCTCCCAAGATGAAAGGACGTCTGAATCCCCTGTGGAGACCACAGAGAAAGACCTAGTTCCCCACCTCACGGAGACCGGAGGCCTCACATCCTTTGAAAACTCCAGAGGTACGCGGAGATCAGTGCCTCCAAAGGAGACGATGCCTGACTCCTCGTGAAACTTGATAGGAGTCCCAGGATTCCAGTGGCACATGGAAAGGGACACTTGGTCTCCCGCCTCAGCTGGAGAGGCGTCCCAATTGCCCTGCCAAGCCTCGAGGAGAATCCCGAGTTGTCCCTCGCAACTAGGCAGGAGTCCTGCCATCGCTGAACAAACACGTGTGTAGAAGGGCCATCCCCATCGTAACTCGAGAATATACCCCAGGTTCCCGCCGCAACTCGAGAAAAACCATGAGACTTCCCCCTCGCCGCGAGATGAGGTCCAATTCCGCTGCACTGCGTGCAGAGCATTTCCGTGATGCCCATCACACATGAAAGGAGCCTTGATTTCCTTGATGGCACTCCAGAGAAACCCCAAGAACACTGTTTCAAGGCTAGAGGGATCCAGAGGTCACTGTAGCAACATGAAAGAGCTCCGTGGACCAAAAATCAACTCGAGATGAGAGGTTAGTCCCTGGCTTCGACTCCAGAGGAATACCACCTTACCACAAGCACCTCAAGAGGAGGCTTCTCTCAGCTCTAGGTATGTGAGAGGGACCCTGAGTTTGCGGCCTCAAGTGGAATGGACACCGCGATGCCCTGACTCGAAATAAGGCCGGATATCCCTGCAGTGACTTGAATGTAGGCTCATCTTGCATCTCCCAAGACGAAAGGATGTCTGAATCCCCTGTGGAGACCACAGAGAGAGACCTAGTTCCCCACCTCATCGCGACGGGAGGCCTCACATCCTTTGAAAACTCCAGAGGTACGCGGAGATCAGTGCCTCCAAAGGAGACGATGCCTGACTCCTCGTGAAACTTGACAGGAGTCCCAGGATTCCTGTGCACGTGGAAAGGGACACTTGGTCTCCCGCCTCAGCTGGAGAGGCGTCCCAATTGCCCTGCCAAGCCTCGAGGAGAATCCCGAGTTGTCCCTCGCAACTAGGCAGGAGTCCTGCCATCGGTGAACAAACACGTGTGTGTAAGGGCCATCCCCGACGTAACTCGAGAATATACCCCAGGTTCCCTCCGCAACTCGAGTAAAACCATGAGACTTCCCCCTCGCCGCGAGATGAGGCCCGATTCCCCTGCACTGCGTCCAGAGCAATTCAGTGTTGCACATCACACATGAAAGGAGCCTTGATTTCCTTGATGGCACTCCAGAGAAACCCCAAGAACACTGTTTCAAAGCTAGAGGGATCCAGAGGTCACTGTAGCAACACGAAAGAGCTCCGTGGACCAAAAATCAACTCGAGATGAGAGGTTAGTCCCTGGCTTCGACTCCAGAGGAATACCACCTTACCACAAGCACCTCAAGAGGAGGCTTCTCTCAGCTCTAGGTATGTGAGAGGGACCCTGAGTTTGCGGCCTCAAGTGGAATGGACACCGCGATGCCCTGACCCGAAATAAGGCCGGATATCCCTGCAGTGACTTGAATGCAGGCTCGTCTTCCATCTCCCAAGATGAAAGGATGTCTGAATCCCCTGTGGAGACCACAGAGAAAGACCTAGTTCCCCACCTCATGGCGACCGGAGGCCTCACATCCTTTGAAAACTCCAGAGGTGCGCAGAGATCAGTGCCTCCAAAGGGGACGATGCCTGACTCCTCGAGAAACTTGATAGGAGTCACAGGATTCCTGTGGCACGTGGAAAGGGACCCTTGGTCTCCCGCCTCAGCTGGAGAGGCGTCCCAATTGCCCTGCCAAGCCTCGAGGATAATCCCGAGTTGTCCCTCGCAACTAGGCAGGAGTCCTGACGTCGCTGAACAAACACGTGGGTGGAAGTGCCATCCCCGTCGTAACTCGAGAATATACCCCAGGTTCCCGCCGCAACTCGATCAAAACCATGAGACTTCCCCCTCGCCGAGAGATGAGGCCCGATTCCCCTACACTGCGTGCAGAGCAATTCCGTGTTGCACATCACACATGAAAGGAGGCTTAATTTCCTTGATGACACTCCAGAGAAACCCCAAGAACACTGTTTCGAGGATAGAGGGATCCTGAGGTCACTGTAGCAACACGAAAGAGCTCCGTGGACCAAAAATCAACTCGAGATGAGAGGTTAGTCCCTGGCTTCGACTCCAGAGGTATACCACCTTACCACAAGCACCTCAAGAGGAGGCTTCTCTCAGCTCTAGGTATGTGAGAGGGACCCTGAGTTTGCGGCCTCAAGTGGAATGGACACCGCGATGCCCTGACGCAAAATAAGGCCGGATATCCCTGCAGTGACTTGAATGCAGGCTCGTCTTGCATCTCCCAAGACGAAAGGATGTCTGAATCCCCCGTGGAGACAACAGAGAAAGACCTAGTTCCCCACCTCATCGCGACCGGAGGCCTCACATCCTTTGAAAACTCCAGAGGTACGCGGAGATCAGTGCCTCCAAAGGAGACGATGCCTGACTCCTCGTGAAACTTGATAGGAGTCCCAGGATTCCTGTGGCACGTGGAAAGGGACCCTTGGTCTCCCACCTCAGCTGGAGAGGCGTCCCAATTGCCCTGCCAAGCCTCGAGGAGAATCCAGAGTTGTCCCTCGCAACTAGGCAGGAGTCCTGACGTCGCTGAACAAACACGTGGGTGGAAGGGACATCCCCGTCGTAACTCGAGAATATACCCCAGGTTCCCGCCGCAACTCGAGAAAAACCATGAGACTTCCCCCTCGCCGCGAGATGAGGCCCGATTCCCCTGCACTGCGTGCAGAGCCATTCCGTGTTGCACATCACACATGAAAGGAGCCTTGATTTCCTTGATGGCACTCCAGAGAAACCCCAAGAACACTGTTTCAAGGCTGGAGGGATCCTGAGGTCCCTGTAGCAGCACGAAAGAGCTCCGTGGACCATGAATCAACTCGAGATGAGAGGTTAGTCCCTGGCTTCGACTCCAGAGGAATACCACCTTACCACAAGCACCTCAAGAGGAGGCTTCTCTCAGCTCTAGGTATGTGAGAGGGACCCTGAGTTTGCGGCCTCAAGTGGAATGGAGACCGCGATGCCCTGACTCGAAATAAGGCCGGATATCCCTGCAGTTACTTGAATGCAGGCTCGTCTTGCATCTCCCAAGACGAAAGGATGTCTGAATCCCCTGTGGAGACCACAGAGAAAGACCTAGTTCCCCACCTCATCGCGACCGGAGGCCTCACATCCTTTGAAAACTCCAGAGGTACGCGGAGATCAGTGCCTCCAAAGGAGACGATGCCTGACTCCTCGTGAAACTTGATAGGAGTCCCAGGATTCCTGTGGCACGTGGAAAGGGACCCTTGGTCTCCCACCTCAGCTGGAGAGGCGTCCCAATTGCCCTGCCAAGCCTCGAGGAGAATCCCGAGTTGTCCCTCGCAACTAGGCAGGAGTCCTGACGTCGCTGAACAAACACGTGGGTGGAAGGGCCATCCCCGTCGTAACTCGAGAATATACCCCAGGTTCCCGCCGCAACTCGAGAAAAACCATGAGACTTCCCCCTCGCCGCGAGATGAGGCATGATTCCACTGCACTGCGTGCAGAGCAATTCCGTGTTGCACATCACACATGAAAGGAGCCTTGATTTCCTTGATGGCACTCCAGAGAAACCCCAAGAACACTGATTCAAGGCTAGAGGGATCCTGAGGTCACTGTAGCAACACGAAAGAGCTCCGTGGACGAAAAATCAACTCGAGATGAGAGGTTAGTCCCTGGCTTCGACTCCAGAGGAATACCACCTTACCACAAGCACCTCAAGAGGAGGCTTCTCTCAGCTCTAGCTATGTGAGAGGGACCCTGAGTTTGCGGCCTCAAGTGGAATGGACACCGCGATTCCCTGACGCGAAATAAGGCCGGATATCCCTGCAGTGACTTGAATGCAGGCTCGTCTTGCATCTCCCAAGACGAAAGGATGACTGAATCCCCTGTGGAGACAACAGAGAATGACCTAGTTCCCCACCTCATCGCGACCGGAGGCCTCACATCCTTTGAAAACTCCAGAGGTACGCGGAGATCAGTGCCTCCAAAGGAGACGATGCCTGACTCCTCGTGAAACTTGATAGGAGTCCCAGGATTCCTGTGGCACGTGGAAAGGGACCCTTGGTCTCCCGCCTCAGCTGGAGAGGCGTCCCAATTGCCCTGCCAAGCCTCGAGGAGAATCCCGAGTTGTCCCTCGCAACTAGACAGGAGTCTGACTTCGCTGAACAAACAAGTGTGTGGAAGGGCCATCCCCGTCGTAATTCGAGAATATACCCCAGGTTCCAATCGCAACTCGAGAAAAACCATTAGACTTCCCCCTCGCTGCAAAATGAGGCCCGATACCCTGCACTGCGTGCAGAGCAATTCGGTGTTGCACATCACACATGAAAGGAGCCTTGATTTCCTTGATGGCACTCCAGAGAAACCCCAGGAACACTGTTTCAAGGCTAGAGGGATCCTGAGGTCACTGTAGCAACACGAAAGAGCTCCATGGACCAAAAATCAACTCGAGATGAGAGGTTAGTCCCTGGCTTCGACTCCAGAGGAATACCACCTTACCACAAGCACCTCAAGAGGAGGCTTCTCGCAGCTCTATATATGTGAGAGGGACCCTGAGTTTGCGGCCTCAAGTGGAGTGGACACCGCAATGCCCTGACTCGAAATAAGGCCGGATATCCCTGCAGTGACTTGAATGCAGGCTCGTCTTGCATCTCCCAAGACGAAAGGATGTCTGAATCCAATGTGGAGACCACAGAGAAAGACCTAGTTCCCCACCTCATCGCGACCGGAGGCCTCACATCCTTTGAAAACTCCAGACGTACGCGGAGATCAGTGCCTCCAAAGGAGACGATGCCTGACTCCTCGTGAAACTTGATAGGAGTCCCAGGATTCCTGTGGCACGTGGAAAGTGACCCTTGGTCTCCCGCCTCAGCTGGAGAGGCGTCCCAATTGCCCTGTCAAGCCTCGAGGAGAATCCCGAGTTGTCCCTCGCAACTAGGCAGGAGTCCTGACGTCCCTGAACAAACACGTGGGTGGAAGGGCCATCCCCTTCGTAACTCGAGAATATACCCCAGGGTCCCGCCGCAACTCGAGAAAAATCATGAGACTTCCCCCTCGCCGCGAAATGAGGCCCGATTCCCCTGCACTGCGTGCAGAGCAATTGCGTGTTGCACATCACACATGAAAGGAGACTTGATTTCCTTGATGGCACTCCAGAGAAACCCCAAGAAAACTGTTTCAAGGCTGGAGGGATCCTGAGGTCCCTGTAGCAGCACGAAAGAGCTCCGTGGACCATGAATCAACACGAGATGAGAGGTTAGTCCCTGGCTTCGACTCCAGAGGAATACCACCTTACCACAAGCACCTCAAGAGGAGGCTTCTCTCAGCTCTAGGTATGTGAGAGGGACCCTGAGTTTGCGGCCTCAAGTGGAATGGAGACCGCGATGCCCTGACTCGAAATAAGGCCGGATATCCCTGCAGTGACTTGAATGCAGGCTCGTCTTGCATCTCCCAAGACGAAAGGATGTCTGAATCCCCTGTGGAGACCACAGAGAAAGACCTAGTTCCCCACCTCATGGCGACCGGAGGCCTCACATCCTTTGAAAACTCCAGAGGTACGCGGAGATCAGTGCCTCCAAAGGAGACGATGCCTGACTCCTCGTGAAACTTGATAGGAGTCCCAGGATTCCTGTGCACGTGGAAAGGGACCCTTGGTCTCCCGCCTCAGCTGGAGAGGCGTCCCAATTGCCCTGCCAAGCCTCGAGGAGAATCCCGAGTTGTCCCTCGCAACTAGGCAGGAGTACTGACGTCGCTGAACTAACACGTGTGTGGAAGGGCCATTCCCGTCGTAACTCGAGAATATACCCCAGGTTCCCGCCGCAACTCGAGAAAAACCATGAGACTTCCCCCTCGCCGCGAAATGAGGCCCGATTCCCCTGCACTGCGTGCAGAGCAATTCTGTGTTGCACATCACACATGAAAGGAGCCTTAATTTCCTTGAAGGCACTCCAGAGAAACCCCAAGAACACTGTTTCAAGGTTGAGGGATCCTGAGGTCACTGTAGCAACACGAAAGAGCTCCGTGGACCAAAAATCAACTCGAGATGAGAGGTTAGTCCCTGGCTTCGACTCCAGAGGAATACCACCTTACCACAAGCACCTCAAGAGGAGGCTTCTCTCAGCTCTATATATGTGAGAGGGACCCTGAGTTTGCGGCCTCAAGTGGAATGGACACCGCGATGCCCTGACTCGAAATAAGGCCTGATATCCCTGCAGTGACTTGAATGCAGGCTCGTCTTGCATCTCCCAAGATGAAAGGATGTCTGAATCCCCTGTGGAGACCACAGAGAAAGACATAGTTCCCCACCTCATCGCGATCGGAGGCCTCACATCCTTTGAAAACTCCAGAGGTACGCGGAGATCAGTGCCTCCAAAGGAGACGATGCCTGACTCCTCGTGAAACTTGATAGGAGTCCCAGGATTCCTGTGGCACGTGGAAAGGGACCCTTGGTCTCCCGCCTCAGCTGGAGAGGCGTCCCAATTGCCCTGCCAAGCCTCGAGGAGAATCCCGAGTTGTCCCTCGCAACTAGGCAGGAGTCCTGACGTCGCAGAACAAACGCGTGGGTGGAAGGGCCATCCCCGTCGTAACTCGACAATACACCCCAGGTTCCCGCCGCAACTCGAGAAAAACCATGAGACTTCCCCCTCGCCGCGAGATGAGGCCCGATTCCCCTGCACTGCGTGCAGAGCAATTCCGTGTTGCACATCACACATGAAAGGAGCCTTGATTTCCTTGATGGCACTCCAGAGAAACCCCAAGAACACTGTATCAAGGCTAGAGGGATCCTGAGGTCACTGTAGCAACACGAAAGAGCTCCGTGGACGAAAAATCAACTCGAGATGAGAGGTTAGTCCCTGGCTTCGACTCCAGAGGAATACCACCTTACCACAAGCACCTCAAGAGGAGGCTTCTCTCAGCTCCAGCTATGTGAGAGGGACCCTGAGTTTGCGACCTCAAGTGGAATGGACACTGCGATGCCCTGACGGGAAATAACGCCGGATATCCCTGCAGTGACTTGAATGCAGGCTCGTCTTGCATCTCCCAAGATGAAAGGATGTCTGAATCCCCTGTGGAGACCACAGAGAAAGACCTAGTTCCCCACTTCATGGCGACCAGAGGCCTCACATCCTTTGAAAACTCCAGAGGTACGCGGAGATCACTGCCTCCAAAGGAGACGATGCCTGACTCCTCGTGAAACTTGATAGGAGTCCCAGGATTCCTGTGGCACGTGGAAAGGGACCCTTGGTCTCCCGCCTCAGCTGGAGAGGCGTCCCAATTGCCCTGCGAAGCCTCGAGGAGAATCCCAAGTTGTCCCTCGCAACTAGGCAGGAGTCCTGACGTCGCTGAATAAACACGTGGGTGGAAGGGCCATCCCCGTCGTAACTCGAGCATATACCCCAGGTTCTCGCCGCAACTCGAGAAAAACCATGAGTCTTCCCCCTCGCCGTGAGATGAGGCCCGATTCCCCAGCACTGCATGCAGAGCAATTCCGTGTTGCACAACAAACATGAAAGGAGCCTTGATTTCCTTGATGGCACTCCAGAGAAACCCCAAGAACACTGTTTCAAGGCTGGAGGGATCCTGAGGTCACTGTAGCAACACGAAAGAGCTCCATGGACCAAAAATCAACTCGAGATGAGAGGTTAGTCCCTGGCTTCGACTCCAGATGAATACCACCTTACCACAAGCACCTCAAGAGGAGGCTTCTCTCAGCTCTAGGTATGTGAGAGGGACCCTGAGTTTGCGGCCTCAAGTGGAATGGACACTGCGATGCCCTGACGGGAAATAACGCCGGATATCCCTGCAGTGACTTGAATGCAGGCTCGTCTTGCATCTCCCAAGATGAAAGGATGTCTGAGTACCCTGTGGAGACCACAGAGAAAGACCTAGTTCCCCACTTCATGGCGACCAGAGGCCTCACATCCTTTGAAAACTCCAGAGGTACGCGGACATCAGTGCCTCCAAAGGAAATGGTGCCTGACTCCTCGTGAAACTTGATAGGAGTCCCAGGATTCCTGTGGCACGTGGAAAGGGTCCCTTGGTCTCCCGCTTCAGCTGGAGAGGGGTCCCAATTGCCCTGCCAAGCCTCAAGGAGTATCCCGAGTTGTCCCTCGCAACTAGGCAGGAGTCCTGACGTCGCTGAACAAACACGTGGGTGGAAGGGCCATCCCCGTCGTAACTCGAGAATATACCCCAGGTTCCCGCCGCAACTCGAGAAAAACCATGAGACTTCCCCCTCGCCGCGAGATGAGGCCCGATTCCCCTGCACTGCGTGCAGAGCAATTCCGTGTTGCACATCACACATGAAAGGAGCCTTGATTTCCTTGATGGCACTCCAGAGAAACCCCAAGAACACTGTTTCAAGGCTAGAGGGATCCTGAGGTCACTGTTGCAACACGAAAGAGCTCCGTGGACCAAAAATCAACTCGAGATGAAAGGTTAGTCCCTGGCTTCGACTCCAGGGGAATACCACCTTACAACAAGCACCTCAAGAGGAGGCTTCTCTCAGCTCTAGGTATGTGAGAGGGACCCTGATTTTGCGGCCTCAAGTGGAATGGACACTGCAATGCCCTGACGCAAAATAAGGCCGGATATCCCTGCAGTGACTTGAATGCAGGCTCGTCTTGCATCTGCCAAGATAAGCGGATGTCTGAATCCCCTGTGGAGACCGCAGAGAAAGACTTAGTTACCCACCTCATCGCGACCGGAGGCCTCACATCCTTTGAAAACTCCAGAGGTACGCGGAGATCAGTGCCTCCAAAGGAGACGATGCCTGACTCCTCGTGAAACTTGATAGGAGTCCCAGGATTCCTGTGGCACATGGAAAGGGACACTTGGTCTCCCGCCTCAGCTGGAGAGGCGTCCCAATTGCCCTGCCAAGCCTCGAGGAGAATCCCGAGTTGTCCCTCGCATCTAGGCAGGAGTACTGCCGTCGCTGAACTAACACGTTTGTGGAAGGGCCATCCCCGTCGTAACTCGAGAATATACCCCAGGTTCCCGCCGCAACTCGAGAAAAACCATGAGACTTCCCCCTCGCCGTGAGATGAGGCCCGATTCCCCTGCACTGCGTGCAGAGCAATTCTGTGTTGCACATCACACATGAAAGGAGCCTTGATTTCCTTGAAGGCACTCCAGAGAAACCCCAAGAACACTGTTTCAAGGTTGAGGGATCCTGAGGTCACTGTAGCAACACGAAAGAGCTCCGTGGACCAAAAATCAACTCGAGATGAGAGGTTAGTCCCTGGCTTCGACTCCAGAGGAATACCACCTTACCACAAGCACCTCAAGAGGAGGCTTCTCTCAGCTCTAGGTATGTGAGAGGGACCCTGAGTTTGCGGCCTCAAGTGGAATGGACACCGCGATGCCCTGACTCGAAATAAGGCCGGATATCCCTGCAGTGACTTGAATGCAGGCTCGTCTTGCATCTCCCAAGACGAAAGGATGTCTGAATCCCCTGTTCAGACCACAGAGAAAGACCTAGTTCCGCACCTCATCGCGACCGGAGGCCTCACATCCTTTGAAAACTCCAGAGGTACGCGGAGATCAGTGCCTCCAAAGGAGACGATGCCTGACTCCTCGTGAAACTTGATAGGAGTCCCAGGATTCCTGTGGCACGTGGAAAGGGACCCTTGGTCTCCCGCCTCAGCTGGAGAGGCGTCCCAATTGCCCTGTCAAACCTCGAGGAGAATCCCGAGTTGTCCCTCGCAACTAGGCAGGAGTCCTGACGTCCCTGAACAAACACGTGGGTGGAAGGGCCATCCCCTTCGTAACTCGAGAATATACCCCAGGGTCCCGCCGCAACTCGAGAAAAATCATAAGACTTCCCCCTCGCCGCAAGATGAGGCCCGATTCCCCTGCACTGCGTGCAGAGCAATTGCGTGTTGCACATCACACATGAAAGGAGACTTGATTTCCTTGATGGCACTCCAGAGAAACCACAAGAAAACTGTTTCAAGGCTGGAGGGATCCTGAGGTCCCTGTAGCAGCACGAAAGAGCTCCGTGGACCATGAATCAACTCGAGATGAGAGGTTAGTCCCTGGCTTCAACTCCAGAGGATTACCACCTTACCACAAGCACCTCAAGAGGAGGCTTCTCTCAGCTCTAGGTATGTGAGAGGGACCCTGAGTTTGCGGCCTCAAGTGGAACGGACACCGCGATGCCCTGACTTGAAATAAGGCCGGATATCCCTGCAGTGACTTGAATGCAGGCTCGTCTTGCATCTCCCAAGACGAAAGGATGTCTGAATCCCCTGTGGAGACCACAGAGAAAGACATAGTTCCCCACCTCATGGCGACCGGAGGCCTCACATCCTTTGAAAACTCCAGAGGTACGCGGAGATCAGTGCCTCCAAAGGAGACGATGCCTGACTCCTCGTGAAACTTGATAGGAGTCCCAGGATTCCTGTGCACGTGGAAAGGGACACTTGGTCTCCCGCCTCAGCTGGAGAGGCGTCCCAATTGCCCTGCGAAGCCTCGAGGAGAATCCCAAGTTGTCCCTCGCAACTAGGCAGGAGTCCTTACGTCGCTGAATAAACACGTGGGTGGAAGGGCCATCCCCGTCGCAACTCGAGCATATACCCCAGGTTATCGCAGCAACTCGAGAAAAACCATGAGTCTTCCCCCTCGCCGTGAGATGAGGCCCGATTCCCCAGCACTGCATGCAGAGCAATTCCGTGTTGCACAACAAACATGAAAGGAGCCTTGATTTCCTTGATGGCACTCCAGAGAAACCCCAAGAACACTGTTTCAAGGCTAGAGGGATCCTGAGGTCACTGTAGCAACACGAAAGAGCTCCATGGACCAAAAATCAACTCGAGATGAGAGGTTAGTCCCTGGCTTCGACTCCAGATGAATACCACCTTACCACAAGCACCTCAAGAGGAGGCTTCTCTCAGCTCTAGGTATGTGAGAGGGACCCTGAGTTTGCGGCCTCAAGTGGAATGGACACTGCGATGCCCTGACGGGAAATAACGCCGGATATCCCTGCAGTGACTTGAATGCAGGCTCGGCTTGCATCTCCCAAGATGAAAGGATGTCTGAGTACCCTGTGGAGACCACAGAGAAAGACCTAGTTCCCCACTTCATGGCGACCAGAGGCCTCACATCCTTTGAAAACTCCAGAGGTACGCGGACATCAGTGCCTCCAAAGGAAATGGTGCCTGACTCCTCGTGAAACTTGATAGGAGTCCCAGGATTCCTGTGGCACGTGGAAAGGGACCCTTGGTCTCCCGCCTCAGCTGGAGAGGCGTCCCAATTGCCCTGCCAAGCCTCAAGGAGAATCCCGAGTTGTCCCTCACAACTAGGCAGGAGTCCTGACGTCGCTGAACAAACACGTGGGTGGAAGGGACATCCCCGTCGTAACTCAAGAAGATACCTCAGGTTCCGGCCGCAACTCGAGAAAAACCATGAGACTTCCCCTCGCCGCTATATGAGGCCCAATTCCCCTGCACTGCGTGCAGAGCAATTCCGTCTTGCACATCACACATGAAAGGAGCCTTGATTTCCTTGATGGCACTCCAGAGAAACCCCAAGAACACTCTTTCAAGGCTAGAGGGATCCTGAGGTCACTGTAGCAACACGAAAGAGCTCCGTGCACCAAAAATCAACTCGAGATGAGAGGTTAGTCCCTGGCTTCGACTCCAGAGGAATACCACCTTACCACAAGCATCTCAAGAGGAGGCTTCTCTCAGCTCTAGCTATGTGAGAGAGACCCTGAGTTTGCAGCCTCAAGTGGAATGGACACCGCGATGCCCTGACTCGAAATAAGGCCGGATATCCCTGCAGTGACTTGAATGCAGGCTCGTCTTGCATCTCCCAAGACGAAAGGATGTCTGAATCCCCTGTGGAGACGACAGAGAAACACCTAGTTCCCCACCTCATCGCGACCTGAGGCCTCACATCCTTTGAAAACTCCAGAGGTACGCGGAGATCAGTGCCTCCAAAGGAGACGATGCCTGACTCCTCGTGAAACTTGATAGGAGTCCCAGGATTCCTGTGGCACGTGGAAAGGGACCCTTGGTCTCCCGCCTCAGCTGGAGAGGCGTCCCAATTGCCCTGTCAAACCTCGAGGAGAATCCCGAGTTGTCCCTCGCAACTAGGCAGGAGTCCTGACGTCCCTGAACAAACACGTGGGTGGAAGGGCCATCCCCTTCGTAACTCGAGAATATACCCCAGGGTCCCGCCGCAACTCGAGAAAAATCATAAGACTTCCCCCTCGCCGCAAGATGAGGCCCGATTCCCCTGCACTGCGTGCAGAGCAATTGCGTGTTGCACATCACACATGAAAGGAGACTTGATTTCCTTGATGGCACTCCAGAGAAACCACAAGAAAACTGTTTCAAGGCTGGAGGGATCCTGAGGTCCCTGTAGCAGCACGAAAGAGCTCCGTGGACCATGAATCAACTCGAGATGAGAGGTTAGTCCCTGGCTTCAACTCCAGAGGATTACCACCTTACCACAAGCACCTCAAGAGGAGGCTTCTCTCAGCTCTAGGTATGTGAGAGGGACCCTGAGTTTGCGGCCTCAAGTGGAACGGACACCGCGATGCCCTGACTTGAAATAAGGCCGGATATCCCTGCAGTGACTTGAATGCAGGCTCGTCTTGCATCTCCCAAGACGAAAGGATGTCTGAATCCCCTGTGGAGACCACAGAGAAAGACATAGTTCCCCACCTCATGGCGACCGGAGGCCTCACATCCTTTGAAAACTCCAGAGGTACGCGGAGATCAGTGCCTCCAAAGGAGACGATGCCTGACTCCTCGTGAAACTTGATAGGAGTCCCAGGATTCCTGTGCACGTGGAAAGGGACACTTGGTCTCCCGCCTCAGCTGGAGAGGCGTCCCAATTGCCCTGCGAAGCCTCGAGGAGAATCCCAAGTTGTCCCTCGCAACTAGACAGGAGTCCTTACGTCGCTGAATAAACACGTGGGTGGAAGGGCCATCCCCGTCGCAACTCGAGCATATACCCCAGGTTATCGCAGCAACTCGAGAAAAACCATGAGTCTTCCCCCTCGCCGTGAGATGAGGCCCGATTCCCCAGCACTGCATGCAGAGCAATTCCGTGTTGCACAACAAACATGAAAGGAGCCTTGATTTCCTTGATGGCACTCCAGAGAAACCCCAAGAACACTGTTTCAAGGCTAGAGGGATCCTGAGGTCACTGTAGCAACACGAAAGAGCTCCATGGACCAAAAATCAACTCGAGATGAGAGGTTAGTCCCTGGCTTCGACTCCAGATGAATACCACCTTACCACAAGCACCTCAAGAGGAGGCTTCTCTCAGCTCTAGGTATGTGAGAGGGACCCTGAGTTTGCGGCCTCAAGTGGAATGGACACTGCGATGCCCTGACGGGAAATAACGCCGGATATCCCTGCAGTGACTTGAATGCAGGCTCGTCTTGCATCTCCCAAGATGAAAGGATGTCTGAGTACCCTGTGGAGACCACAGAGAAAGACCTAGTTCCCCACTTCATGGCGACCAGAGGCCTCACATCCTTTGAAAACTCCAGAGGTACGCGGACATCAGTGCCTCCAAAGGAAATGGTGCCTGACTCCTCGTGAAACTTGATAGGAGTCCCAGGATTCCTGTGGCACGTGGAAAGGGACCCTTGGTCTCCCGCCTCAGCTGGAGAGGCGTCCCAATTGCCCTGCCAAGCCTCAAGGAGAATCCCGAGTTGTCCCTCACAACTAGGCAGGAGTCCTGACGTCGCTGAACAAACACGTGGGTGGAAGGGACATCCCCGTCGTAACTCAAGAAGATACCTCAGGTTCCGGCCGCAACTCGAGAAAAACCATGAGACTTCCCCTCGCCGCTATATGAGGCCCAATTCCCCTGCACTGCGTGCAGAGCAATTCCGTCTTGCACATCACACATGAAAGGAGCCTTGATTTCCTTGATGGCACTCCAGAGAAACCCCAAGAACACTCTTTCAAGGCTAGAGGGATCCTGAGGTCACTGTAGCAACACGAAAGAGCTCCGTGCACCAAAAATCAACTCGAGATGAGAGGTTAGTCCCTGGCTTCGACTCCAGAGGAATACCACCTTACCACAAGCATCTCAAGAGGAGGCTTCTCTCAGCTCTAGCTATGTGAGAGAGACCCTGAGTTTGCAGCCTCAAGTGGAATGGACACCGCGATGCCCTGACTCGAAATAAGGCCGGATATCCCTGCAGTGACTTGAATGCAGGCTCGTCTTGCATCTCCCAAGACGAAAGGATGTCTGAATCCCCTGTGGAGACGACAGAGAAACACCTAGTTCCCCACCTCATCGCGACCTGAGGCCTCACATCCTTTGAAAACTCCAGAGGTACATGGAGATCAGTGCCTCCAAAGGAGACGATGCCTGACTCCTCGTGAAACTTGATAGGAGTCAAAGGATTCCTGTGGCACGTGGAAAGGGACCCTTGGTCTCCCGCCTCAGCTGGAGAGGCGTCCCAATTGCCCTGCCAAGCCTCGAGGAGAATCCCGAGTTGTCCCTCGCAACTAGGCAGGAGTCCTGGCGTCGCTAAACAAACATGTTGGGGAATGGCCATCCCCTTCGTAACTCGAGAATATACACCAGGTTCCCGCTGCAACTCGAGAAAAACCATGAGACTTCCCCTTCGCCGCGAGATGAGGCCCGATTCCCCTGCACTGCGTGCAGAGCAATTCCGTGTTGCACATCACACATGAAAGGAGCCTTGATTTCCTTGATGGCACTCCAGAAAAACCCCAAGAACACTGTTTCAAGGATAGAGGGATCCTGAGGTCACTGTAGCAACACGAAAGAGCTCCGTGGACCAAAAATCAACTCGAGATGAGAGGTTAGTCCCTGGCTTCGACTCCAGAGGAATACCACCTTACCACAAGCATCTCAAGAGGAGGCTTCTCTCAGCTCTAGGTATGTGAGAGCTACCCAGAGTTTGCAGCCTCAAGTGGAATGGACACCGCGATGCCCTGACTCGAAATAAGGCCGGATATCCCTGCAGTGACTTGAATGCAGGCTCGTCTTGCATCTCCGAAGACGAAAGGATGTCTGAATCCCCTGTGGAGACCACAGAGAAAGACCTAGTTCCCCACCTCATCGTGACCGGAGGCCTCACATCCTTTGAAAACTCCAGAGGTACGCGGAGATCAGTGCCTCCAAAGGACACGATGCCTGACTCCTCGTGAAACTTGATAGGAGTCCCAGGATTCCTGTGGCACGTGGAAAGGGACCCGTGGTCTCCCGCCTCAGCTGGAGAGGCGTCCCAATTGCCCTGCGAAGCCTCGAGGAGAATCCCAAGTTGTCCCTCGCAACTAGGCAGGAGTCCTGACGTCGCTGAATAAACATGTGGGTGGAAGGGCCATCCCCGTCGTAACTCGAGCATATACCCCAGGTTATCGCCGCAACTCGAGAAAAACCATGAGTCTTCCCCATCGCCGTGAGATGAGGCCCGATTCCCCAGCACTGCATGCAGAGCAATTCCGTGTTGCACAACAAACATGAAAGGAGCCTTGATTTCCTTGATGGCACTCCAGAGAAACCCCAAGAACACTCTTTCAAGGCTAGAGGGATCCTGAGGTCACTGTAGCAACACGAAAGAGCTCCGTGGACGAAAAATCAACTCGAGATGAGAGGTTAGTCCCTGGCTTCGACTCCAGAGGAATACCACCTTACCACAAGCACCTCAAGAGGAGGCTTCTCTCAGCTCTAGGTATGTGAGAGGGACCCTGAGTTTGCGGCCTCAAGTGGAATGGACACTGCGATGCCCTGACGGGAAATAACGCCGGATATCCCTGCAGTGACTTGAATGCAGGCTCGTCTTGCATCTCCCAAGATGAAAGGATGTCTGAATACCCTGTGGAGACCACAGAGAAAGACCTAGTTCCCCACTTCATGGCGACCAGAGGCCTCACATCCTTTGAAAACTCCAGAGGTACGCGGACATCAGTGCCTCCAAAGGAAATGGTGCCTGACTCCTCGTGAAACTTGATAGGAGTCCCAGGATTCCTGTGGCACGTGGAAAGGGACCCTTGGTCTCCCGCCTCAGCTGCAGAGGCGTCCCAATTGCCCTGCCAAGCCTCAAGGAGAATCCCGAGTTGTCCCTCACAACTAGGCAGGAGTCCTGACGTCGCTGAACAAACACTTGGGTGGAAGGGCCATCCCCGTCGTAACTCGAGAAGATACCTCAGGTTCCGGCCGCAACTCGAGAAAAACCATGAGACTTCCCCCTCGCCGCGAGATGAGGCCCGATTCACCTGCACTGTGTGCAGAGCAATTCCGTGTTGCACATCACACATGAAAGGAGCCTTGATTTCCTTGATGGCACTCCAGAGAAACCCCAAGAACAGTGTTTCAAGGTTAGAGGGTTCCTGAGGTCACTGTAGCAACACAAAAGAGCTCCGTGGACCAAAAATCAACTTGAGATGAGAGGTTAGTCCCTGGCTTCGACTCCAGAGGAATACCACCTTACCACAAGCACCTCAAGAGGAGGCTTCTCTCAGCTCTAGGTATGTGAGAGGGACCCTGAGTTTGCGGCCTCAAGTGGAATGGACACCGCGATGCCCTGACTCGAAATAAGGCCGGATATCCCTGCAGTGACTTGAATGCAGGCTCGTCTTGAATCTCTCAAGACGAAAGGATGTCTGAATCCCCTGTGGAGACCACAGAGAAAAACCTAGTTCCCCACCTAATCGCGACCGGAGGCCTCACATCCTTTGAAAACTACAGAGGTACGCGGAGATCAGTGCCTCAAAAGGAGGCGATGCCTGACTCCTCGTGAAACTTGATAGGAGTCCCAGGATTCCTGTGGCACGTGGAAAGGGACCCTTGGTCACCCGCCTCAGCTGGAGAGGAGTCCCATTTGCCCTGCCAAGCCTTGAGGAGAATCCCGAGTTGTCCCTCGCAACTAGGAGGGGTCCTGACGTCGCTGAACAAACACGTGGGTGGAACGGCCATCCCCGTCGTAACTCGAGAATATACACCAGGTTCCCGCTGCAACTCGAGAAAAACCATGAGACTTCCCCTTCGCCGCGAGATGAGGCCCAATTCCCCTGCACTGCGTGCAGAGCAATTCCGTGTTGCACATCACACATGAAAGAAGCCTTGATTTCCTTGATGGCACTCCAGAAAAACCCCAAGAACACTGTTTCAAGGCTAGAGGGATCCTGAGGTCACTGTAGCAACACGAAAGAGCTCCGTGGACCAAAAATCAACTCGAGATGAGAGGTTATTCCCTGGCTTCGACTCCAGAGGAATACCACCTTACCACAAGCATCTCAAGAGGAGGCTTCTCTCAGCTCTAAGTATGTGAGAGGGACCCAGAGTTTGCAGCCTCAAGTGGAATGGACACCGTGATGCCTTGACTCGAAATAAGGCCGGATATCCCTGCAGTGACTTGAATGCAGGCTCGTCTTGCATCTCCCAAGACGAAAGGATGTCTGAATCCCCTGTTCATACCACAGAGAAAGACCTAGTTCCCCACCTCATCGTGACCGGAGGCCTCACATCCTTTGAAAACTCCAGAGGTACGCGGAGATCAGTGCCTCCAAAGGAGACGAGGCCTGACTCCTCGTGAAACTTGATAGGAGTCAAAGGATTCCTGTGGCACGTGGAAAGGGACACTTGGTCTCCCGCCTCAGCTGGAGAGGCGTCCCAATTGCCCTGCCAAGCCTCGAGGAGAATCCCGAGTTGTCCCTCGCAACTAGGCAGGAGTCCTGGCGTCCCTAAACAAACACGTGTGTGGAAGGGACATCCCCGTCGTAACTCGAGAATATACCCCAGGTTCCCGCCGCAACTCGAGAAAAACCATGAGACTTCCCCCTCGCCGCAAGATGAGGCCCGATTCACCTGCACTGTGTGCAGAGCAATTCCGTGTTGCACATCACACATGAAAGGAGCCTTGATTTCCTTGATGGCACTCCAGAGAAACCCCAAGAACAGTGTTTCAAGGTTAGAGGGTTCCTGAGGTCACTGTAGCAACACAAAAGAGCTCCGTGGACCAAAAATCAACTTGAGATGAGAGGTTAGGCCCTGGCTTCG